>NC_133335.1:29197716-29559118 GCF_042186555.1 Aquarana catesbeiana | reverse complement strand
GTGGAAAATTTGAAAGGGTATGAATACTTTTTAAAGCACTGTGAGATTATTGCTCTTGCCTAGACAAAAATGACAAGGTCAGATGGCTGTTATCACGTGCCTGAGGATAGCTGAAGGGAGTTTTGGATGTACGAAGATCTTCTTGCTAGGGTCCTGCCCACCCTGCCACCATCATAATCTCTGATTTTCATACTAGAGGAGGTAATCCGCTTATTAACATTAAACAAAATCCCAACAAGGAGCGCAAGAACCTGATAGTAATGGGAGGGGGATTGTCTTTACCGGTGTTTACAGTAGATATAGAAATTACTAGTATATTGATTTCAGATGAAAATGCTGTTTAAAGATCAACCCATGTTTTTTGCCAAAGGTTATATTGTGCAATATTATGAGTGAATCATCAGTTTTACTGTAAACATGGATGTTGACATTTTTCCCCCATGCCACTTGGATACAGGGGTTGATAAAAGATCTCCTTCCATAGAAGATTCCTAATCATCACCAGTAAAATCTTGTTCCAAAATTTTTCATTTTCAAAACTTTTGTTTGATTTTCTGATGGTTGTTGGGACAAATCCAATCTTCATTTCAACCGTAGGGATGAAAAAAAAAAATTCTGGAAGGAGCAAAATTCTATGGTTTTCATTTGGAAAATATCATACATATTGTAATTGGGATTGCATTGAAATAGCAGGTGTGGGCGAAATTTTAAGGGATTTCAAATTAAATTAGTTGACTTTGTTCGGACGAGTGATTTTTCTACAAAATTTGAATAAAAATGTAACTGCAAGTGGCCAGCTTTACAGAGTGTGGTCCATTTTGTTTTGAAACAAAATTATGTCCTGACCCTAATGGCAACTCTCTCTCTCTCTCTCTCTTTCTCTTTCTCTTTCTCTTCCTCTTCCTCTTCCTCTTCCTCTTCCTCTTCCTCTTTCCTCTTCTCTTCCTCTTCCTCTTCCTCTTTCTCTTTCTCTTTCTCTTTCTCTTTTCTCTTTCTCTTTCTCTTTCTCTTTCTCTTTCTCTTTCTCTTTCTCTTCCTCTTCCTCTTCCTTCCTCTTCCTCTTCCTCTTCCTCTTCCTCTTTCTCTTCTCTCCCCCCCCCCCCCCCCCCCCCCCTCTCCAATACCGGGCACTTTCACCCCTTCCTGCCTAGGCCAGTTTTCAGCTTTCGCTGTGGCACTTTGAATGAAAATTGCGTGGTCATGCAACACTGTACCATATGAAATTTCTATCATTTTTTTCACACAAATAGACCTTTCTTTGGTGTTATTTAATCACAAATTGATTTTTTATCTTTTGCTACATAAATGAAAAAATTCCAAACAATTTGAAAAAAAAAAACACGTTTGTCTTTGTTTCTGTTATACAATTTAGCAAATCTTTCGGAATAATTTGTTTTTTAATTTTCTTTTTTTCCGATTTTTTTTTTTTTTAACACTGTGACCACAGCAATACACTGTTGCCATACTAGCATAGTAACACTGGTATAGGCAACCATTTTTTTTTTTTTACTAGCGGAAACTGATTTAGTGTGTATTGTTGTACAGATAGGCTGTGATTGGCCCTGTCTGTACCAGGTGATCACTGCGACCAATCACAGCTAGCAAAACAATTGTACACTATGAATGGCATGAAAAGAAGCCATCCATTGTGTTCCAAAGTCATGTAATCTGCTGCGACTAGTCACCGTGATCACATGGTACCTGTCAGCGGGACTGTACACATTTGTCATCAGGTGTGTCCGGTACACATAGGCCTTGACAGATTGAGCTGCAGCACAGCCCGTTCCAGGTAGGACGTCATATGACGTCCACCCAAAACGGCGAATTATGCCGCCCAGACGTTATTTGACAGCAGGCTGGGCAGGAAGTGGTTAAAATTATTGCAAAGGCTTTTTTTTTTTTTTTTTTTTCAATGATAAACATGTTATACTTACCTGCTCAATTCAATGGTTTTCACAGAGCGACCCCAAACCTCCTTTTCTGGGGGTCCCCCACCGGCGCTCTTGGCTTTTCCTTTTCTCTGAGTGCTCCCATAGCAAGCCACCTGTTATGGGGGCACTCTTACAGGCTTGATCCTGAGCCCGGCTGTGTGTGTCTATAGGCATACACAGCCTGGCTTGGCATCGCCCCCCCCCCCCCTGCTTCCTCCTCACAGGATTTGACTGACAGCAGCAGGAGCCAATGGCCCCCCAGTGCTGCCGAGTCAGTCCCACTGCTGTCAGAATACCAACATGTTCCTTCCAAAGAAGTCAGTTAAATGATGGACTTGCTGAATTGGCTGAATTTCGATCGGTGTCTGGCAGCATTAGTTACTAGTAATATATCGTGTTCACAATTCATACACGTAACAGTTTTGCTGTAATTACATAGAATATTATCTCAATACAAAACAACGTTTTTTTTTTTTTTTTTTTTTTTTTTTTTGCACACTACTCGGAAACACCAGGGTTGTGCCAGAAGAGGGGAGATGCAGAAGACAACTTATCTGGTAGGAAAGAAATCTTGGACAATTTTCTAACCTGACCAAATACCTCAAGCCTCACCATCCTGACAATTTGAAAGTCTGAAATAATCACAGCTCCTCATAGGACGTGACATATTGCAGAACAATGCCCACAATGGGTTTGCAATCCTCTACTGATCACTAATTCGCTCCCTGTGCCTTTGGGATGACAGCAGCAGATTCTACTGAAGCCTGCAAGGTTGTGAAGACTCTTGAAGATAGTGTAGCCTGGGGGGCAATTGGATGGTTCCAGTGCCTGCTTGAGACTGTATTATTATCTCTCTATCAGCCAGACTATAGTGTTATCTCTGGTCATTAAACATTCTCTGCACATCTTGTACATTGTCTGCAATTGTAAAGTCCATATTTTATCCCTGTGCATCTTATCATAACAGATAAAACCTTAATTGGCACTAAAACTGTTATTGTGGGATTGCCAGTTGACTCTTCACATACATATTTGAACATACAGTTCAGAATGCCTGGTAGTAACCCCTAGAATTGCATGTCACGGTGAAGGAACCAAGCATTCCAGAAGGTTATATGGGATCAGCTGTGTGATACAACTATCAGTGAGCTGTGGTTATTTCTATGTCCCACAGATAAATAAATGAACTTTAGCTTTGCAGGTCAAAACAACACATTGACTTTAAAAAGACTCTGTTTGCTAGGCCATTTATTTATGTTATTTCTTGTAAAAGTCACCCTGGTGTAGACAAGTGGTCGTCAAACTGTTACCGGGGACCAGCTGTGGCTCTCTGCCTGCCTTTATCTGGCCCTTGGGGCACTATTCCTTACCCAAAACCAACAATGGGGCACCATTTCTTCCACTGGCCAACAATGGGGCACCATTTCTTCCACTGGCCAACAACGGGGGGCACCATTTCTCCCACTGTCACCAACAACGGGGCACCATTTCTCCCACTGTCACCAACAACAGGGCACCATTCTCCCACTGTCACCAACAACAGGGCACCATTTCTCCCACTGTCACCAACAACAGGGCACCATTTCTCCCACTGTCACCAACAACAGGGCACCATTTCTCCCACTGTCGCCAACAACGGGGCACCATTTCTCCCATTGTCACCACAACAGGGCACCATTTCTCCCACTGTCGCCAACAACGGGGCACCATTTCTCCCATTGTCACCAACAACAGTGCACCATTTCTCCCACTAATGTTCTAATCCCACTAGCCCCAATCCGGTCCCCCCTAAAGCCCAAAAGACAGTAAACTTGCCCTTTGTTTAGAAAGTTTGGAGAACCCTGATGTAGACAAACCAAAATCCCTGAGACTGCTGCTGGCCACCATCATCCTGGTTGTATTGTCAGCAGCCCCAGCAGATTAGGAACTGTCACTCAAATAATACTTTATTGCAGGGGTGTTGCATTCAAATTCACAGAGGTCCAGTCAGTAAAATTCAACCAGAGGATGATGACAGTGGGAGAGGATAAGGGAAGGCCCAGGAAACGACTCTAGAGGCTACAGGTTGTCTGGGCAGGGAGAGGAAGAAGCAGACAGGGATACCAATGCTGCTGACTGGTGCTCGCAGATATGGCTGTCACTCAGTCTGGATCTGGCCCGAAGTCCACCATTAATGATACCTGCCTATAAGAAGCAGTGAGCTAGCAACAGTGGGGGATAAGGTGCCTGTAAATCCTATCTACAAGCTTAACACGACATTAAAGCTTCATTTTTTTTTTTTTATTAAAATAATAAACAGGTTATGTTACCTGCACTGTGCAATGGTTTTGCACAGAGCAGCCCTGATCCTCTTCTTCTGGCTTCCCTGCCGGCGCTCCAGTCTCCGCCTCTTCGGCAAGTGCCCCAATGGGAAGCCATTTCCCATGGGAGCACCTATGCACGCTCGCCTTCCCAAGCTGGCCTGTCTGCCTCTATTGACACAGAGTGGGTGGCTTGGCCCCGCCCCCCCCCTGCTTGCTCAACACAGCATTTGATTGACAACAGCGGGAGCCAATGGCACCTGCCGCTATCAATCTGCCCAGGGAGGTGGGAGACAACGGTGAGAGCCGCTGCTCTCGTGTACATCCCTGGATCGGGCTCAGGTAAGTATAAGGAGGGCTGGGGCGATTTTGCAGCACAGAGGCTGAAAAACCTTAAGGCTTTAGAACCACTTTAAAATTAACTTTTGGGCAATGAGAAAAAGGAAAACTTTTAGGCCCCTTTCACATGGGACGAATTCCGTTCAATGAGCAGGGTCCACTTAGGCTGGATTCACACCTGTGCAGTTTTAGTGCTTTTTGCATTTTTGCAGATTTGCACTACAGTCCATCTTACATGGTTTCCAATGGAACACGTTCTGTAGTGCAAATCTGCAAAATGCAAAAAAGCACTAAAACTGCATAGGTGTGAATCCAGCCTTACAGATCCCCTGCTAATCAGAGCAGAGCGGAGGATGACACCTCTGTGTCCGCTCAGTTTCTGCAAAGTGGACACAGACAAAGCCGCTGTGCTTTGAGTAGTCTGGAAGTAAACACACTCCACTGTCTGTTTTACACCCAACTATCCTCTGATCAAATGGAAGACGACGGGTCCCCTTCCGTATTTTTTAGTAGACGGATCTGGAGGTAGATGAGTGTAAATGGACAAAAGTCTGTTCACGGCCTGTCTGTCCATAGGAATGCATGGATCTGATCAGGTCTGTCTGAAAAACCGACAGTAGGACCTGATTAGATCACCCATGTGAAAGGGTCCTAAGCCAGTTTTATGTATATTTGTTTCAAACCATGATTACATGCATTTTAGATGTTACTATTACAATTTTCTTTCCATAATCCCCAACATCGCATGATATAAAATGAGAGCGTGCGGACCAGCAGGACCAGTTAGATTCTATAGCATTACAGAATGCTGTAGGCATAATGCAGTGAACGTGGAGAGATGAGCATATGGATGGCTTCATGTGCTGGTGTTCCTGATTTGTCAACCCAGCAGGCTAGGGCAAGTAGATGACATTGTACTATTCCCCATCTCCCCCATCCTTACCACTTTTCCACATGCTTGCTTGGTCCAGTGCCGCCATCTTCTCTGATGTCATCTGGACCTAGCTGTCTCAAGGCCTCCTGAGATGCGTGACCTAAGTATCTCAGGAGACAGTGAGCAGCTAAACATTGTCATTCTTAACTAGATGAGAAGCCAGAAAGTGTGGGATGTGTTCCCCAAAAAAGTAAAAAAAAAAGCCTATCCGATAGAGCTGCACGATTCTGGCTAAAATGAGAATCACAATTTTTTTTGCTTAGAAGATAGATCACGATTCTCGCGGCGTAACATCATCTTTCACTTTAAAACAAAAAAAAATTGGGCTAACTTTACTGTGTTTTTTTTTTTTTTTTTTTTTTTTATTCATTGAAGTGTATTTTTCCCAAAAAATTGCGTTTGAAAGACCACTGGACAAATACTGTGTGACATAAAATATTGCAGCAATTAACATTTTATTCCCTAGGGACTCTGCTAAAATATATATAATGTTTGGGGGTTCCAAATAATTTTCTAGCAAAAAATATTGATTTTACCTTAAGAAACCAGTGTCGGAAAAAGATTTAGACTTTAAGTGGTTCCTGCATTTACATGTGTTTAAAAACTTGGAAGACTGCCTGGATTTTTTTTCTTTACACACAGAAGTTTCCCTTTGATCTAAGAAGGAAGTTAGTTACAATGTTTAATTTTAAAAACTTGGCAGACTGCCCGGATGTTTTCTTTTGACAGCTGAGTGAGCAGATAAGTCTCTCCACTTGTTATATGAAAGAATCAGTAAACTCTGCAATAGAGATCGTCAGGGGGATTGAATTGAGATCACAAATGTTTAAGGATTAATTGTGCAGCTCTACTTTCCGATTGGGGGGGGGGGGGGGGGTTAGGAGTGGAAGGATAGAAAATGGGTGGGAAGGTTGAAAGACCTCTTTAAATGCATATATTCCTTAGAAAAATTGTAAGTGTAGTTTATAAATCCAGTAAATATCTGTACCTATAATGTCTAGATATTTGCGTCCTGTGATTCCTGATACATAAGTGATAAGGGCGGGCCAGAAGTAGGAGCCATTGATGTTCTGCTGCAGTGCACATGTGGCGATAAGGAACTTGCTGACAGGAGTAGAAAGCTGGAATAACAGAGGGTTAACCTCACCAGTACACTGCTGCTCCCTTATTTTCCAATCAGCACGCTGGAAGCATCTTTTCCACCAAGCTGTGCTGCTATTGCTGCAGCATAGGTCATTGATCTGGTTGTGCTGTTTAGCTGGGTTGCCTGAACCACCTAACTGGCTGTACAGTGTTGCAGATCCTTTGCTGCATAAGCCTTCATTCACACTTGTACGCAGTGGCGGCCGGTGGAAATTTTTTTGGGGGGCGGAAAACAGTATGCACTTACCCCATCCCCGGCGGCTTCCCCTACTCGGCTGCCTCCTATTCTACTGCTCTCCACGGGTCATCACGGTTGACGTCGGCTTCCGTTTCCTCCCTCCACCACAGCGGCCAATCTGGAGTCTCCTCTTTTCAATCAGAAAACAGGCCTCACACCCGCTTCTACATAGCTGGTTTGAGGACCAGTGTTTCAACAGCGAATGTTTATTCGCTGTTGTGTAACACCTGGGTGGGCTCCGGTCGCACTCTCTGCGACCTGAGCCCACCCTATTTTGAAGCCTATTAGAACCTCTGGCTCTAACCAGGTTTTTTAAAAAAAAAAACCCTGGCCACTGTAATTCATGTGCCCTGAAAGAGGCCATATGCATGAATAGAGGGTGGCCGCGGCGGCCATGGATAGATTCATACTATGCATGAAACTATCCGTTGCATATAGGGGCTGGCCTGGAGAGGCGCCTCTAATGGACAGGCCACCCCTGCTTGTACGACTCCAAAGTTACGCTGACTTTGGAGTGCAACTTTGATGCAACTTTGGATGGGTGCAATTTGGATACAACTTTGGCTTTGACCAGTGATAATGGACAACTGTTGCATTGTATAACATTCAGGTATGACATTCATACAACTTCTGGGGGGTCAACATTGAAGTCTATGGCCCTCAAGTTGCATGAAAGTCGGACCAAAGTAGTGCTTGAACTACTTTGAAGTTGCTGCAACTTTAGGTCACACATATATGAATGGGTATCCTTGGAAAACATGGAGAACGACTTGTCATGCAACTTTGATGTCCAAAATTGCATTATAAGTTGCACAAGTGTGAATGGAGCCTAAAGCAATTCCTATATATGCATCTGGAGATAGGAAAAAAAAAGTGTTCTCTTCTATTCGGTAAGTGAATCACAAGACTGTCTTAACAGAATAACAAATACTTTGTTAAAGCAGTTTCCCTCAATGTATTAATGTACTATATTTCGCTTTAATACTGTTACCCTGGTCTGATAAAAAATATTTTATTTGGCATTAAGGGACTGCTTGGCTGCAGATACAAATGCAAAATGTATTTATTAAAGTTAAATGACAGAATGACATGAGTGGCAATCATATATGGTCTTTTAATACTTAAAGTATCCAACGCTCTGAACATATTGCATTTCCATTTGACAATATGATGTTTTTATCAGCTTTTAAATTGCATGTTTTTCTTGCCTATTGAGGTGACATTACAGAGTGTTATCAGCATCCATCAGAGTTGAAGGAATGTGTTTTGTTGTATCTGTAGAAATAATCTCACCATGTGTAAAGGCTGGACTTTAGCTGAAGTGTGCCAGAGCGGTATGTCACTGCTTCTTGCACAATATCCCCCAAGCTTGTGAAACAAAAAAATAAAAAAATAAAAATAAACCACCAATAATAGGCTGTCCTTCTGTATCCTCTGAGGAGATCAGAGTTCAGTGACACCCGAGCGTCACACTTTCCATTCTCTCATCAACAGGCACAGACTCGGACAATTCCTCGGCAGAATTTGCCGACACCAACCAGCGGCTCGCAGACATGACCCTCACCAACCAGAGCATGACACCCGACGAGGAGAGAAGCCTCCAGGAGAATGGAGTGAAGAAGCACAGGTGACTTTATTATGTCATGAGATGTTTTGTGTTTGATGTCATAGCCATTGGTGGTAAAACATGGAATGCTTTTTACCGTCTAGAGTTTTCCTAGATCATATTGGTGCTCAGCTCTTCACTAAAACTAAACTGCCCGACAATGGTACCTTGCATAAAGTATGACTTTACCCTGTTTGTGAAGCTGGCCATAAACATGGATTTCTTGCAGGCTGAACAGAAATTAAAATCTTAGATTTCCTCCATCCACGCTGCACAGCACTGATGGACGAATCTCCGTCTCCTGCTATTATATTTTAACAGCCAACGCTGCCAATGGACAAAATACCCGAACAGCGGCTGCACCTGATTGCATGCATTCACTGTTTGACTGCCAATTTTCCATTTGGCTCCCTCAATTTTTCAGTTGTGGAATATCAGAGAGAAAGATACTGGCAGTGCCACCCACTGATCACATTTTGACTGGTTCTTCAGGAACCTGATGAAATTCACTCTGCATGTGCTAGCTTGATGCTTTATATTCAGCAGCAAAACGATAATTTTTTTTCCTGATGTCCGGACAGGCCGTAGACATTTGTATTATATTTAAAAGGCCAGTATACCTAAAAGTGATATTTTACTTCAGGTCTGGAAAAATGGCATAGAGATCTAGGAGAAAATTATAGCCAGTCGCCATTGTGATTAGAATTTCCCAATCACTTTTTACTGATATATTTACACAAATTCACAAACGCAAAGTAAAGTGTGTGTATATGTATGTATATTTTTTATATATTGGCCTCTTTTTTTATTTATTTTTTAATAATCCCACATAGATACTCTTAATACACTTAGTACTGAGCCATATGTGCTCTCACAGTACTGACCCATATGCACTTGCACTCTGTATGCTGGCCCATATGCGCTCGTACTCTGTATACTGGCCCATATGCGCTCGCACTCTGTATACTGGCCCATATGCGCTCGCACTCTGTATACTGGCCCATATGCGCTCGCACTCTGTATACTGGCCCATATGCGCTCGCACTCTGTATACTGGCCCATATGCGCTCGCACTCTGTATACTGGCCCATATGCGCTCGCACTCTGTATACTGGCCCATATGCGCTCGCACTCTGTATACTGGCCCATATGCGCTCGCTCTCTGTATACTGACCCATATACGTTCTCTGTATACTGACCCATATGCGCTCTCAGTATACTGACCCATATGCGCTCTCACTCTGTATACTGACCCATATGCGTTCTCACTCTGTATACTGAGCCACAATACTCACCCATATGTGTTCTCACCCTGTAAACTGACCCATATGCTCACACCCTGTATACTGACCCATATGCGTTCTCACTCTGTATACTGACCCATATGTGTTCTCACTCTGTATACTGACCCATATGTGTTCTCACTCTGTATACTGACCCATATGTGTTCTCACTCTGTATACTGACCCATATGCGCTCTCACTCTGTATACTGACCCATATGCGCTCTCACAATGCTCACCCATATGCGTTCTCACTCTGTATACTGACTCATATGCGTTCTCTGTATACTGACTCATATGCGTTCTCTGTATACTGACTCATATGCGTTCTCTGTATACTGACTCATATGCGTTCTCTGTATACTGACCCATATGCATTCTCTGTATACTGACCCATATGCTCTGTCACCCTGTATACTGACCTATATGCTCTCTCACCCTGTATACTGACCCATATGCACTCTTACAGTACTCAACCATATGCGTTCTTACTCAGTATACTGACCCATACCTGCTCTCAGTACTGACCCATATTCACGCTCTCAGTACTGACCCATATGCGCTCTCGCAGCACTGACCCATGTGCGCTCTCGCAGCACTGACCCATGTGCGCTCTCGCAGCACTGACCCATGTGCGCTCTCGCAGCACTGACCCATGTGCGCTCTCGCAGCACTGACCCATGTGCGCTCTCGCAGCACTGACCCATGTGCGCTCTCGCAGCACTGACCCATGTGCGCTCTCGCAGCACTGACCCATGTGCGCTCTCACAGAACATATGTACATATGTACATATGTACAGTGTGTACAGCTACCTGTGTGACAGAAGCTGCTCTAACGACCGGCTTTTGTTGAAGGGACTTGTTGGACAACCAGCATCCGGTTATCGCTGTATTCTGGTGGGGGGGGAGTAGGAGTCCCTCAAGTCCCTCGAGTCCCTGTGTCAGAATACAATAGCACAGCAGAGGAGATCACCGCACCAACGTTGCTTGTGTTGGTACTGCGACCTTTAAGTTTTGGGGGGTTTTTTTTCGTTTAACCCATTGGGTTTAAAGGAAAAAAAGGCTTGCAGTGTGTAACACACAAAAAATAAAGGGTAAGGAAGAATCACTTCTGACTGAGAAAATCCGGTTTCTATTAGGCAACATCATCTTATGGCAGCTTGTAGAATTGCAGTCAATGAAAATGGACATAAAATGCTCAAATACCTGGGCGTCAGAGGGACTTTTTTTGTCACCATCATGATCCGGCAACTGAGATTTGTCCGGCCATAGGGGGTGGTGGGTTGAGCTTTTACCTGACTAATTCTATGTCTTGAATAATCCAGCAGTTGGATTATAAATCCTGTTTATTTTCATGTGGGCTTTTTGGGTGTCCACGCTTATCGTTGTACCAGCTCCTCCTGTTACATCCTCCATAATATAAAATAAATATAACATCCAGCTGGGAGAGTGGCAGCCCAGAGCGGATGTGCAAACCCAGGAACTCTGTGCAGAGATCTTTCCAGAGGAGTCTCCATGAGAATGATAAAAGAGGTGATTTAACTCTCCAGCATATAATAATAAACACTAAAGTATTGGAATTGGGGATAATTGATCCTTTAAGGGCTCGTTCACACAGGCACAGAGCCCATACAGTGTGAAGAGCCATTTTTATTTTTTTGTACTAGCGCTGAGCTGCATGCGGACAAATGAATTCAGTGAATACATACACATTTGCTGTATGGACAACCCAGTTTGACAGGTATGCAGGAAAGGGTGCATGGCCAAGTGCCTGTGTCCGCGGCAGTGCACCCATCCATGCGTACCTGTCAAACTTGGCTGTGCAGTGAATCTGTACAGCCAATGAGTATCTATTCATTTATATAGGCTGCCTGTATGCACCTCCGTGATAGTGCAAACAGATAAACAAACGGCTTTTCACGGCTGTACAGAGCTCTGCACCCATAGATGTACTTGTGTTCAGTTTAAAGCTGATAAGCTACTACTAAAACCGAAGAGCAAATACCAAGAGGTATTACAAATAACTGAAATCAAGTATAAGTTTTTGGTGAATTCAAACACCCAGGGGTACCTACAAACACAGGACTCAGGATTTGTTGAGAGGTCATGTACAAAGGTCTGCTAATCCACTAAAACGCTTCCAACGATTTTTTAATTGGGCTGAAGCTCCTCTTTAAATTGGAAATGACTGGTGATGTCACTTGGTGCCACATTGACATTTAGAGTTCAGGGGTTGTAGAGATTTCATCTGGTAAATACCTTGATTTTGGACTGAGTTCCTATGTTTTTACAGCTAGGCTGATATGACTAAGGAGTTCAGGTATTTATTGCCCAAGCTTATCATTATGAATACTAAAACTGGCTGCAGAGGCCATCACAATGTACTTCAACAGCTTAGGCCGGCCATAGATGGAGCAATTTTATTTCAGTTGACTGTGTCGATGGGGGAATCCCTCCTGCGGAGCCATTGTGTTCTTCTGGTGGGAGAACACAGTGATTTTTCGCATGTAAAATCCAACAGGCTGGTAGTACCCAAGTTGATTAATCAACCTGGGTACATTCAACCTGCCTATACATGGTTCGACTCTAGGCCGATTTCGAGATTCGGACCTTCTATGGCTAGCATTAGCCAATTGTTGTTCAGTAAAGCGTGCTTTTTCAGAAGTGTACTTATCTGTAGTAGACAATCAGAATTTATCATCGCCTGGTTGGACTCCAAAAGAGTGAATTCTGATTGATTACTGTTGGTTACTGCCCTTCAGAGTTAGGATTTCTTATTAAAGAAGAAATCTGGGTATGGATATTTTTACATAGTTACATTGCAGAAAGGTGATGGTAAGGCCAATGACATGAAAAAGGGCATACTGAAGACCTTCAGTCACATGGACAGACCAGTATCACCTTTTATCTATATGTTAAAGGTGAAACTAAACGGACTGTCAGTTGGGAAAGCATTCATCTTCTAAAATGTATTTAAAAAGGAATTCCAGGTTTGGATATTTTTACATAGTTAAATTAGTCCGGCTTGAACCAATTTAACTACGCATATACCATACTTGTGGGATCCCCCTGGAAGCTGGCAATTACTATAGTAGGCACCCCCACTTGAGTGACCTCCACCAGCTTCCAAGTGCAGCGCTGAGGGGCTTACCTGCTGCCTTGTAAACACAAGAGGTCACCCGCTCGGCACAAGCACCATTCAGGGATTGCTTTGCATTTTCTCGAAGAATGCAAATCTTTCCCTGTTTGGACGAGGTGGAAAGGCAGAATGGTAAAATCACGCTATCCACCTCATCCAATCAGAGAATACTTTGCATTTATTGCGAAATTGCAAAGCAGTCTCTGAATGGCGCTTGTGCTGGGGGGGCCACCTTTTGTGTTCACAGTGCAGCAGAGAAGCCCCTCAGCATGGGACCTGGAAGCTAGTGGAGATTACTGTACCAGGGCTGCCTACTATAATTATTTCCAGCTTCCAGGGGGATCCCACAAGTATAGTATATGCCTAGTTACCTTGGATCAAGCTGGACTAATGTAGCTATATAAAAATATCCAAACCTGGAATTCCTCTTTAAATACATTTTGGAAGATGAATGCTTTCCCATCTGAAAGTTCATTTTGAACAGTCCGTTTAATTTCACCTTTTAGAATGTAGGTAAAAGGTGATGCTAGTCTCTGTCCATATGTGACTAAAGGTCCCTTTTCACGTCAGTGGCCTTACCTTCACCTTTCTGTTTTGCTGATGTGGCAGTAAATCTATAGGCATAGATTTGGGTGGAGCTGGGGGCAGTTAGTACCACTGTCAGGTATTTTTTGCTCCAGTAACAAATGGCCCCTGCCCCCACCTATAATTGGCCTTCACAGCATGGAGAACATGGAAGGGCTATTAAGTGAAAGACAAAAACAGAACATTCCATAGCTCAACTCACCAACCAGTCTGCCAACTGACCAAATTAACCTGTCCAACAGTCTGCGTTAAAAACAGGGGTTTAGTTAGAACGCATTTGCAAACTAATGCATAAGCTGCAAGGCCTCTTCACAGCACCCTGTCTGTGTCTCCAGGGGGAATATTCACTCTCCATTTATCCTGGTGACCACTCTCCAGATATCGTTGTCAGTGTCTTTCTTTCCCAGTGACAACAGCTCACCCTCAATTCTTGTGTACTGTAACACGGACAGTAAATGAAGTGAAATCTGCCCAGCAATTTGGTAGAAGTAATCCTCTTTCCAGGCCTATCCAGAATTGATAAAAAAAGATTTGTGTGAGGTTAGCCACAAAAACACGATTTCCCTGCGTTTGAACTTGAAGAAGCAGAAATATAAATCTTCAAGTTTTAAGGGCTAGTTCACACCAGATGCAGTTCCGTGCGCTTTTTTCCGCACTAAAAATGTATGCACAGTGTTTTCCATGTATTCCAATGGCTCTAGTTCACACCATGCAGTCATGGTGCAGACTTGTTTTTGAAGGTTCAGGGTTCATGTCCCCGCTTTTTATAATCCATTGAAGACGTGGACTTTTAAAATTTTTTTTTTTTTTGGCAGTTGTGCAACATGCTTGTAATACAGCATGAGGGTACGGTACATTAGAGGGTCACAGAGTTTGCAGGCTATGGTGGAAAGTTACAGAGGTCAGCTGCATGACATTAGCACAGTTTGTCTTTTTTTTTAGCATGTGTAATAAATTGTGTTTTTCTCTGCTTTTTTATCATTTTAGATTCACCTTTTTTTTTAATTTTAAAGTTATTGCTACATATCTATAAAACTTGCATGAGGGGTGCAGGCCCTGTAGGTAGATGGTACATTTGCAGTGTACAGTTGGAATATAAGTGATACCCATTACTACTCTTAAATTTGAAAATTTTATGCATTCAGTGACAGCGAACATAATACAACTCTGCCACAGGTGTGCCGCTGTATTGTAATACATATAATCGTGAAGATTATGGAAATCTTGCAAGAGTGTTCTTGGCGTGGCTATTTTTCTTCCAACGAATTGTAAGGATTAGTAATTTAAGAAACAGCAAGGTTCTGAGAATTTGGGAATTTGGATGAGGGCTTGCTGATATCAGGCTTGTGTTTAGAGGCTTTTTTTTTTTTTTTTTTTTTTTTTAAGCAACTCCCTTTTAAATCTTTCTAAGGAACTCAAGAGATTTCTGCTCTCAAGTTCCCAGCTCTGCCTACCCCTGATGTAGCCGGAGGTATGAGGCTCCATGGTGGACAGTGAAAGGATCAGGATCTGTTGTACAGAGAGCTGGAATTTCTGAGAGATATAAGTAACTAGATATAAGCAATTACTGAAATATCACTTTTGGGTGGACTGAGCCTTGAAATTAAGAAATCTAAGTAGAGAGAATCTATGGTGGCTTTAAAATGGGCACTAGACATTAACTCTTTAGGCCTGTAGGCTCCCATCCATGTACTGGGCCAAAATAACGTTTGACCCAACAAGCATTGCCTAGCCTGAAAGGACCAACTTTGCTCACAATGGCCACGTTGCAGACACGTTCATTCCCGCTGGAAGGACTACGCATTAGCAAAGTATTAAATAGCTGGGCAGGGAGTGTTGCACCTGAGTAGAAAATCTATGTTCTTTTCTCTCTCCTTCCTTCCCCTTTCTCTCTCCTTCCTTCCCCTTTCTCTCTCCTTCCGTCCCCTTTCTCTCTCCTTCCTTCCCCTTTCTCTCTCCTTCCTTCCCCTTTCTCTCTCCTTCCTTCCTTCCTTCCTTCCTTCCTTCCTTCCTTCCTTCCTTCCTTCCTTCCTTCCTTCCTTCCTTCCTTCCTTCCCCTTTCTCTCTCCTTCCTTCCTTCCTTCCCCTTTCTCTCTCCTTCCTTCCTTCCTTCCCCTTTCTCTCTCCTTCCTTCTTTCCTTCCCCCTTTCTCTCTCCTTCCTTCTTTCCTTCTCCTTTCTCTCTCCTTCCTTCTTTCCTTCTCCTTTCTCTCTCCTTCCTTCTTTCCTTCCTTTTCCTTTCCTTCCCCTTTTCCTTCCTTGCTTGCTCTTTCTCCTTCCTTGCTTGCTCTTTCTCCTTCCTTGCTTGCTCTTTCTCCTTCCATCCTTCCTTCTTTCTCCTTCCATCCTTCCTTCTTTCTCCTTCCATCCTTCCTTCTTTCTCCTTCCATCCTTCCTTCTTTCTCCTTCCATCCTTCCTTCTTTCTCCTTCCATCCTTCCTCCTTCCATCCTTCCATCCTTCCTCCTTCCATCCTTCCTTCCCCTTTCTCCTTCCTTCCTTCATTCCACTTCACTCTTGGAAAGGAGTAGAGTCCGAGGAACATTTTTGGTCAAGGCTCAAAGATAACTACTCAGTTGACATCCCTAGGTCCACATGTGGCTGTGAATTATAGGTTCTGATCAAATCAACACGTTTATGTGTGCAAGCTTCTAAAATCTTGTTGCTATTCAGGATTCCTAGACTTGTATTCTAATCTGAATCTGTAGTGCTGCAGAGCAGATTAAGAGGTGGCAGATGATTTGGCTTTAACATTTTATAGAGAAAACTCCTGGGAGACTCCAGTGCCAACCTAGTTAATGCTGGTTTAATTTGATCTCCCAGCTGGCATAGAAATGCATTGGAATCCCCCATGAACTGCTTGGATTTTGTCCTTTAAAGGTAGAAAAATGACTGCCCTGCTCAGCCTGCTTCCAGAGTGGATCAAGAGGTGCCTGTTGATTTGACTTTAGAATTTTATAGAGAAGTCTCCTAGGAGGCTCCGGTCCAGTGCCAACATCAGTCAATGATGATGTCATTTTCTCTTCTTGCTGACTTGGAAATACCTCGGAATCCAATAGTATCTGTTTAAGTGTGGCTCTTGAAAAGTAAAAATTGACCACCCCTCTCAGGCTACGTCCTTCACACCCTCTAACCGATTAAGCAGCCTAAACATATCAACCACTTACTGTCCTTGTTTGCTCTATTTACAAGCTTCTGCACTTCTAATATTTTCTTTGTTTACTTCTAGGACCTCCCTGCCGGCCCCTATGATCTCTAGAAATAATTTCAGCGTGTGGAGCATATTAAAAAAATGCATTGGACTGGTAAGTCTCACTATACTTCTGCTATGCGCTTCAACCCCTTCATGGCCACAGTATGACTTCATAAGTCTATTAGAATGTTATTTAACCTTGCGGGAGAGAACTAGGCATGCGCAGCTGTGTGTGTTCTATTTTCCAGACCTGCTTTCAATCAGAAAATTTAGTCCTAGGGTTATTGTCAAATTAAAGCTAAGCTCCAGCTTTTCCTTCAGTCTTGCACAGCTGCAGAGGCTCCCCTCCTGTACTTATCTAGCCCTTTCCTTCAAAGCCCGACTGTCCCTGGCAGGTCCTTTTCATTCATTGGATTTCAGTTCTTTCAACCATGGGTCAAAAACATGTGGGTGTTACCTAGAGCAGCCTTAAGGAATGCCTATTCCTCCAGGCTGACGTCAAAACATGCTGGCATTTGCATAACCCCTCCCAACAATCCACAGGTAAAACTTAGGCTGATTAAACTTCTAAACTGTTTCAACTGACGCATACCAAACTTGCTAAACTTGGTCTGGGCTTCTAAGCTGCAAAAAAAAAAGCTCTGTTCAAAAGAGTTAAGGATGAATTGCCCCATGGTCTCTTAGGCTACAGAGGCCAGTGGGGATTTGCTTTAAAGCTCATTTACTGCTTGCAAGGAATATGTAAATACTTGAATGTTCATAGCAGCCTTCCCCAACCTTTTTCACCCCAGAGGAGCCATTAAAATAAATTCCAGGACTCTTGGAACCCTAGCTTTAATTTTAATAATTGGGGCCAGAGGAAAGATCGTATCTTATAATGCTGATTAGTAGGAATAATCCCACCTTTACAGTGGTGGTGAGAATTTCACCCTTGCAGACAGCTAAAAATCCTCATAAATTACTTGCTGCTGTCTTTACCAAGTGGTAGTGGATCTGGAATTATGCAGACACCATCAAGTAAGAGGTCAATCAATCATAGCTGAAAGTGAGGTTCCACCCAAAAAACAAAACTACCTGGAAAAATTCTAAAAAAAAAAACAAAAAAACATTTGGATATTTTTTTTTTTTCACTTACCTCTAAATGCCTGTTGCTAGGTGGTCCCTCGTAGTCTGCCTGTTCCTTAGCCTGGGCTGGTGACATCACTTCCTCCTCGGCACAGGAAGGGGTCCGCTCTGCTCCCTCCCTCCTGTCAATCATCTGGGACCCATTACAGGTCCCAGGTGATTGAGCGGCCAATCGCGGCGCGCGGCGCCGCTCGCGCATGCGCAGTGGGTGCCAGGCTGTGAAGCCACAGCCCGGCGCCCACAGTTGAAATGCCGGCGCCGACGAACGGAGGGGGGGGGGACGAGCGGGGCTTCGATCCCCCGCATCGCTGGACCCAGGGACAGGTAAGTGTCCAATTAAAAGTCAGCAGCTCCAGTATTTGTAGCTGCTGACTTTTAATTTTTTTTTTTTTTTTGACGGCCCCCCTGGGTGGAACTCCTCTTGAAGCAACCCCTAGTAACCTCCTGAGGAACTCATCGACAAGGATGTGGAATTCCCTTCCACGGGCGGTGGTCTCAGCGGGGGGCATCGATAGTTTCAAAAAACTATTAGATAAGGACCTGAACGACCGCAACATACAGGGATATACAATGTAATACTGACATATAATCACACACATAGGTTGGACTTGATGGACTTGTTTTTTTTTTCGACCTCACCTACTATGTAACTATGTAACTCTAGGGTTCCACAGAACCCTGGTTTGAAAATGGCTGTTCCTTAAGCTGATCACAGGTTCGCTTTAAAGATAGATTTGGAACTATTTTTGTTACCTTTACAGTCTAAAACTTTGCCCACCACTCGTCTTCCATTTTGTTCAGATTGGCTGCATAGGCACAACATTGCCTGCAGCAAGCAAAGCTAAAACATCTCCAGCTGGGCATGGTAGATACTTGTGGATCCTGTGCAGGTGTATAAAAATGAGAATAACACAGATTTACAAACCCACACGCCCTATCAGAATCTATTAAACCCAATCAGTTTCAATCTCCACTGATACAGGGTAGCGTAATGATAATCGACATCTTGATGTTCATGGCCTATAAGTCTCAACGTTAATTCACCCTGTCAATTGTCATTTGATTTGTATTATGCGTTTCCGTTATACTCTTCATTTGCTTGTTTTCTTTTACTTCCAATAAAAACTTTATGGAAAAAAAAAAAAATAGAATAATACCCTGGCTTACAGTTTTGGGTTTACAGAAAAATTGGGATGTTCCTTTAAAATATTGTGTGCCGTGGCTGGTTTCCCAGAAGGCAGGAAAACAAATTAAAATATGTGACATGCCAGTAGAAATAGCCTCGAATAACCTAGATTTGTGTTTGGAGACAGGTGGCACATTTTGTGTGTTTGAAAGCTCTTTAGAAAAGCAGCCTGTTAAGTATTGAATTTTAATCTGTGTGTTACGTAACAAACAGATTGATGGCACCTGGCTGCTTGTGCCCATTCCCTGCTATGTTCCCTCTGTTGTACATTAAATAATGCTGTGTAATTATACCCAGCAAAGCTTTCGCGCCTCATACTCCTTCTACAATGAGAGTGTTGCTTGTTCCAAAACAAAGTCCTGGACCCATGATGCCGAGACGAGACTTAATATACATAATGTACAAAGCCAGTTTTAAATGCTAAAACAGCAGTATTGTGGTGTTAACACATTGGCACATTAAGCTGGCATGGTGATATGTTTTCTTTTATTACATTAATATAAGCAAGATCAACAAAAACTAGACCCACAGTGTTCTAAAAACGCTCTTAAGCAAAAACGCCCCCCAACATGCAGATAATTAAAGGATAAATTCACCTTTTGGAACATGTTACATGTTCCCACCCATATTTAGGGTGGAACATGCAACATGTTCAAACTCCTGCCAACCCCCCCCCCCCCCCCCCCCAGTGTGGCAGCGGGTGGGGGATCTTCTCCCTGAAACCGCTGTCACAATTGAAAAACTTCACTTACACGGCCGCATCCTTTATAGACCGTTCCCTGTGAATGAATGAACTACAAGTACCATCATCTATCACTGCGGATGGCTTGTAGTAGTTCTAAATGATGAGCGCCCCTGTAGTTCATTCACAAGCCCTGCAGCTTTCAAACAGATCTCCCTTATGGAGGTATGAGCTGAAAGCTGCAGGGTTTGTCTGCAGAAGCCTGACATTGCACCCCTGATCCACTGATAAGGGGGTGCAATGCTTTCCAGGCTTCTGCAGGAAAACATAATAAATGCACTTTTTTTTTCTGCGAAAATGTTTGCATTTAAACGTGAACCTATCCTTTTAAAGCCACAGAGTGTTAAAATCATCTCATTGAAAACCAGGAAATATTCCACTTCCTGATGATGGTCAAGTGACCATTGCCAAACAATATGTATACCATGGACTACTACAGTCTGCAAATTTTTGCAAGCTGTACTTCCATTCCTGCTACAATATATATTGGGACAGAGTCTAGGAAATGTTTGCTTGCCCCCCGTTTGGCTTGATTTCCATAGGCAGATAAGCAAGTTTGGTAGCTGTCAGCAGAACACACCTATGGGAGTAGAAGCAATCCCACGTGCAGTTTATGCCCATCGCAGTATGTCTCAAAGAAGACACCGTGCGCTCAATGTCCATGGGCCCAACCCCCTAAGCACTCTCCATGGTTGGTATTAGTATTCAGCAAATACAAGATGATAAGTTTAAATCACATTGTTGATTAGTCAGTGTTGCTTTCTCTCATGAATATTTTTTCAGTTTAAATTGCCCGCATTACCCTTGCGGCAGGAATGGATTTCTCAGTCCCGAGAGTCGCCCGCTTTAACCTTGTTTTCTTTTTTCTTCTCCCGGCCTGCAGGAGCTGTCGAAAATCACGATGCCGATCGTTTTTAACGAGCCGCTGAGCTTCCTGCAGCGAATCACAGAATACATGGAGCACACATACCTGATCAACAAGGCCTGCTCCTGTACAGATCCGCTACTCAGGATGCAGGTCAGTACCTGACACGTACTCGCATATATTTTCCATCAGGCTTCATCCTCGCTCTCTGCTGGAAGAGGTGATGCTTAAAGCCTGCATGCCAGCATTTCACTGCGGGGTACCGACAGTATTAGGCAGCGCTGATCTTTAAAGGTTTGCTATCAAACCTCCTAAACAGCAGAGTAGTTTGTGGTTTGCAAATTTGGAACTGTGATTGCAAAACAGACACACTTTGTATGTCAGACTTCACCAACAACATAATTGCCAAAATTAAATGCATGACTGGACTTTGGAACAGAAAAGGAACACCATAGAAGAAGCTGAGGTTTAGCGATTCAGCCAGTGAGGGAATCGCTTCTGTGACTGGCCTTATAGCAGACTTTCTCAAACAGGGTTCTATGGAACTCTAGGGTTCCTCCAGAAGTTCCTTGAGCAATGAGAACTTTCTGCCTCTCTGATAAGTTCCCACTGACACCAGTGATCTTTTAAGATATCTGTAAGGGTGGGATTTTTCCCAATGACCACAAATGTAAGTAGCATTCTTCTAACTGACCATCACACTAATGTACCCAAAGCTGTAGGTATAGAAATTTATTAGCAGGGGTTTTCTGAGACTGGAATGTTACTATAAGTAACATGTTAAGCAAGGCTGCCTTAGAGAGTCGAGAGCTGTCTCATTTTAGGGCTACAGTAAAGCAACAGTAAGGGTACTTACATATTGGGGCAGTGCCGACGTTAGTGGTAAAGCGGCGCTAGGTCTAGCGGCGCTTTACCGCTGTTATAGCAGCGCTTTTCACCCGCTAGCGGCCGAATAAAGGGTTAAAATTGCTCATGTTGCGGCGCTGCCAAAGAGCTTTGCAGGGCGTTTTGGGAGCGGTGTATACACCACTCCCAAACCGCCCCTAAGATGCTGCTTGCAGGACCTTTCTCTTGCAGGTCCTGCAAGATCACCGCCCCAGTGTGAAAGCACTCGGGCTTTCACACTGGGGGAGGCATGAGAGGTGCTTTTCCGGCGCTTTACAGGTGCTATTTTAAGCACTAAAATGCCTGAAAAGCGCCCCAGTGTGAAAGGGTCTAGAGGATAAGTTCACCTTTTGACAAAAAATAATAAATGCACTTTTGTTGCAGGTAAAAAATGTGCATTTGTTATTTTTTTGTTTTACGAGCCTTTAAAGCATTGCACCCGCGATCAGCAAATTGCTGATGCCATGCAGATCTGTCAGTGTATAAGCTTGCTCGTACCTCGTATGCGGAAGCCAATACATTCTGACAGGAAGACTCAATAAACTACCATAGCGCTGTGGTAGTTCATTGAAAACTACAAGCCGACAGCCGCAAAGGCTGCTGGACCTTGTAACTTTCCATTCAGAGCGCTGTGTGAATTGTTTGTGTTTTTTTTTTTTTTTTTTTTTTTTTTTTTTTTTTTACATTTTGACAGCTAGCGGGGGTGGGAGGGGAAGATCCTGCTAGCTGTCACAGTGGGTGTTCCGGGGGGTGGGGGCCGCTTTGTTTGTAATAAGTTACACCCTGAATACGGGTATAACATGTAAAAAAGAGAAATGTCATATAGTGCAGCTTACTAGCCCTTAGTTGCGGTAGCGTTGGTTTTATTTTTTCATGTTTTTTCCCTTTATTTTTGCCTGGAAATTCTGACAGTAAGACAATATTAGTCCCAGGATGACTTATTTACCCTCCTCTATCAGGACAACAGATGCAAGATACCTGCCCCTCTCCTGTGCTCCATAGGAAAGATAGCTGAGAGCATTGCCATCGATAACACCCAGCAAAGGCAGATAGCACAGGAAGTTATAGGCTCACCAAATTTCTGCCATAATCAACAGGTATCCTTTGAACCTATCTAATGCCCCGTACACACGGTCGGACTTTGTTCGGACATTCCGACAACAAAATCCTAGGTTTTTTTCCGATGGATGTTGGCTCAAACTTGTCTTGCATACACACGGTCACATAAAGTTGTCGGAAAATCCGATCGTTCTAAACGCGGTGACGTAAAACACGTACGTCGGGACTATAAACGGGGCAGTGGCCAATAGCTTTCATCTCTTTATTTATTCTGAGCATGCATGGCACTTTGTCCGTCGGATTTGTGTACACACGATTGGAATTTCCGACAACAAAATTTTGTTGTCGGAAAATTTTATATCCTGCTCTCAAACTTTGTGTGTCGGAAAATCCGATGGAAAATGTGTGATGGAGCCTACACATGGACGGAATTTCCGACAACAAGGTCCTATCACACATTTTCCGTCGGAAAATCCGACGTGTGTACGGGGCATAACAGATATAACAAAACACTTTCAGTAGTATATTTACCATACCAACACAATTGTTGAGGGTTACATCTCTAGTGATCTATCACTAAGTACAAGGAGAGAAAGATGAATTTTTAAGTAAACAAAGGATGTATTGATAGGTTAAGTAAATGTTTCCTTACCTCTAGACTATATAGCAGTTGCTTCCAAAGAGTGAAGCCTTTCCATGAGGAATTATAGAGTGCTTTTATACATCTAGATAGCTCTAAAGCCAGCCATACATGGGTCGAAATGTGGCCGGTTCAGCAGTTGAATTTCGGTCCAGGTATGGGCAAGCTGATTGTACTCGGGTGGATTCATTGATCGACTTGGGTACAACCAGCTTGTCAGATTGTTTAAATGCGACTACTGCCAGCAGCTATAGCCGCTAGCAGTATTCATTATGTTCTGCCAGCCGGCACTGAATTCACTGAAGTTCACTGAATCCCAACAGCGCTTTTTCCTGTTGTAAAGGAGTCATCTTTTCCCATTGTATAATGCTGTAGAGTGCAGTCTGTAGCTCCATATCTATAGCAGATGATGATTTTTCTACTAAAGGGGATCTGTAGCAATGTTAAAGGCTTAACTCCACCCAAAGCTTTGTATTTTGCTTTGGATTGGGGCAAGTGAAGTAGGGAAGGGTTGGATCCTTTTGTACAATTCCCTCTTGCTTCCTGTCAGAGTGGACATTTTTTAGAAACACATTTTTAGCTGGGACTGTAAAAAGGACTTAGGATATTTGAAGAGGTTGGGATGGGGGGTGGGGGGGGGGGGGTCTCAAATACAATGAGTGGCTATTAAATTGGGAGCCTTTTTGTTTGGTAGAAGACCACTTGGTGATGATTTACTTATGAGTAAATATATCCAAGGTCAATATAAAGGCTTAGAAAACATCTTATTCCAGGGACTGTAAACAGATTAGGGAAAGATCAAGATGGAGCCTAGACCTCATGTACTCACTGCCCTACCTCAGCTCTACCAGATTTAGAATACCTTTTGTGCAGCCATCCAGAAGTTAAATGAACCTCATGGGATAACATATCCATCATATTTAGTACCTGATATCATGAATTCCTATTGCTCTGAAGCAACTGCACTTGCAAAGTGCTCAGTCTATTTGCCTTTAGTAAATGAACCCACTGTGTCAAGGTACTGGTGTGTCCACACAGTCCTGCTCTAATCAACAATTGGACATATAGCGTAAAACCTATGCTGAGTAGACTTACCTGGGGGCTACCTCATTCCTCCATGGGTACAGCAAACACATAAGTGATCTAGACCTGTACAAGACACTTGAAGACCTTGTACTAGGCATATGACCATTCAGTTTATACCAGCTGATGCGTGGGTCCAATGTAAGAGGTAATTAATTAGGGGAACAGTGGAAATACAGTCAGTGCTCTACCTTAGCTCCACCAGCTTTAGGCTGGGTTCACACATCCAATTCGCATGACAGAAGACTCTGACCGGCTCTTTACGGGGCCAGTTCACACAGTTTGGGGGTGGCCGCGGAGCGCACTGGAAGAGGTGCTGTGCGTCTTTGGCTCCGTTTCCGGTGCGAATTCAGCCAATAATTTGGACCTGATTCACACCTGGAACACGGTGTACAGGGACGCACCGGACCCCTGCTGTGAGCCATGGCCGCAGCTAGTGTGAACCCAGCCTTCGACTGCCTTCGTGAACCCCATGGGGTAACATATCCAACATTTGTGGTAATAATTATATAGTGTAGTACATGATGCATTACTGATCCGGTCTCCCCACTATTCAAATCCACATTTGAAAACTGATTTTCTTCCTAAAAGATTTGTACATACTCTTCTGACCCACCCCATTATGGCTGTACAGGTAATAGCACAGTTTCTGTTGTGCAGACTCTTCCACTTTCCTGCCCCCTGCCTGCTCATTGGATTACTAGTGAACATCATCTAATGTGTGAACCCCATTTTGTACTTGGAACCTTCCTTCCAATAACCTTTCAAAACAGCTACTTTTACTGCAAACCTGAATCTTGACATTCTCATGCCATGTATTAACTAAGCAGGTTAGCGCAATAGTCAGGCAACCAGCGTTTTCAAAGCTATTGCTATGACAGCACACATATCTCTTTCATGACCGATCTCTTTTGAAGGGAAGAACTAAAAAAAACCATACTAGCTATTTTTGTATGTGTTTACCCTTGTCATTGATCTTATTACAAGCCAAGTGTTTTGGGGATAATGAGGTTGTCCAGATGATTACACTACAACCACTTGTATAACCTGCATGAAACTAGACACTGCCGTTATGTAAGCTTGTCCTGGATACACCTAGATCGGTGCTGTTCCCATGGCAGTGAAAGCAGCTCTGACATGATTACCCTCCCACAACTACAGTGGCACTGTGCCTGGGATTGTACGATGGAATTTGGATCATGCAAAGAAGTATTTCAGGCGTGGTGCTCGGATCTGAAGGCTAGAAGAGGATAAGCATTGTGTGATCTTACAATGTTTCTATAGCTACTCATGTTCTGGTCCTGCCAATTTCCTGGAAAGCAGGAACAATGCCGACCATAGGGGCTGTTTAAAGAGTAACTCCACTTTCGTGGGGGGAAAAAAATAGCAAATAAAATAAAATAAAACTAATATAGTGATTACAATTGCGACACAAGTCATATTGTAATTGAATGTTATTAAAAATGACCTTTTTATTCGTTCATTGACAGACACAGTACTTCCTTATTCATAACCATAGGGGTTATATAGCCCCCTACAGGAGTAGGACACTAAGCAGAAAAAAGACTTGGTTACACCCATGGGCAGCCCTAGGTGATATACACCCACCTCTCTGCTATAGGCCTTCAGTATTTTTTCTGCCTAGTCAGTGAAATCTGCAATCAACTGCCAGACTGGGCGACGGGCTGGACGTTTGATCCAGTGGTCTCCCCAGTCTGGCTAGTGAGCGTGTGCAGACCGCAGCTACGCGCTAGGTCAGCCGCGACATAGCCCCACTGGACGGGGGCTGGCCCTGCGAGTTAAACGTCTTGTGAGGTCGCATACGACCAGGTTTCTGCTCGAGTCGCAGCGTCACTCATGGCCGACAGCCCCCCACTTCGGTGGCGAGGAGGCTCTGTTTGGAGCGGTGCCCGCCTGGTCCTGGTATGGTGAATAAATGTCTCCCCTCTCCCCCTGGTGGGTTTGCAGTGGACGCGGGCCCCTCCCTAGGTCGGTCAGTCCTGCAGGTTTCCCTCCGCCCTTGCACCCTCTCTTCCTGGGGTGGATGGTCCCTGGAGGTCCCCTTGTAGCCCCCTTTTCCCCCTCCCTCCTCTATATGGGGTAGTGTGGCGCCATAATGAATCCTGGGGGATGGGGTTGAGTACTGGTGGCCAGGGGGTTGGCGCCACAAGGTGGGGCTCTCCAGAGTCAGATCTGATGGCACCCCGGGTCAACAGGAAGGTGCAGAGGTTTGTGGCCAGGTCTCGGACCCTCTGGCGGACGCCTCAGACGCTCTGGTGGCTCCGTGGGGCCAGTATTGTCTGATCTACGCCTTTCTTCCTCTCAAGCTTCTGCCTTGGCTATTACGCAGGATCGAGGCCGAGAGAATTCCGGTCATTCTAGTGGCCCCGGACTGGCCTCGTCGGTACTGGTACGCCGACCTGGTGCGTCTGGTCACAGATGCCCCCTGGCAGCTGCCTCTCAGGGAGAATCTGCTATCCTAAGGGCCGAACTTCCACCCTGCTTTACCGTCGCTGGCTTTAACGGCCTGGCTGTTGAAAGCCAGGTGTTGAAGGATAGAGGCTTACCTGCGTCGGTGATTCCGACACTACTCAAAGCTAGGAAGTCTACTTCGAGGAAGGTATATCATCGGACGTGGAAAGCGTACATTTCATGGTGTGAGCCAGTGGAGTTTCACCCACGTTCCTTTTCGGTGGCTCGGATTTTGACTTATCTGCAGAGGGGCGTTGAAAAGAATTTGGCCAGGTGTCGGCTTTGGCAGTTTTCTTTCAAAGCCCCCTGGCTTCGCATTTCCTTTTGTGTACTATCATTCAGGGGGTGCGACATGTGGTTCCACCAGTGCGATCTCCCTTGCCACTGTGGGCCTTGAATCTGGTGCTTTCGGTTCTACGGAAGCCTCCGTTTGAAAATATTTGAGAAGTTCCCCTGCTCACTCTGTTACAGAAGGTGGCCTTCTTGGTGGCTATCACCTCTGCTTGCAGGGTGTCAGAATTGGCGGCGCTATCCTGTTGCACGCCCCACTTGGTGATTCATCAGAACAAGGTGGTTGTTCATATTTGTCCTTCGTTCCTTCCAAAAGTTGTTTCTGATTTCCATTTAAATGAAGACATTGTGTTGCCTTTCCTATGTCCCAGGCCTTACACACCTTGGATGTGGTTCGGGTGATCAGGGTGTATTTGGCGGCCACTGAGTCCTTTCGGAGGTCAGACTCCCTGTTCGTGATCGCGGAGGGGCCAAATAAGGGGCTGTCTGCTTTGTCGGCAACCATTTCTAGATGGATCAGACACTGTGACTCAGGCCTATTCTTTCAGGGGTTGAGTTCTTCCCTTGAGCGCTGAGTGCCTCCTGGGCCTTCCGTCATCATCCTGTTCGTCGGTGCACGCTTTCACAACATTTTAGAAAGTGGATGTGCTGGCATCTGCGGATGCCTCTTTTGGCTGCAAGATTCTGCAGGCTGTGGTCTAGAGGGTTTTTCCCTCATGAAGGGGTTTTCTTGCTGTTCAGGTTGGGCTCCAGTTGTTCTCATTGGTCTCCAGATTGTCTGGTTGGCCTGTTTTTTGTTGGCACCACTCACGTTTGGCACTGCAATGGGACATTCCTATGCTTCTGAATAAGGAAGCGCTGTCTCTGTCAATGAACTCAGAGAAACTGATTTTACAGTAAGCTAGAAATCCTATTTTCCATTTCAATCAAAAGCTGCTATAATTTTCTATAAAATGCAATATGGCAACCTGGAGGCCTACTGTATACAAATGGAGTACAGAACACCCCCCAGAAACATAATTCCCTGCTTGTCTGATTGGCTCACTGATTCTCCCACAAGTCAGATTTCAGGCATCCCCTGCAACAAAATTGTAATTTTTGGTGAGATACTCCCAATAAGAAATCACAGCTAAAGGTATGCAAACCCAACAGCTTTCCTCATTAGAGCCTTACAGGTGCAGCAGCTGATTGATAATTATGAAACTACTCCCGTACAGATTCCCTTTCTCATATGGACACAGACAAACACACAGGGATTTCTTCAGAATAACAAAGGGAGGAATCTGCAACGTTTGTTAAAATCCCTGCAATGTACATAGATCGCCCAGGGGGGAATATTTTTCCTCATCAAAAATTGAATTACTCTTTAAAAGGAGTTGTAAAGTCTCAAGGTTTTTCCCCTTAACCGCTTGCTGACCACCCGCCGTCATTATACTGCTGCAGGTCGGCACTCCTGCACAAACCGCCGTAGGTGTATGTCGGTGTTTGCACAGGAAATAGTGGGCACCCGCCGCGAGCCACAGGAGCATGTCCCCAGGTCCAGCGGACTCTATGTCCACCCACGACCCGGGATCGCTGTGTACAGCCGCGGAACAGGGAACTGCCTATGTAAACAAGGTGATTTCCCTGTTCTGCCAGATGACATGTCAGATCTTCTGTTCCCAGTGATCGGAACAGTGATCTCTGTCATGTCCCTGGTAGCCCATCCCCCTACAGTTGGAACACACTCAACCCCTTGATCGCCCCCTAGTGTTAACCCCTTCCCTGCCAATGTTTTTTCTTTTACATTGATCGGTGCATTTTTATAGCACTGATCAATGTAATAATGTCACGGGTCCCCAAAAAGCGACATTTGGGGTCGACTTTGCCCGCCGTAATGTCGCAGTCCTACTAAAAACGTAGATCGCCGCCATTACTAGTAAAAACAATAAAAAAATGATTAAAAGTCCCTAAATCTATCCCATAGTTTGTAGACGCAATAACACTTGTGTAAACCAATCAATATACACCTATTGCGATTTTTTTAAATTTTTTTTTTATTTTACTAAAAATATTTAGAAGAATACATATTGGCCTTAACCGATGAATACATTTTTTTTATTTTAATTTTTTGGAAACAATTGGTTTTTTTTTCAAAATTGTCGGTCTTTTTTGTTTATAGCTTAAAAAATAAAAACCGCAGAGGTGATCAAATACCACCAAAAGAAAGCTCTATTTGTGGGGGAAAAAAAAAGGATGTCAATTTTGTCTGGGTACAGCGTCACACGACCGCGCAATTGTCAGTTAAAGCGACACAGTGCCGTATCGCAAAAAATAGCCTGGTCATTATGAGGGCAAATCCCTCCAGGGCACTTTTTCTTTCCCGAACCGATTGTTCCAGTGACAAGCACAAGCCCAGCACCTCAAGCAGCTCCAGCCACTGTCTCGGGTCCTCATTGGATAGATTGATAGCAGCAAGGAGACATTGGCTCCTGCGGCTGTCATTCAAATCTATTGACACTGGAGCCGGGGGCGGGGCTGAGTTCTGCTGTCTGTGTCAGTGGATACAGCAGCAGGACTCGGGAGCACCGCTCAGCACAGAGCACTTCCTATTCATTCCCTGTCACTTGCAGCTGAGGCTGCAGAGAAAGGCATGTATGTTTTGAGCTTTGGAGTTCACACCCTACTGCAATAGGCTGTGCACACCTATACGAGCAATTAACCCTTGCAGTGCGGGCACACCCCTGCTGCAAGGGATCATTTTTAAGTTTCCCGGAGTTGGTTTTTAAACATATTCGTTTTTAGTGGACTGACTCATTGGTTCAGTAGAAAGGCCCCTCTTGGTCGGAAATAAATAAAATCTATAGATCTATTAAAGTGTTCTTTGAATTTAGATAAACGTCTCTTGTAGTGGGGACTTCAGTAGTACGAGTCATTGACCCAGTACAAAGATCACAGGTTCTGACTTCACAGGCTGAATTCTTGTTTCATGTCAGGGATTTAGAAAGCACTGAGCAAGGAGGATCAGCAAGACTGTGCCAGCAAACTGGAGGCAGTCAATGATGACAGATTTTCCTTTACATGCGTTTTTTATGAAATGTTTGCACCAGGAATGCAGGTACAGTATAGGTAAACATGTTTATTTTAGCACAGTAGTACAGGTGCAGCACAGTACATAATAATCATCTGAGTCCACATTGGCCCTCCTCGTAGCAGTTATATTACATAGTCGGTGTCGGAAGTCACCTACGTATGGTATGATCTGTACGTGGCAAGACACTGCGGTTTTCCCAAACACGCTAGGAGCTCTTTGTGGTTGGTGAATAGCGATCCAGCAAGGATTGGGGAGGGCTTAACCTTTCTTGTGCCTTCTCCATAGAAAGTGAAATGTCACCACAATTACTCAGTGACAGGAATTGCCGTCACGTTTCTTCAGCTTTCACAGCAGAGAAAAACACCAATTGATATAATGACAATAAGATAAAGTGTATTGCTTAAAAAAAAAAGTCCTCACTAGATAGCTGCAGGCTACTATTTTCAGGGAGTTTATTGGGGTCAGAAGAGTGGAAGAAGAGTTCAGTGATTGCTGTGGATTACCATACACGGTTTTACACCTATATTTTGTATATACACTGATCATCCATAACTTTGTGGCCACCTAACTAATATTAAGTAGGTTCCTCTCTTGCCATCAAAATAGCCCTGACCCATTGAGACATGGACTCTACTAGACCTCTGAAGGTATATTGTGATATCTGCCATCAATTCGTCAGTAACAGATTCTTTAAGTCCTGTAAGTTGCGAAGTGTAGGCCTGTATGGATTGGACATGTTTTTCCAGCACATCCCACAGATGTTCAATTGGATTGAGATCTGGAGAATTCCAGAATTCCAGAAAGCCAAGTCAACACCTTCTTGTGTTCTGCAGCCATTCTTGAACCGTTTTTGCAGTGTGGCAGGGTGCATTATCATGAAAGAGGACACTGCCATCAGAGAATACGGTTTCCATGAAGAGGTGTATTTAGTCAGCAACGATGTTTTGGTAGATGGTATGTGTCAAGTAACATCCACATAAATGGCAGGACCAATGTCTCCCAGCAGAACATTGCCCGAAGTATCACACTGCCACCACCAGACAAAAAAACTCAGCACTCATTTGAGGAGAGACCCTGGAGGTGTACACAGATAAACTAAATGTGATTAAAAAAGTCTCTCAATAAGAGGGACAAAATCCATAGCAACACTCTCTAAGATGAAGAGGGAGAGGAATCCATGTACCAGCACTATGGGCAGCAAGTGTAAAGAGCTAGAAGCAGTCTCTGAAATGCAACAAAGGAAAAGAAACACAGCACCTCTAAGTGCAGTATTGGTAAACCCATAGCTCCCAACTGTCCCTGATTTCGAGGGACTGTCTCCGATCCCTCTGTCCCTCATTTGTCCCTCATTTTGGTCTGATGTATATAAAATGCACTTTTTATCTATAAAAAAGTGTTTCCCAGTGCAAAACCCTTTCATCTGATTTTTAAATTGCTGCATTTATAAATTCCAAAAGCCAATATAAAGGAATAGTAGTGGTAAAAAAATCACTTGTGGGTTTAACCAATCTTTTTTTGTGTTTTGTAGAATTCTCCTTTAAGGGGGCATGGCAAGGGGCGTGTCCTATGCCTGCTCACTTGTGCTGATAGGTGTCCCTTATTCCCATCTCAAAAAGTTGGGAGGTATGGTAAACCATTTATTGATAAGTCAAAAGTGAAACTACTCACAAAAGGAGCATAAACACAAGCATGATAGTAATCCTGCAGCAAAATCCCGGGGTGGCTTTCTCCTAAACGTCCGTGTCTCAGGCCTGAGGAAGGAGCAAGCATGCTCTGAACGCAAAGCTGTCTCCTCTCACCCTGCACCCAAAAGTGACAACGTCATCTCCGATCTCCCCTGTGTTCCCTACTGTTCCCATAGGCTGCGAATGCTGGAATCCACCCGCACGAGCTGTCAGCTGCACTTCAGAGACATGGACATTTAGGAGAAAACCACCCCCGGATTTTGCTGCAGGATTACTATCATGCTTGTGTTTATGCTCCCTTTGTGAGTTTCACTTTTGACTTATTAAATGGTTTACCAATACTGTGCTGTGTTTCTTTAACTTTGTTACACTCCCACCACTGGCTTGCCTTCTTCCCATACTGCATTCTGGTGCCCTCTCTTCCCCATGTAAGTGAGACACATGATGTAAAAGAAAAGGTGATTCATCAGACCAGGCCACTTTCTTCCATTGCTCTGTGTCCAGTTGTGGTGATTGTGTGCCCGTTGTAGGCACTTTTGGCTGTGGGCACGATATGGGCACCCTGAGTGAAGTTAAACACATAAACGTCAGGAACAATCACTGGAATTCATAAGGACTAGTGCAGACAGATTTTGTGAAAGTGTCTCATGTGCACCCCAAAGGTGACACAGCATGCGCCAAACTCATGTACCTGTCTAGATCCTGTACTTGAACCTGACGCACAATGCGCCACTTTTAGGACACACACGAGACACCTTTGTAAAATCTGTCTGTACCGTTGTAATCAATGGTATTCACGTAACCTGTCAGTAGTCCTAAAACTATGGCTGATCAGTGTAAATGCCCATATTACATAATTTTATACAGTTTAACCAAAAATATCCCTCTGAAGGTGAATAAAACTTTAGATTGTGTCTAGTTTATTCTAACTGCAAACTATATATGCTTACCTTGAAATTTTAAATACTCCAACACACTTTCAAGCCTGAACCAGGAAAAAGTGAAAGGTTTTCCTGCATAGTTTCTTTCTGTCATCAGCGTGGTGTCGTGGTGAAGAGAGGGCACAAGCACACGATTTCAAAGGTGTTGGGTGCTTGAGTTGGTAATTTGTAGCTTGGTTGCCCTCGTGTTGGTACAAACGTTTGCCAAACTTGGTCGTATTTAGTAATTAAGAAAGCTCTCTTTTTTTGTTAGACAGGTGATCATTTCTAACACTTTGTGTGCCATTCTTTTATCCTTTACAGTCTGTGGCTGCCTTTGCTGTATCAGCTGTAGCATCTCAATGGGAGAGGACTGGCAAACCATTTAACCCTCTTCTGGGGGAGACATATGAACTAGTAAGGTGAGTTGTGGCAGTTGCGGGGAGGACTGACCCAAGTGCTTCCATGTGACTAATTATACTGTCTCTTGCAGGGAAGACCTGGGCTTCCGGTTTATATCTGAGCAAGTCAGCCATCATCCTCCCGTTAGCGCCTTTTTTTCCGAAGGCCTGAATAAAGACTTCATCTTTCGTGGTTCTATCTATCCAAAGCTGAAGTTCTGGGGGAAGAGCGTAGAGGCCGAACCCCGGGGAGCCATCACCCTGGAGCTGCCTAAGTAAGTCTAAATGTGAGGTGCTTTTTGTACCAGAGACACACAAGGGGCACTAAACTTACAAGCTTTGGTATGTAAAAAAAGGTCACTACATAAATACACTATATAGACAAAAGTATTGGGACGTCTGCCTTTACAAGCACGTGAAATTTAATGGCGTCTTAGTCCATAGAATTCAATATTGAGTTGGCCCACCCTTTGCAGCTATAACAATTTCAACTCTTCTGGGAAGGCTGTCCACAAGGTTTAGGAGTGTGTCTATGGGAATGTTTGACCATTCTTCCAGAAGCACATTTGTGAGGTCAGGCACTGATGTTGGACGAGAAGGCCTGGCTCGCAGTCTTTGCTCGAATTCATCCCAAAGGTGTTCTATCGGGTTGAGGTCAGGACTCTGCGCAAGCCAGTTAAGTTCCTCCACCCCAAACTCGCTCACCCATGTCTTTATGGACCTTGCTTTCCGCACTGGTGTGCAGTCATGTTGGAACAGGAAGGGGCCATCCCCAAACTGTTGGGAGCATGAATTTGTCCAAAATGTCTTGGTATGCAGACGCCTTAAGAGTTCCTTTCATTGGAATTAAGAGGCCAAGCCAAATCCCTGAAAAACAACCCCACACCATAATCCCCCTCCACCAAATGATTTGGACCAGTGCACAAAGCAAGGTCCATAAAGACATGGATGAGCGAGTTTGGGGTGGAGGAACTTGACTGGCCATCACAGAGTCCTGATCTCAACCCGATAGAACACCTTTGGGATGAATTTGAGCAGAGACTGCGAGCCAGGCCTTCTCATCCAACATCAGTGCTTGACCTCACAAATGCTCTTCTGTAAGAGTGGTCAAACATGCCCATAGAAACACTCCTAAACCTTGTGGACAGCCTTCCCAGAAGAGTTGAAGCTGTTCTAGCTGCAAAGGGTGGGCCAACGCAATATTGAACCCTACGGACTAAGACTGGGATGCCATTAAAGTTCATGTGCGTGTAAAGGCAGGCGACACAATACTTTTAACAATATCATGTATCTGAAGCTTTCAGGAAATTGAGGATATTTAAAATGAAAGTCGTATAACGGGAAAGATCATTTAAAAGCTACAGCTGAACTCTTGTCAAGTAATCTAATAGAAAAAACATACTATTGTCTTGTTCATGGCTCCTTTTGCCAGACATGCCAGCTTTAATGATAACATCCCCATAGCAAGTTTGTTAACGTGTTTTCTTGTAGCGTCCTATCATAGTGTATCTTTTTTTTTTTTTTGCTTTCGATTTAGTAGATCAATTAAAGTAGTGAAAGCATGCTTCCATTATTTTTTTAGTTTTACAGAAAGGGATGTTTTCAATATTTTACATTGAGTGGTGCCAATTATCTACTGTTGGTCATTTCATTTTTATGCCCGTGCCATTTGAAGTCAATATTTGAGGACAGTAAGCTCACCAGTGGCACTGATTGGCCAGTATCACAAATCCAGATTGTGGTCCCAGTGCACAAGGGAGGCAAAGTACATATACAGTATATACATGTACAACAAAGCCAGTGACAATACTGCATTCACAACTCTCTCACTGAATTTTGAGCAATTTTATGTATGACGTTATGGAGAGAGCATGGGAGCACATCCACTTAGAGGTCTTCCATTTCCAGGACTTATCTCCAGTCTTCTAAAGCAGACAATTTTCCTTTGTAGGTCAAACATGGATCCTTTCTAAAACATGGATCCTTTCTAAAACTCCACCAGCTTTGGATGATCAAACATATACTTGTGCTTTTGTCTCCTCATTGTCCCTTCTAATATCTTATTTCTCTGCAGGCATAAAGATATCTACACATGGACAAACCCCACCTGCTGTGTGCACAATGTTATTATCGGGAAGCTGTGGATAGAGCAGTATGGGACAGTGGAAATTGTAAACCACAGGTAAACTAACATAACCCCACCCGAACCCCTTGTCATGGATGCTTCTAATAAATCACTTGAAGTAAATAATAGAAAAATCCCCCATGTATTATTGGTCTCTCTTGGACATGTGAAAGGAAACTGCATATGCTGTGCCTTCTCTTTGGAGAACCCATAGTGCTCTGGGAATCTTTTGCCATAGGTGTAACCTATATTAAACATTTATTTGTAAAAATACAAATTTCCAATAAATAGTAAAGGAAAAACTGATATAAAACACATGCTTAACCACTCCGGCTTGGGAAGGTTTTACCCCCTTCCTGACCAGGCCATTTTTTGCGATACGGCACTGCGTTTCTTTGACAAGTAGGCGGTCATGCACCTCTTTACCCAAATAAAATTGATGTTCTTTTTTTTCCCACAAATAGAGCTTTCTTTTGGTGGTATTTGATTGCCTCTGCGCTTTTTAGTTTTTGCGCTATTAAACACAAAAATTACCAACAACTTAAAAAAAAAAATAGTGTTTTTTATTTTCTGCTATAAAACATTCCCAATAAAAAAAAATCAAATTAGGCCAATATATATTCTGCTACATATTTTTTGTAAAAAATCCCAATAAAAAATCCCAATAAGCGTATATTGATTGGTTTGCGCAAAAGTTATAATGTCTACAAAATAGGGGAAAGATTTAGGGACTTTTTAAAATTATTTTATTGTTTTTACTAATAATGGCGGCAGACTGCGTTTTTTAGCGGGACTGCAACATTGGGGCAGACAAATCTGACACTGAGTGACAAATCTGACACTGAGTGACACTTTTTGGGGACCAGTGACAGTGATCAGTGCCAAAAAAATGTACTGATTACTGTAAAAATGACACTGGCAGAGAAGGGGTTAACACCAGGGTCGATCAAAGGGTTAAATGTCCCCTAGGGAGGTGCTTACTAACTGTGTGGGGCAGTGTCACACTGAAGGAAAAAAGAGATCCGTGATTCAGCTTAGCTGAATCACAAGATCGCTTTTTTCCTTCTTGACAGATCCGACGTTTGCCTTGTTTACACGGGCAGACGGCTTATCCGTCTCCCCTGTGAACGATCGGCGGCTCCCGCTGTGTCCAATCACAGCGAGAGCGGGGCGCGCACGAAATCACATACTTGTGCGTGATTTTGCGCAGCTGGGCCGCCCTGCCGCAGTATATATGCGGTGGGCAGTCTGGAACTGGTTAAAAATAACAAACATATCATGCTTACCTGCTTTGTGCAGTGTTTTTGCACAGTGCAGACCAGATCCTCCTCTTCTCGGGTTCCTCGTTGGCCATCCTTGCCCCTCCCGCAGAGTGTCCCCACAGTAAGCAGCTTCCTATGGGGGCACCCGAGCTGAGCTGCTGCTCTGTGTGTCCATTCGGACATGGAGCCGTGGCTCGGCCCTGCCCCTTCTCTCTCCTTATTGGCTCATTGACTTTGACAGCAGCAGGTGCCAATGGCGCACGATGTGTGTCCCGGACAATCAGGAGGGAGAGTCCCGGACAGATGAGTCTCTTGTGCAACATCACTGGATCAAGATAGGGCTCAGGTAAGTATTGGGGGGCTGAGGGGGAGCTGCACACAAAAGGTTTTTTTTATCTTATATATAGAATGCATTATGATAAAAAAAATCTTCTGTCTTTAGAACTACTTTAATTCTTCCCAATTTTATAGCTCAGTATGGGGATCCCATAATCCATGCTTATTTGCAGTGTAGGGGTTATACTATTGGTGAAATGACTTTGGTAATGTGTTATATGTTCAGTTTAGAGGCAAATAAGGCTAACCAGGTTCTTCTTTAATCAGGTGTTTTTGTGTGATTTTGTTACAGCAATGGAGATAAATGTATCCTGAACTTCAAGCCCTGTGGCCTGTTTGGAAAGGAGCTGCACCGAGTAGAAGGATATATTCAAGATAAGAAGTAAGTACTGTAGTGATTAGTGTTCCCTTTTCTCTCCTGAGCAATATGAAAAATAAGCTGGCCATACACTAGAAAATTTTCGTACGAAAATCCTCACAACATTCGATGACTTGACAAATTTCGTTCATAAGTACTTTAAAGTTTTTTGTTTACTTTTAACTTTCAATTTTGGAATGAATGGTCGTTCCCGTACAAAAACCTTGTACACTGTTTGAAATGTATTCAATAAAAAAATTCCATTTTGCTCCATTTTAATTTTTTTTTTTATTACCACAGTCCAAAGTAAATTTTCCCCCAGTAAAGATTAGAAAATCAAATGAAAGTTCCTAAAGCGTATGTAAACCCCTCTTGGTTATTGTTATCTACAGGTAAGCCTATAAGGCGGCTTACCTCTAGGTAAAATGAATATCTCCTAAACGTGCACCATTTAGGAGGTATTCAACCTGCATGCAGCTGCTGACGTCAGCGGCGCATGCGCTCTGAAGCCTCTTCAGAGCTTCTTACTGGAACTGAGGGCTTAATCGTGGCTTCGGCCACTCACGGCACCGGAGCCTGCGAACCCAGAAGAAAGTTTGTGGGAACATATTGGCCACTCCACTCCATGTCTCCACCCAGTTGTCCTCGGTGCACCCCATCCCCCTGTGCAATAAGGACTCACCAGATCCTTAGACCCAAAAGTGGTGCATCTAGTAACGCTTATTGGGAGCCTTAGACTTGGAAAGCAGGTGAAATCTGCTATCTTCCTCCACAGATCCTCGTATGTAAAAGTAAACCACAGACAGCAAGATCATAGTGCAACCCGTTGAATACAGTGTTTACCCATTTAATAAAACAGAAAGTATAAAAATATCCACTCACATTTCGTTGTGCCCAAACCGGCACTAGCAGGATTCAGCAGTGTAGTCTCTCCCTCCGTGTCACCGTGCTTCCCCACCAAGATGGCGGCCCGGCATGCGTTCCACCGCCCGAGCCTCGTTAACCGGACGTGACGTCAGACGTATCGTGTCTCAGCCTCAACGCGTTTCGCCACCCTAGCTAGAAATGGTGGGTGTCGAGAGGTTTGCCTATCCCCTTGTAGTCTCTCGCTTCTGGGACCAGTTATGACTTTTGTCTCTAAATAGGTCAATATAGAGTTCGTAATATGATCGTCCTGTTATCTGTGGTGGAAGGGGAACTTTCGCTGGTGGGTCACAACAAAATGACTAGCACTCCTGATATTTGTGACTGCTCCTCCTATACAGTTTTCACCAATGTCCCCATGTGAAGATTTCCTCTTATCTCGTGTTCTTTTGACATTTAGAACATTTTGGTTTAACCATAATTTCTTGACTTGGGACATTGGGCACTAGAGAAATAGAGAATAAATCTCCTCAGTGGAGACACAAAGCAATAAAAACCTTACAGGGTTTTATTGTTTCCTCATTCAAAACACCACTAATCATTGCACCTAGTTTTTCAACGTATTTAGTTATTATCGAAGGCTTTCTGGAAATTAGGATTTTCGAGATGATGGCATGGAGCGTCATAACAGTTGATTTTTATTTTTAGTATAATGGTGTACTGATCCAAGTGTCTCGTAATCCATCTTGTGCCTAAGCCTCTCGCCAATTGTTCTAGATGTTTTTTTGTTTTTGTGATAATGCAAGGGGGGGGGGGGGGGTGAAATGTGAACTGCGTTATTAGATCTTGCCCAATCTGTCTTATTAATAGTCTGCAGCATGACACGCTGGCCCTGAACACTCATCATTCACCCACACAACAGACGGGTTCTGTCAACATCCAGTTGATGGACAGTGCATCTGGCCCTGACTTCTTACTATGAAAGGCCTTCTGGAAGGGACAGATGAGATCCCTTTCTGCCATAGCCCAGAGCTTCCTTGTTTATGTTGCTGAGAAATCAAGGCTCCACTGACAGACTCAGAACATTGCAGCACTCAAGTTTAGACCGGCAATTTCAGTTTTTTCATCTTTTTGAGCCCTTTAATAAGCTGACCCTCAGAGTAAGAGCAGAATACAATGATCAGCCATAACTTTATGACCACCCACCTAATATGGGTAGGTTACGCTTTGCCACCAAAAGCATTCCTGACCAGTTGAGGCATGGACCCCATTAGATCTCTGAAGGTATGCTGTGATATCTGGTATTAAGGAATATGAAAAATAAAAAACAAAAAGACACTACACACCAAAATGAGTGAACTACAAATTTATTGAGCAATGGGCTCAAGATCAACAGCATAAGTGCCCTAACAACCACCTGACTCCCCCATTAACCCCTTCCAGAGTAGAACCATGGACCACCCTTACAAAAAAGGGAAGGATACAGTCCCAAATCGGAGCTGAGCCCACCCTCCCCTAAACAAAAACCTCCCCCACACCAAGGAACCCTGAACCTCCCCACCAAAAAACAGAGATAACACTCGTTGCACCGAGTGCGGTGCTCCACCTTGGACCCCTTTCACACTGGAGCATTTTGCAGGCGCTATAGCATTAAAAATAGCACCTGCAAACCTCCCTAAAACAGCTGCTCCATTCACTGCAGTGTGAAAGCCCGAGGGCTTTCACACTGGAGCGGTGCGCTGGCAGGGCATCAGAAAAAGTCCTGCCAGCAGCTTCTTAGGAGCGGTGAACTCACCGCTCCTCCACCGCTGCTCCCTATTGAAATCAATGGGGCAGTGCTGCGATACCGCCGGCAAAACACTGCTCCGGCGCCGTTTTGCGGGCAGATTTAACCCCCTTTCGGCCGCCAGCGGAGGGTTAATAGCGCCGCTAAAACGACGGTAAATCGGCGCTAAAAATAGTGCCGCTTTACCGCTGACGCCAGTGGTGGCACAGTGTGAAAGGGAACTAAAAGCTGAAAGTCAGAAGTACTCACAATTCATGCTCCCCTCCAAGTGAAGGAATGGAAATGTACGCTCAGCAATTCCCAGCAAGTACACCTCTCCTATATTAGGATGAAATCCAACCAAAATTCACATGCTGTGCGCTGATCAGCTATTCCAGTCGTGTATACCTGGTCTCTCCAATCTCCTGTGTATGATTGAGTCCTACTGAGTTTCAAATGCTCCATTGCTGTGCACCATGCGCCGTTGAGCTGATCCAATCATAGGTGGCTGGACTCTTCAATGAACTCATACACAGTCGGCTGTATGAGCCACAATTAAAAACTTAAGCTCTCTGTAAAGATGGGGTGGTCGGGCCAGATGATAAAAGGGGAGATGGGGAGATGAAATGTCTGCGTCTACACGTTTCATTCCAGGGGGCGGAGCTTCGTCAGGACACGAAGCTGAGCGGACATTATTTCCATTCCTTCACTTGGAGGGGAGCATGAACGGAGAACTGCGAGTACTTCTGACACCCATATTGGGAGTCATTGTCCCCAGGTGGCATTACTGACAGGTTGAGGTTATCTGGTTTTTGTTGGGAATCTCCTTGCTCCATCTCACTAGCTTACCACTCATCTCTGCTAGCCCTCCCAGCCACTGTAATCAGTACGCTCCCCAGGAATGGTTATCATGCTGGTATAACTGGCATATATATGGTCTCCTACACATCCCTTCATGGATCATCTAATCAGCTACTAGTCAATTGACTGTCATGTGCAAGGCTCATTCATACATCTCGTTACCAGCACAGCAGCTGGACACTGATTCTTTGATATTTGAGCTCCCATTGCAGCCATTTGGTTTTCCTTTTTGCCATTGATTGACTCTTTTGACTGACTGGTTTTGTGGGTTTGTGTTTTTATGTATGTAGCCCCATTTGGGTAGGTATGCATCTCTGTCCTTCTTAGTGCTGGTGCCTCATTTGCCCACTGTGGCTTCAAGGTGGAGCACCGCACTCGGTGCAACCTCTGTTTTTTGGTGGGGTGGCTCAGGGTCCCTTGGTGTGGGGGAGGTTTTTGTTTAGGGGAGGGTGGGCTCAGCTCCGCTTTGGGACTCTATCCTTCCCTTTGACCTTGAGCCCATTGCTCAATAAAGTTGTAGTTCACTCATTTTGGTGTATAGTGTCTTTTTGTTTTTTATTTTTCATAGTCCATAGCAGTTATCTTTAGACAACACCCCCCTCATTTATAGAGTACTACCTTCTTTTATTAGTGGGATTGCCATTTCTTTCTCAAACATCACGGGACACAGAGCCACAGTAATTACTGATGGGTTATATAGGTATCACTGGTGATTGGACACTGGCACACCCTATCAGGAAGTTCAACCCCCTATATAATCCCTCCCCCTTGCAGGGATACCTCAGTTTTTACGCCAGTGTCTTAGGTGATGGACGTGTAAAGATGTCCTGTGCTGAGCTCCAAAGGGAATATCCTAAGATCCTATACTGGGGCAAGCCAGGCGAACCGGATTCATTCAAAGTGTCTTTTCATGGCCGAATTGAATGGTACCCGGGCCTCGTGTCCGAAGAAACGAGGTTTTACCCGTAATGCTTCTCTTTTTAGAGAGCTGGACCCCGCAGATCAGAAAATGGCTTTAAACTTCCTAATTTCTGGCGAGGTGCTTTACGGTCCCAGAACTGTTGGATCCCCCTACTGATGGGGGCCCCAGTCTCTGACGGTTTTTTCAAACGGAGCCCACCGTGAGAGGTGAAGATTGGGTCTGTGTAAACAGCACCCTGCAGCTGGATAAGGTAAGAGGAGATTCCACAGAATTTTTGAGTTCTAGTGGCTTTTCTCCTTTAAGGTAAATGCATGCTATGCCTATTGTGACCACCGGGGGCTGCCAAGAGCACAAACCTACACATGCTGACTGACTGTCTCAGGTGTTCAGTGCTGATTATGTCCCAGCATCTCAAAGCAGGCTGCATGCAGGTAAGGTGGAAAGGGGGATTTCTCATGTTTGAATGTTCCCCCCAGGCTAGAGAGGGGCCACAGGGGTCTAGAAAGTGGTTATACCACCCGGGCTCTGCGGCCTAATGGCCACCATCTCTGAAGATAGCCGTTCAGGCAGATCTTGTTACCAGTCTCCCCCCCCCCCCCATCCCCAGCCTTTTCTCCAGAAGCATGACAGGAGAGTCGGCAGTGCGGGAAGCGCTCGTTTTTTTCAAAACTCGCATGGTCGCATGTAAGGTGGGACACAGGCATTCTCCTAGGCAGCATTTACTGAAGTAACACCAGACTGAGCATTGGGTAGCAAGGCTTTTAGCCAGACTACATCGCTCAGCGGGCAGTGTTCATTTGTATACCTCACACCTTGTTGCTTTGCACTATGGGTAGAAGAGGTTCAAGCACCCCAGGAACCAGAGACACTAGGGGATCTCGTTCAGGTTCTGAGGGCCCCCTGTCGGCAGCATCCTCCCCCCCTAAAGATGGGCCAGGGACGGCTAGCCAGGGAGAGCCATCGGGGTCAGGGGCTACACCTGCTTCTGGCACTTCAGCCCCTGTATATATTACACAAGAGGTTTTTTCCTCAACCATTAATGGTCTAGAGGAAAGATTAATGGCCGTGATTACGTCTTCACTCAGTGGAAGAAAACGCACTAGGCTTTCCTCTGTTCCCCAAGACCCTCAGACAGAGGAGCTCTGGGATAAAGGAGATGAATCCCTTTCAGAGGATCGGGATGGGACAGATGATTCCTCTTCGGAGGATTCAGGTGGAGAGGGACCCTCTGCGACTTCCCAAGAGGAGAAAGTCTTAGTGCAGATCCTCACTGGATTGGTCCGCTCCACATTTAAGTTGCCCATACCTGAAACTGCTAAAGAATCCTCTTCTGCTTTGGGGTCACTGAAACCTTTCCAAGCAGCACATGCTTTTCCTGTTCATACTTTACTTGAAAAGCTTATTTATTCTAAGTGGGATCACCCAGACAAACGTTTTTTTCCGCCGAGAAAGTTTTCAACACTTATCCGATGGAAGAAAAGTTTATTAAAATGTGGGGAATACCGGCTATTGATGCCGCCATTTCCTCCGTAAATAATAGCCTGACTTGTCCTGTAGACAATGCTCAGATGCTCAGGGATCCTGTAGATAAAAGGATGGAATCCCTATTGAAGGATGTTTTCTCCTTAGCGGGATCAGTAGCCCAACCTGCAGTAGCAGCGATTGGAGTCTGTCAATACTTAAGAGACCATGTTAAGCAGGTCATCAAAGTATTACCTGAACAGCAGGCCCAGGGGTTTGCTAACCTTCCAGCGGCCTTATGCTTTGTGGTTGACGCCATTAGAGATTCTATCGTGCAAACCTCCCGTCTTTCACTGGGGTTGGTGCATATACGTAGAATCCTATGGTTGAAAAATTGGTCAGCCGAAGCACCATGTAAGAAGCTACTGGCTGGGTTTCCATTTCGTGGTGCAAGGTTGTTTGGAGAGGACTTGGATAACTATATCAAGAGAATCTCTTGTGGGAAAAGCACTCTCTTACCTGTCAAGAAGAAGAGTAAGCGTCCCTCTTTCAAACGGACTCTTTCCCCAGCGCCGGGGGCTTCAGCCTCCAGGCTGTCTCGACGGCCGCCTCCATCGGGGTCCAGAGACAAGAGTCAACCCCAGGGACAAAAGAAGTCCTGGGGAAAGAAGCCTACTAGGCAAAACACTAAGACCTCTGCATGAGGGGGCGCCCCCGCTCACTCGAGTGGGGGGAAGACTGCGACAGTTCTCAGAGCTCTGGCACGAGGACTTCCAGGACAGATGGGTAGTCTCCACGGTAACCTTAGGGTACAAGCTGGAGTTTCAGGAATTCCCTTCTCCTCGGTTCCTCAGATCAAATGTTCCCAGAGACCCAGAGAAGAAGCAGTCGCTCCTTCTAGCGTTAGAGCGACTTTTGTCGCAGGAGGTCATTATGATAGTTCCCGCAAAGGACCAGGGATTGGGCTTCTATTCCAACCTTTTTACGGTCCAAAAGCCAAATGGGGATGTCAGGCCCATTTTGGACTTAAGGGATCTGAACCGATTCCTAAGGATTCAATCCTTCCGCATGGAATCAATTCGAACAGTAGTTCCCACCCTGCAGGGAGGAGAATTTCTGGCATCAATAGACATCAGAGATGCATATCTGCATGTGCCCATTTTTCCTGCTCATCAGAAGTTTCTGCGCTTCGAGGTAGGAGGGCGCCATTTCCAGTTTATGGCTCTGCCTTTTGGGATAGCCACTGCACCTCGAGTGTTCACAAAGATCTTGGCTCCTCCTCTGGCCAGATTAAGGGCTCAGGGTATAGCTGTCATAGCATACCTAGACGACCTGCTCTTGATAGACCGGTCGGTAGCCTCTTTGAATGGAAACTTGAGGACCACGGTCAGGTATCTAGAACACCTGGGTTGGATCCTCAACTTAGAAAAGTCTTTCCTAAAACCAGTAAGAAGACTGGAGTATTTAGGTCTGATTATAGATACAAGCCAGGAGAAAATATTTCTACCCCAGGCAAAGATCACTGCTTTGAGAGAGCTGATTCTGACAGTAAGGACCAAGAAGGGTCCCTCAGTCCGCCTTTGTATGAGGCTACTAGGGAAGATGGTGTCTTCATTCAAAGCAGTTCCCTATGCTCAGTTTCACTCAAGAATGCTGCAACACAGTATTCTGTCGACCTGGAACAAGAAGGTTCAGGCATTAGACTTTCCGATGCACCTGTCGCATGCGGTGCGTCAGAGTCTCAATTGGTGGCTCATACCCGAAAACCTGCAGAAGGGGAAATCCTTTCTACCGGTTACCTGGACGGTGGTAACAACAGATGCCAGTCTGTCAGGTTGGGGAGCAGTTCTGGAACAGGCTGCGGTCCAAGGGGTATGGTCCAAGACAGAGAGGACCTTACCCATCAACATTCTGGAGATCCGGGCGATACATCTAGCTCTAAAAGCCTGGACTATCAGGCTACAGGGTTGTCCGGTCAGGATCCAGTCCGACAATGCCACAGCAGTGGCTTATGTCAATCATCAGGGAGGCACCCGGAGCCAAGCTGCTCAAAAAGAGGTGAACCAGAGATGCATGTGCCATGCATATCGGCAGTTTTCATCCCGGGAATAGAAAATTGGCAGGCGGACTATCTAAGTCACCAGCAGTTACTTCCAGGGGAATGGTCTCTGCATCCCGACGTCTTTTGGGCCATATGCCAAAGATGGGGGGTTCCAGATGTAGATCTCTTTGCATCCCGATTCAACAAAAAGATAGACAGATTTGTGGCAAGGACAAAAGATCCTCTTGCATGCGGGACGGATGCGTTGGTGATTCCGTGGCATCGGTTCTCACTGATTTACGCATTCCCGCCTATTCTGCTACTACCACGACTCCTTCGCAGGATCAGGCAGGAAAGGAAGTCGGTACTTCTGGTGGCCCCCGCTTGGCCCAGAAGGACTTGGTATGCAGAAATAGTAAGGATGACGGTAGGTTCCCCGTGGACACTACCGGAACGCCCAGACCTGTTATCTCAAGGTCCAGTGTTCCATCCTGCCTTACAAACGCTAAATTTGACGGTTTGGCTATTGAGACCCACGTTCTGAAGAGTCGTGGGCTCTCAGGTCCTGTCATATCTACCTTGATTAATGCAAGGAAGCCAGCTTCCAGGATGATTTATCATAGAGTCTGGAAGGCTTATATAACCTGGTGTGAATCCAGAGGTTGGCATCCCAGGAAATATGTCATAGGTAGAATCCTTGATTTTCTACAGATGGGATTAGAGATGAAGCTGGCCTTGAGTACCATCAAGGGCCAGGTCTCTGCTTTATCAGTATTATTTCAGCGGCCACTTGCTTCGCATTCTTTGGTCCGAAACTTTATGCAGGGGGTGATGCGTCTTAATCCTCCGGTTAAAGCGCCCCTAAACCCCTGGGACTTGAATTTGGTCCTGGCTGTGTTACAGAAACGGCCTTTTGAACCAATAAGTCAGATTCCTTTGGTCTTGTTGACAAGGAAATTAATTTTCTGGTGGCCATCTCTTCTGCTAGAAGAGTATCAGAATTAGCAGCTCTTTCCTGTAAGGAGCCTTATTTGATTATACACAAGGATAGAGTGGTACTACGCCCTCATCCTAGTTTTTTACCGAAGGTGGTTTCTGATTTTCATTTAAACCAAGACATTGTTCTACCTTCCTTTTTTCCAGATCCCTGTTCTCCGGAAGAGAGATCTCTACATTCGTTGGATGTAGTAAGAGCAGTTAAGGCCTATCTAGGGGCAACTACTCAGATCCGCAAGACGGATGTTTTGTTTGTGCTGCCAGAGGGTCCCAATAGAGGACAGGCAGCGTCAAAAGCTACCATTTCTAAATGGATTCGACAGTTGATCATTCAAGCTTACGGTTTGAAACAGAAGATTCCTCCGTTTTCAGATCAGGGCACATTCCACAAGGGCTATTGGTGCTTCTTGGGCAGTGCATCACCGGGCCTCTATGGCTCAAATCTGCAAGGCCGCAACCTGGTCTTCAGTTCATACATTCACCAGATTCTATCAGGTGGATGTGAGAAGGCATGAGGATATCGCCTTTGGGCGTAGTGTGCTGCAGGCAGCGGTACAGGGTCCTCAGGTCTGATTGCACCCTACTTGGTCGTGGTTCCCCCCCCTCAGGTAGCATTGCTCTGGGACATCCCATCAGTAATTACTGTGGCTCTGTGTCCCGTGATGTTCGAGAAAGAAAATAGGATTTTTTAAAACAGCTTACCTGTAAAATCCTTTTCTTTCGAAGGACATCACGGGACACAGAGGTCCCACCCCTCTTCTAATACACTATATTGCTTGGCTACAAAACTGAGGTATCCCTGCAAGGGGGAGGGATTATATAGGGGGCTGAACTTCCTGATAGGGTGTGCCAGTGTCCAATCACCAGTGATACCTATATAACCCATCAGTAATTACTGTGGCTCTGTGTCCCGTGATATCCTTCGAAAGAAAAGGATTTTACAGGTAAGCTGTTTTAAAAAATCCTATTTTTTTCTTCTTTGGTACATATCTGGTACTAAGCCATCAGTAGCAAATCCTTTAAGTCCGGTAAGTTGCGAGGTGGGTTCTCCTGGAACTGTAACATCCCAAAATTGCTCGATTGGATTGAGATCTGGAGAATTTGAAGACTAAGCCAACACGTTAAACTCATTGTTGTGTTTTTCAAACTGATTTAGTATGTTTGCCCACTAACAAAAAAATGATCAGTCTATAATTTCAATAGTAGGTTTATTTTAACAGTGAGAGACAGAATAACAACAAATCCAGAAAAACACATTTCAAAAAAGTTATAAATTGATTTGCATGTTAATGAGTGAGATAAGTACTGTATTTTTTGGCGTATAACACACACTTTTCCCCGCTAAAAATAGAGGGCAAATTGTGTGCGTGTTATACGCTGATATTTTACCTGTGCTGCCTTGGTGGGGAGGGGGGGGGCGAGCACCGCTGGATTACACAGAGCGGAGATCTCCTTTTTACTCGGCGGCCACTGTAATACCTGGACTGGCTCCTATGATAGACGTCACACGTCCTGGCATTGGACCAGTGTTCTGTCTATCATATGAGTCGGTCCAGGAGGCAGGACTTCGTATCACAGTGGCCGGCGAGTAAACAGGAGATCCCCACTCTGTAATCCGACGTCTCTGCATTGATGGGCAATGGTGAGGCTGCAGATGGGCACTGATCAGGCTGCCTTGATGGGCACTGGTCTGGCTACCTTGATGGGTAGCCAGGGCACTGGCCCTTATTTTGCTTCAAAGTTCTCTATTTAAAATGTAAGTTTTTTTCTTTCCTGAAACTTCCCTCTTAAAATTTAAGGTGCGTGTTATATACCGATAAATACGGTATTTGATCCCCTATCAATCGGCAAGATTTCTGGTTCCCAGGTGTCTTCTATACAGGTAACAAGCTGAGATTAGAAGCACTCTCTTAGGGTATGTTCACATTGGAGGTGGTTTGAAAGCTGAACTTGCACGATTTCAAACCCGCGTTTCATTGCGGGTTTGGGTGCCATTTGAAAGACCTGTGTGGGTTCATGCACAGATCTCTATTGAAATCGCCCCCAAAGTCGCCAAAAGTAGTGCAGGAACTACTTTTGGAAATCGGTGTGGCATCGCACTGATTTAGACAGTGCCGTTGCCTGCAATAGGCTGCGATTTGACATGTCAAATAGCCCCATGTGAATGGGAGCTTAAAGGGAGTGCTCCTAATCTCTGTATAAGACACCTGTTCACAGAAACAATCATTCAGATTCCAATCTCTCCACCATGGCCAAGACCAAAGCTTTCCAAGGATGTCAGGGACAAGATTGTAGACCTACACAAGGCTGGAATGGGCTACAAGACCATAGCCAAGCAGCTTGGTGAGAGGGTGGCAACAGTAGTTGTGATTATTCGCAAATGGAAGAAACACAAAATAACTGTCAATCTCCTTCGGTCTGGGGCTCCATGCAAGATCTCACCTCGTGGAGTTTCAATGATCATGAGAACAGTGAGGAATCAGCCCAGAACTACACAAGATAATATTATCAATGATCTCAAGGCAGCTGGGACCATAGGCACCAAGAAAACAATTGGTAACAGACTACGCCGTGAAGGACTGAAATCCTGCAGTGCCCGCAATGGTCCCCCTGCTCAAGAAAGCACATGTACAGGCCCTTCTGAAGTTTGCTGAAGAACATCTGAATGATTCAGAGGAGAGCTGGGTGAAAGTGTCGTCAGATGAGACCAAAATCAAGTTCTTAGGCATCAACTCAACTCGCCGTGTTTGGAGAAGAAAGAATGCTGCCAAGAACACCATCTCCACCGTCAAACATGGAGGTGGAAACATTATGCTTTGGGGAGTTTTTCTGCTAAGGGGACAGGACAACTTCACAGCATCAAGTGGATGGACAGGGCCATGTACCATTAAATCTTGGGTGAGAACCTCCTTCCCTCAGCCAGGACATTGAAAATGGGTTGTGGATGGGTATTCCAGCATGACAATGACCCAAAACACACAGCCAAGGCAACAAAGGAGTGGCTCAAGAAGAAGCACATTAAGGTCCTGGAGTGGCCTAGCCAGTCTCCAGACCTAAATCCCATAGAAGATATGTGGAGGGAGGTGAAGGTTCGAGTTACCAAATGTCAGCCTCAAACCTTAATGACTTGGAGAGGATCTGCAAACAGAAGTGCAAACAAACAAAATCCCTCCTGAGTGTGCAAACCTGGTGGCCAACAACAAGAAACGTCTGACCTCTGTGATTGCCAACAAGGGTTTTGCCACCAAGTACTAAGTCATGTTTTGCGAAGGGGTCAAATACTTATTTCACTCATTAAAATGCAAATCGATTTTATAACTTTTTTGAAATGCGTTTTTCTGGATATTTTTGTTCGGTCTCTCTCTGTTAAAATAAATCTGCCATTAAAATTATAGACTGATAATTTCTTTGTCAGTGGGCGAATGTACAAAATCAGCAGGGGATCAAATACTTTTTTCCTTCACTGTAGTTGATATGTGTCGAGTAACATCCACATGAATGGCAGGACCCAAGGTTTCTCAGCAGAACACTGCCTAAAGCATCACACTGTACCCTGGTGCCATCTCTTCCCTGGGTAAGAGACACACGCACCCAACCATCCACATAATGGATGACCTATAGAAAACGTGATTCATTAGGCCAGGCCACCTTCTTTTATTGCTCTGTGGTCCACTTCTGATGCATGCCCATTGTAGGTGCTTTTGACAGTGGACATGGGTCAGCATGGGTATCCTGACTGGTCTGCAGCTATGCAGCTCCATACACAACAAACTTCAATGCCCATTTGTTTCTGCTTTTAACATATCAACTTCAGGGGAAATATTTACTTGCTGCTTAATATATCCCACTGGCTTTCAGATGCCATTGTAACAAGATAATGAGTGTTATTCACTTAACTAACCTGCCAGTGGTCATAAAGTTAAGGCTGATTGCTGTATATTTCCACTGTGAAGGGCAATTGAAAGGACAAGTGAAACCGAACCTTGAGTGTTAATGCAATCCAGCAAATACTGCATCTGTGCTTAGTCAGAAGGTCCAGTTAGTTTATTATAATGGGCTTCACACAACTCTTCACAAGTGCAGTGGGTAGGTGTGCTTCCTGATTTCTGTGCTTTGTAACGTCCCACTCAGATTATTTTCTGTACCTCGTCATTGTTATACAGCATAGATCATGGCAGTTGTTTACTCTTGTTACACACCGTTAATACATGATGGTGTTGCTTTTTTCATAGCAAAAAGAAACTATGTATGATATACGGAAAGTGGACAGAGTGCTTGTGGAGTATAGATCCTTTTACGTATGAGGCTTACAAGAAGTCAGAAAAGAAAGGAGGTGAACCGAAGAAAAGTAAACAGGTGAGACCTATTGTCATTACGAAGGCTGAGAATTGAAGACCACCAAGACTCATTCCAAAAACAGAGCAACTAGCCACATAGACACCTCCTCAGAACTAAATATTTCACACAGACTTTCGGAAAGCATACGTTAGAGCAAATGGGCAACTAGATACATCCCCTGGACTGAGAAAGGGGGAGAAGGCCACCAAGACTTATTCCAGGGTTTGAAAAGGAAAGAATAGATCAACTAGATTAACTTCAGAGGTGAGAGGGGGGCTAGACCATTGAGACTCACTCTGGTGTCTAAGAATTAAAGACTTGACCACTGGGACTTATTTGGAGACTATGAACTTAAGACTGGACTACTGACAAGTAGGGATGAGCCAAACACCCCCCGGTTCGGTTCGCAGCAGAACATGCGAAAAGGCAAAAAATTTGTTCGAACTTGCGAACACCGTTAAAGACACGAATGTGAAAAATCAAAAGTGCTAATTTTAAAGGCTTATATGCAAGTTATTGCCATAAAAAGTACTTAGGGACCCAGGTACTTCCCCAGGGGACATGTATCAATGCAAGAAAAAGTTTTAAAAACTTACGTTTTTTTTCGGGAGCAGTGATTTTAATAATGCTTAAAGTGAAACAATAAAAATGAAATATTCCTTTAAATATCGTGCCTGGGGGTGTCCTTAGTATGCCAGTAACATAGCGCATTTTTCCCGTGTTTAGAACAATACCACAGCAAAATTACATTTTGAAAAAAATTTTGAAAAAACGGCATGGGTCCCCCCAGCCCCCCCCCCACAGTCCGTTACCAGGCCCTTAGGGTCTGGTATGGATATACCGCACCCAAATTTTAAAAAAAATGGCATGGGGGTCCCCCAGGCACTATATACTCTGAACAGCAGTATATATACTATACGGCCTGCACTATATACTCTGCAGAAAATTGGGCCTTAGGTGTTGGTGTTACCAGAACACTGTAAGCCCTCAGTTATTCTTGTTGGGCGCAGGAACGGGCCCTGCTGTGAAATAGTTAAGAATTGTAATTACATGCCTCTGTTAAACACGGCCAGGAAAATTGAGCCTGTGGTGGTGCCACAACACTGTAACCCCCTCACGGATACTCTTGTTTGGTGCAGGAATGGGCCCTGCTGTGAAATATTAGATCAAAAATTGTAATTGCATGCCCCTGTTAAACAGGAGCAGAAAAATTGGACCTTGGGTGGTGGGTGCCCTAAACCAAAAATATTGTTGGAAGCTAGCATCATCAAAATTGAAGATAGAATAGATAGATAGAATAGGATGGTGAGCATAGGTAGTCTTCAATGGATCATCTATAGCAAATTCAATCAGTTGCATCAGCATCAGGTGCTTGATAGCTGCTGATCCAAGACTGATTCATTTTTATGAATGTGAGCCTATCAACGTCTGTGGACAGGCACACTCTTTGATCCGTTACAAACCCTTCAGCAGCACTGAATGTGCACTCAGAAAGCACGCTGGATGCAGGACAAGCCAGTAGCTCAATTGCATATTGAGCAAGTTCTGGCCAGTGGTCCATTCTCAAGACCCAGTAAACCAGTGGATGCTCTGATGGAAAGGTCTCCCAAGTCTGCTCTTGCCCCTAGATATTACTGCACCATGTAATGCAGACGCTGGCGATGGTTGCTTGAACCGATCAGACCTTGGCACTGAGTACTGAAAAAATAGTTTAAAGGCATCGGTCAGCCGGCCACCTTCTCCACCGCTCTTCCTCTGACTGAACGAAGCCTCAGCAACATGTTGTCCAGCACCAGGAAATTGTAACTTCCCAGGGTCTGGAAATGCGTTGCACAAACCCTTCTTCAAGGCCTTTTGAAGATGTTTCATCCTCTGCTCCCTCTGCGAAGGCAGGATGAGTTCTGCAACCTTACCCTTGTAACGTGGATCAAAAAGGGTTGCCAGCCAGTAATGATCCCTCTCATTGATACCACAAATCCTAGGGTCTTTTCGCAGGCTTTGCAGAATCAGGGAGGCCATGCAGCGTAAGTTTGCAGAGGCATTCGATTCTGAGTCCTCTGGGTCACTAAGGATCACATAATCTGTAATTACCTCCTCCCAGCCTTGTACAACTTCTTGGGTTTCTGGGGACTGAAAACCATCCCTTGAAGACTGCTGCTGAGTGTTATCCTCTACATCCATGCTGACACAATCCTCCTCCTCTTCTTCCTGTGTGTTTGGGGGGCCCGCAGGAATGCTATCTGTATTAAAAGGGGGCCTTGAGAGGTAAGGAAGACCTCCCCTTCACCCGCTGTTCGGCCTCAAGTGCCCTGTCCATGATTCCATTGTCGCTGCTCACCATCCTTGTGGCCTCCTCAAATGGTGACAGGACAGTGCATGCATCCTTGATCAGTAGCCACTGGCATGGCGAAAAGAGGCCTAGCTCCCCTGACCCTGTCCTGGTGCCATACTCTCTCACAGATACTCATTGATGGCCCTCTGCTGTCTGTGCATCCGCTGCAGCATTGCCAACCTTGAGTTCCACTTGGTGGGCATGTCACAAAGGAGGCGGATGGTGGGCAGGTTGCATTCCCTTTGAATGTCAGCCAACCGAGCACTGGCATTGTATGACCGGCAGAAATGACCACAGACTTTTCTGGCCTGCCTCAGGAGATGCTGTAAGCCTGGGTACCTGCTCAAGAACTGCTGTACCACCAAATTCAGGATGTGTGCTGAACATGGGTTAAGTGTCCCTGTCGGAGGGCGGAGAGAAGGTTGGTGCCATTGTTGCATACAACCATTCCTGGCTGAAGCTGGCGTGGCGTCAACCACCTCTGAGCCTTCCCCTGCAGAGCTGACAGAATCTCTGCCCCAGTGTGGCTCCTGTCCCCTAGGCAGATCAACTCAAGCACCGCATGGCATCTTTTAGCCTGACTGCTTGCGTAGCCCCTTGAACGCTTACAGAGCACTGCTGGTTCAGAGGACAAATCTGCAGAAGAGGCCATAGAGGAAGAAGAGGAGGAGAGGGTGGAGGAGAGAGCTGTAGCAGAATCACCACTAGCGTTTTGGAGGCGTGGTGGCAGAACAAGCTCCAACACTGAAACCTGTCCTGCATCCTTCCCAGCTGCCAGCAGAGTTACCCAGTGCGCCGTGAAGGAAAAGTAACGTCCCTGCCAATGCCTGCTGGACCATGAGTCAGGGGTAATATGCACCTTACTGCTGACCGCCCTGTCCAACGAGGCCAAAACATTGCCTTTCACATGCCTGTAGAGAGCCGGAATGGACTGTGAAAAGAAATGGCGTTTTGGAACCTGCCACTGAGGTACAGCACATTCCACAAATTCACGAAAGGAAGCAGAGTCTACCAGCTGAAAAGGCAGCAGTTGCAGTGCTAGCAATTTGGCCAAGCTAGCATTTAGACGCTGAGCATGTGGATGGCTGGGACCAAATTTTCTTTTTACGGTTCAAAAACTGGGGTAGGGAAATTTGCCTGCTAAAATCAGATGGTGGTGTACTGCTAGCAGATTGGCTGCAAGTACTTGGAACACCTATTGCTATACCTTCATTCCTCTCGGTGCAGGTTTTTGAGACAACTGGAGGTATAGTAGGGTTGGAGATCCTAGATGAGGGGCAAGGAGAAGTCTGCCTTTTTCTTTGATGTGTTGCTTTTAAATGCTGTTGCCAACTGACTGCATGGCAGGTCATCGTATGTCTTGTCAAGCATGTGGTGCCCAAGCAGCTGCTGTTCTGGCCACGCTTGATCTGCTTCAGACATAGGTTGCAAACAGCAACGGTGCGATCTGCTGCACATGTTTTGAAAAAGGCCCACACCAAGGAACTTTTAAAAGTCAGCGGGGAGTCAGCAGTGCCCTGCACCTGCGGTGTGATGCAATAGGGTGGCTGCCCTTAAGCTGCCCCTAGAGGACATCCTGCCTCATTGGAGTTGTGCCTCCTCCTCTCAGGCACCCAAGTACAGTCAGTGACCTCATTATCCCCTCCCTCCTCGTGACTGGAGCAAACTTTACAGTATGCTGCAGCTGGGGGAACATGACTGCCAGTTACTTGTCCTTCTTGGGCACCCCCTCTTTCTAGGCTCACGTTACTCCCTTCCTCAACCTGGGAACTAACAACGGAGCCTCGAAATCGCTGCGCATCCTCCAGCAGCATGTACTAAATACCGTGGTCGAATAATTCTAGGGACTCCTCCGTGCATGATGGTGGGGCTACAGAAGGGGGTTGATTTACTAAAATGGAAGCACTCAGAATCTGGTGCAGCTGTGCATGGTAACCAATCAGCTTCTAACTTCAGCTTGATCCATTAAGCTTTGACAATAAAACCTGGAAGTTGATTGCTATCATGCACAGCTGCACCAGACTTTGCACTCTCAAGTTTTAGTAAATCAACCCCAAGGAGTGACTATGGACAAGGAGCCGGTGGAATAGGCCACTTTGGCAGCTACATTGGAAGGCAAACTACTCTGAGCCTGGGTGACAGAAAATGAGGAGGATGAGGACGGCTTTGTTATCCACTCCACCAACTCTTCTGCATGTTCTGGCTCAATAACCTGGCCAGCAGCAGAAAAAAAGGACAAGCATGCCCCAGGGCCACCTGCAGAGGATGCACCATGTCCACGACCAGCACTGTTGACTGTAGACACAGAGGCTGCTTGCCCTCTTTTAGTGGCCTGTGAGCGTCTGCCTCTCCTTGGTGGCCTACCGGACATGATGTATATTTTGTTTTGCAACACCACACTACACTGTATTAGATACTGTGTACGCCACCTGCACTGTATTAGCAACTGTACTATGGCTGCACTGTATTGTGTACTGTGTACACCACCAGAAGTGTAGTAGAAACTGTACACACTGTACTAGATACTGTGTACAACGGCTGCACTGTATTCTATACTGTGTACACCACCAGAAGTGTATTGGAAACAGTACACCACAGAATGCACTGTAGATATAGGCTACACTGGATGCAGAGTGTGTGTGTGTATGTATATGTGTGTGTATGTGTGTGTGTGTATATATACATACACACACACACACATACCCTGCATTTAGCATAGACTATATATTTAGTGTTTACTCTATATTCAGGCAGTGTGTGTGTGTGTGTGTGTATGTATATATATATATATATATAATATAGTGTGTGTGTGTGTATGTGTATATATATATATATATATATATATATTAATACACTGCCTGCGCTGATGCACTGACTGAATATAGAGTAAATACTGAATATATAGTCTATGCCGGGGATATGCAATTAGTGGACCTCCAGCTGTTGCAAAACTACAAGTCCCATCATGCCTCTGCCTCTGGGTGTCATGCTTGTGGCTGTCAAAGCCTTGCTATGCCTCATGGGACTTGTAGCTCTGCAACAGCTGGAGGTCTGCTAATTGCATATCCCTGGTCTATGCTATATGCAGTGTGTGTGTATGTGTGTGTATGTGTATATATATATATATATATATATATATATATATATATATATATATATATATATATATATATATATATACATACACACACTGCATATAGCAGACCTCCAGCTGTTGCAGAGCTACATATCTTATTTATATATATTTAGACTGACTGTATATGTAGGTGTGTGTGTGTATGTATGTATATATATATATGTGTGTATATATATATATATATATATATATATATATATATATATAATATAAATTAAATACGCTGCCACTAACTAAATAACCTGCCTGCTTAATCTAAATCAAGCTATCTCTCTGTCCACACCAACAACACTACACATGGCCGCCGTGTAAGAAGCCTTATATAGTGTGGGGCGTGGACTTGGTCCCTCTGAGCCATGGTGCCTCTGGCCAATTATGGCTCTCTTAGCAGAGGGCGCTGTGATTGGCCAAAGCATGCAGGTCAGGTGCATGCTTTGGCCAATCATCATACAGCAATGCACTGCGATCTCGCAGTGCATTATAGGGGGGTTCCGCGGCGCACAAATTTGCCGCTAACGCCCCATAATGTTCACTCCTCGGTGAACACCCGATGTTCCACCCGAACATCAAGCTCATCCCTACTGACAAGTACAAAAGGAGGACTTAGACGCACACTTGGGACTAACAAATTCGAAATTCACCATTTAGTCTTTGTTCCAAGGCTAAGATATCAGGTCTAAACAATCTAGGCAACCCTCACTCAAGGTAAGTATTAAAAACTAGACCATCTAGAGGCATTCCAGGGACTGTGAAGCAATAAGGAGATCACATATAATCAATCTGAAGTTTATGAAATAAATAATAGTTCATATTCACTGTTGGGGGGGGTGCTGAGAAGTGAGTAATAGAGTTAGCAAAGTCATTGCTAAAGGCTGAAAGGTCAACACTAGACCAGTTAGACTAATTCAAGGGGTGAAGACTCTCAGGGCTGAGAAATAAGGTTATGCTACTTAAAACCCAACTCCAGGCGCCATGCCCATTCCCCTTGTAGCCCCTGCTGACTGTATTTTTTAAAAGTTATAATTGTTTTTAAACCTACCTTTTCTGTAGTCTTATGTCCAGTCCTGTGATGCCACAAAGGTCCTCTTCATCTTTGTCTCTTCTCTAGGCAGGATGGTCCCTACTGATGCAGAGAGTGGCACTAATGAGATGACTTCAACGTCACTCTCTGCACCAGTACACAGTGAATGAAATGCGTCGTAGTGCCCTCACACTGGGGGACATTCAACCTGGAAGACTGCTGACATCTTGTGGCCAAGAGGCATTACTGTGGGGGACAGCTCTGAATTACAGATGAATATTGCAGCTGCTTTTGAACTTTTATAAAAAAAATGAAAGTTTAAGCTCACTTCAAGGATTGAGATGCGAGGGCTGAACTACTTAGAGATATCTTCAAGGCTGACTTGCCTAGAGATATCTTCAAGGCAGCGAAGTAAGGAATAGATTATTCATTTTCTCTCACACCTCATTGACTATAGAATGAAGAAACTGTGAATCCAGACAGTGACGAAGCTGATGATATGCCAGAAGTCCATGAGACTGTGCAGGTCATACCTGGCAGTACCCTTCTATGGCGGATCAGTAACCGACCTTCAAACTCCTCTCAGGTGAGCACAGAACCTTTATTTCATTTTTTATTTTTCTTATAATATTAATTTATCATTTAAGAGTCACTCATAATTGGAACTCTTTTTTTTTTTAGCTGTACTACAATACTAAATAACAAATCCAGACTTTGTAAGTGTGAGTCTACATTTTCTAACACTCTAACTTTTTTCCTCCCAAGATGTACAATTTTACCCATTTTGCTGTGGCTCTTAATGAATTAGACAAAGACATGTTGGCAGTATTGGCCCCTACGGACTGCCGGTTAAGACCCGACATCAGATACATGGAAAGCGGGGATCTAGGTAAGTGTCTGGGTTGGTCACCTCTCTCATTTCTGCTGGTGTGATGCTGTTAATATTGTAGCGCCTTGGTTATGCTGCAGTTAGCATGGGGTTAGTTGTTTTGTTTTTGTATGAGAATTTACATCTTTCTATTTTTTTTTTTTTTTTTTTTTCAGATCAGGCTAGTAAAGAGAAGGAAAGATTAGAAGAGAAGCAGAGGGCATCCAGAAGGGAACGAGCCAAAACAAATGAAGAATGGAACACAAGGTATTGCATTCACAAATACATGCTGTGATTTCTGACTGGAGGCCTTAGCCTGCCCAAGCTTTGAAGATTGCTGGCTAGTTTGCGCAGCCCGAACGCAAGTTAGAGCAGCCTTGCAATCTGTAGATTAAGGCCTTGCTTCTGTATGCTTACGCTTGGCTATTTCCGCTAACCTCGGTCAGAATAAGGTTTTTCTTTTACCACTTGCCGACCGCCCTATAGCACTTTTTACTGCTACATGCACTTAATGTCCTCCGCACCCACAGATCGTTGGCAATACACAGAGAACTGAGCTATGCCTATGTAAACAAGGCATATCTCCATTCTGATGCGGGGGGGTGGGGGGGGATGGATTCTATGTTCCTGCAAAACAGAAACTAAAATCCATGTCTTCCTCTTGTAAAAGTAGCACACAAGCCGATTAGAGCCTCAGGCTCTGATCATATGCTTCATAAAAGAAAAAAAAAACCCTGTTGGAACCCTGCATGTAGATTAGGGGCCGGCCGCATGGATTAGTGGGGCGGTGTCTCTACGCCCCGTATGGACGGGCCGCCACTGCATTGGTGACAGTCTGGTGAAAAGGGACACAAGTCATCATAGACCAAACACACGTGGACTGCTATGACCTATTCATCTAAAAATGCTAGTTGCACTGCTCTTTGCCGAATGTATAACCAGGAAACCGGCACATTTTATCACTTAATTTTGAGATGCCCTAGGGTACAAGGATACTGGACACAAGTTGTACAATTTCTACACAATACAATGGGCTGTCCTCTTGCACTGCACCCCAAACCTTGCTGCTTGGGATATACCCAGAGCCAAATATGAACAAGTTCACTAAAATCTTTCTAAATGAAACACTTTTTTCTGCACGGAAAGACCCGGCAAGGCCATGGATGAGAACTAATTCACCTGAGTTCAGTACATGGGTAGCAGAAGTGAATAATAGCTTGCCATATAAAAAAACTCATATACAAGCACAGAGGATGCCCGTCAAAATATAATAAAATTTGGGATAGGTGGCTACAAGCCGCAGAAACCCTTAGTTGGCAAGGCAAACCTTCCTTTTCGTACCCTAAATACTGCCCTCCACCAGCATTTTTGCTATTTAATGGAAACTGAGTGATGAGGACACATACGTCAACAATGTACCATGATTACTGTTACTAATATCTTTTCTGTTATATGTGTAAATGCGTGTCTCAGCATGTAGTATAATATATACGAGATATCTGTTAAGAGATAACCGTCGGTAAGATTGTCAGTGCACATTTGACATTTCTTATGCATATTTTCTATTTGTAAATTGATATTTTTGTTACAATAAAGATACCGTATATACTAGAGTACATTTTTTTTGTGCTGAAAGTGCCCCCCTCGGCTTATACTCGAGTCAAGCACTTTTCTGCAGCAAAAAATGTCATTTTACAAACCGACTTTGGGTCCCCATATCTCGGGGTCACTTGGTGCTAGGAACCCCAAATTTGGTGTGCAAACCCAGTGGAACTAGTAGCACAACATATTCAAAGCCGGGGTTCCTAGCAGCATGTAGCCTCGAGATACGGGGCCCCAAAGTCGGTTCGTAAAATGTAATTCTCTGCTGCAGAAGTGCTTGACATTTTCTGAACGGGGCCCCAAAGTCGGTCAACTGTGTCCATCTGCAGCAATGTCATTTCGGGACCGTTTGGGTCCAGAGACCCCAAATTTTGGTTGCAGCTAGGGGGCATCTAGGAACCCTTAACTACCGAGTTTAAAGTTCGGGGGACCTATGGCTGCAAATGGGCACAGTGAGGCATGCAAATGGGCATTGTTGACCCTCTTTTCCACTTACAGTAGCTGCGCATTTCTCACCCTAGGCTTATACTCGAGTCAATAAGTTTTCCCAGTTTTTTGTGGTAAAATTAGGTGCCTCCGCTTATATTCGGGTCGACTTATACTCGAGTATATACCGTACTGTTCAAAGTAAAAAAAGAAAATGCTAGTTGCTTGGCTGTCTATTGCTTCAGTAGTCACCATCTTGGAACAAGCTTGCAACCTAATCTGCATACTTGCTCCTGGTCAGTAGTTTAAGCAGCTGGCATTTTCAGAAGGAGATCACCAGCCCGTGTATTATTTCTCTCCAAGATCAGATTGCTGTGAAGAAGGATTTATTTCTGTGTCGTCACACTTTTCACCTGTTGTAGCCTCTCTTCTCTTGTATGTTGATGTCTGCCTTCTGTTTTGTAACCCGCTCCCTCTCTCTTCCAGGTGGTTCACACAGGGAACTAACGTGCACACTAAGACCGCAGACTGGATCTACACAGGAGGATACTTTGATAGAAACTTTACAGACTGTCCCGACATTTATTGACACTTCCTCCTTCCTTCTCCCCTCCTCCTTCCTTCCCTGGACTCCTCATATCTGACCTAAACACCGTGTCGCCATTTGCACCGGAGCTGCGGCTCGCTAACTGTGTCTGTGGGGAGCGGGTGTACATTTAATTATATTTATAGATGTATATGCACCTCCTTATTTTTTTTTTCTTTTGGAAACATTTTAGGAAACGTTATTGTTCAGCAATCAGGGAATTAATTATAAAACTATTTTTGGTTGCCAAAAAAATAAAATGAAAGCATGGGTTTGTATATGCCAGCGTACATATCTGTGTATAAGGGCGCACAGGTGTCAAATTGTAGCCAGCAGTACGGAAACCTTTAATCATTTCTGTGTAGTCTTTTTTTAGTTTTTGTTTTTTGTTGTCTTTTGTTAATGCTAATTTTAATTTTAGGACATGTTTTAAGTGCCTGTCTGTCACCCTGTCCTTCTTAGATGGTAGCTCCAGCTGTTGGGGTGGAGTCTTGTGCATCATAACTAACTTTCCAAAATGGATATTTTAACTTTGAATATTCGTCATTGGGTTGAATTGACAATTGGCTTCTGTCGCCTCTCTCACTCTAGAGGTGGGGTCTCCGCACCCAGGTTTGCGGCTCCACCCACTGCCACTATCATTTCTTTGAGGGTCTCGCTCTCATAGCTACTGGAAGAGGGAGACACCATGGCCATGCTGGGAGGCTCAACTGGAAATTTCAAAAAAGAAATTTCATTTCTAGAATTTAAAGATACTTGAGGAGTACAGTACTTTGACCCACCAATGTCAACCCATATTTAAAATCAGTTTTGAGTGGGCTTTGGCAACCTCCTTGCTATACAAGTGATGTTTGGTGGTACTATGACAAATGATGTAAAGAGATCTGTACAGAGAGAATGGGGTTGCTATTAATGACCTCATCTTGCTTATTGCTCTAATTGGAAACAAGCAAACAGATCAGGTATTCAGACATCACTGGTTACACACTTGTTCTGGATAACCCAAGCTAAACACACAGTTGGAATGCAAATATTTTAAATATTTGAAAATTTTGTAACATTATTTGGCCACTGCCACCCTGCATGGTCAGGATAGTGGCACCACTCTTGCAGATTTGTGTGTCCGCTGCCTGCTCATTCCGTTGTTAAAAAAAAAAAAAAAAAAGCAAAAAACCTTTTCACATTGCTTATGTCCTCTCAGGGCTCTCATCACCTTTAAGCTTGCCAAAATGCGTCCCCCAGTGCCTAAAATATGTTGGATTGGCAATGCAGTAGGGCCTAATTGGTTTGCAGTGCAGATCCTCCCAGCCCGAATCCTGCTGTGCAGGGAATTGTGTGAGGATAAAAATGAGTTAGATTTTAGGCCATTGCAGTATCTTAAGATACATTTCATTTTTTAATGATTGCTTAGCTGGAATCAAAGGGTATGTGTGTGTTTGTATTTATATTTGCCTGAATGTTTCACCTGAATGTTTGAATTAACTTGCACAAAATTAGGAAGGAGTTTTGGATGGACTGAGGAAGGGTTGCAGTATCTGTCTGTTTTATTTTGTACTGCTTTAATTGTCACTGTTGCAGGGACGGAGAGTGAGGGCAGATCTAAGCTTTCACAGTCGTCACCAGAATAAGGCGTGAGGGCACCTAATTGGAACATGTGTTCTGGTGACATCCGGTAAAGGTGGGAATTCCCCTCGCTTTCTGGAGGTTTCCATTGTGTCAATAGGACAAGAACTGTAGGGAAATCTCCAGTGACAGGGGTACTAGCACTAGCCCTAACCCTAACCTGCAGATTACCCATGGATTTCTAATGTTTGTACTCATTTCTCTGTCTTCGGGATGGACAGGTCTTTGGACCCAGGTAGTCAGCGTGCCTAAATAAATTACTGCTGGTTTTTGGGGAATTTTTTTTGCTGTTTTTAGCTTCTTTTTTTTTAATGAAAGCACAAGTTCCCTCACTCCTTTAGTGAGCCTGCTGTCCCTGGTTGCTGAATTGTACAGTCATTTGGCCATCCTTCTCCCCTATACTTTATTGTACTATTTTTAGTGTACTACATTTCCTTGACTGATCAGTTTTAGGCCTCATGCACACAAGACCAAGCATTTATGCGTGCTTCCAGGCGACAAGAGTTTGGGCGTTAATTCATTTAATCGGCCAGAATAATCATTTATTCTGGCCATTGAAATTCATTAATGCTCAATCGCTAAACGTGCCTAGCGTTTAGGCATATTTAGCAGCGTCAAGCGTTTTTTCTGCCAAAATGCTGCTGTTCCTGTACGCACTGGCAGTGTTTTGTTTTTGTTTTTTTCCCGCCTCTAAAAGCCCCTGCTACTAAACGCTGCTAAAAGCTTATGTGTGCATGGACACATAGGCTAACATGAAGGGGAGTTTAGAGGCAGGGGAAAAAAAAAAAATGCCAGATGCCCCTAGCAGCAGCTGTAAAAAGTTCAGTGTGTATGAGGCCTTAGACCTGCATATTAGAGCTACTGAACGCTCCTTTCAGCTCCAAGCCCCAGTCGTTTATTGATGTCTTAATCCATGGACATTTAATGAGATGTGCCCATGTACTTTTTTTAGACAAGAATGAATGCTCTGGTGCAAGAGTCAATGGAACTTAACAGCTGCTTCATCCAAAAGTAAAACAGGCCTACAAGCAGTACCTTTTTTTTTATATGTTTTCCTAAATAGATCTTCTGTATAAGTCCTCCTACCAGGTTCCTAATATCTAATATGCTCAGAGCACTCCTGTCTAACCGCTGGCTGGTATTTATTCTTGTTTACACGGCACACACTAGTAACAACCTCATGCGTACTTCACGATTACTCATGAATATATTTGCGATTAATAATTGGGTGCAGTATGGTTTTATAGCCAGCAGGATGTGCTGCTTAAATGGGCAGTCTACTCTATGACTTTGTCAGTAGTATAGATAGCATCCCCTGCTGGCTGAAAACAGGTACTGCAGCTATATTTGATTTCCAGAGCCAATGTATGCTTATTTTGTATAACGTTGTCATTAAAATAGATGTCTGTTCCTATAAATTTAATTTCAATCTTCAAAGTGTGTTGTGATGGATTGGATATGGTTTTGTACCACTGATTAATTTGAGAGATGGTTGTTTAATGGCCTTGTATTTTGTTTTATTGTTGATGTTCTTTTTTCCCCTGGGTTTAACACAGGCAGCCCACAATGGTCTACAGGACCGGATCTAGAAGGGTGCTGGGTTGGGCTGTGCCCCTCCAGATTGTAGTTGTGCCCCCCAGGGTCTCTTGGAGTGCATCCACTGATCTGTCAGCCAATCCAGTGGGGGGATAATTAATATGAGGTGGGAACATTTTGTGTAAGAGGAATCTCTGATGTGGAAAGTTGATGTAAGGGGGCACTCTGATGAGGACAATTGATATAAGGGGGCAACTCTGATTAGGGACCCTAATGTAAAGTGGGATTAGTTTAAGGACTCCTGATGTAAGAAGGGACTCTGATAAAGACATCTGATATAAGGAGGTGCAGATTCTGTTTAATCATCCTAATCCAATGACTGCCTAATGCACACTAGCATAACCTATTTACTACCTGTCAGATGTTACTGCTGGGGTCATAACTCATGCTACAAACTGTCACTCAGTGTTGTCTTTATGCCCCCTGACTTTTTTTTTAATTAGCAATTTTTACTCATTTTTTCCACATAACAATAAAAAAGAGTATCAGACAAAGGACATCATATAAAATCTTTAATCAGTAGTCTAACAAACACATATAGCTGGAGGATATGCATAAGTCACAGTAACCAAACCAACTACAAAAAACAATAATGGTTTAAAGAAAAGAAGCAAAGCAACCGGTCTAGCTGCGCAAGCTCAAGCAGTTGGGCACTGTTCCTAACCAGGTCAATTAAAATTCAGCCGGGCTCAGGGACAGCACCCAAGGCACCATATGATGTCTAAAAAATGTTGCTTAGCGGAAATTGGCAACTAACAAACTGGAAGAAGTAAAGAGAGAAAGAGGAGAGTGACAAAGAAAGGGAGATAGAAAGGAACCCGAGTCTGTCATTCCCGGGAGTTGGAGCACACCACCACCGCAGACAGTAAAGCATGAGGACTCTTCACGCAGATGCCAAGGCCTCCAGATGGCATTGTGTTGATCGACTGTGTCGGTGAGGCGGGCTTTCAGTGACTCCATAATCTCCACGTCCTTAATCCTAGCATATAGCTTAATAGGGGACAGGGGGAATCTGCTTTTTCCAATGGAGAGCCACCAAACACCTAGCCGCCATTAATATATGGCTTGCTAACTTTTTAGCAAGTTTAGAGCATTTAGGTGGGAGTAACCCTAGTAAAAAGACCTTGGGACCGAGCGGGGAGATTCAAGTCTAATAATCTTTGAAAGAGGTCCTGTACTGACTGCCAATAGGAATGTAGTGTTTGGCACTGTCAGTAGATGTGGCACAAGGTGCCAAGGTCCTTGCGGCATCTCTAGCAGCGATCTGAGGCTAGAGGATATATGGCTTTGAGGCGGGAGGGAGTCATGTACCAAAAATAAAGTACTTTGTATGTATTTTCTTTATAAAGAGTGCATATTGAACTCTTGGCAGCTTGGGACCAAATAATCTGCCACTGAGGCATGCAGAACTCCTCCCCGATGTCCTGTTCTCATCTAAGCAAATAACGGTGCTTACCTAGGGTTTCCGTAGGTTATACATTCAATAGTTTATAAATATCAAAAATTAAACCTTTTTGGGATGGGCCCCCAAGGACAAGTCTTTCAAACCGGGATAGATTGGAAAATTGAAGGTTAGGTGCAACAGACAAGGCACAGTGGCGAATCGGGATATGGCCATAAAACGCCTCTTGTGGAAGATCATGATTTTCGTGGAGATCCTCAAAGGACCACAATATTCATGAAGCGGGATTCACTAAGTGTCCAAAGTTAAATACATTTTTCGACAGCCAGGAGGAAATCATCTGGGAAGTGAGGCTATCTGGAAACCTGGGGTTGTATAAAAAGGCAGTCAATAAAGATACTTCAGATGGAAGGGAGTATTTGTGTCTCAGCTGTTGCCAAATATTGCGTAGTAACATCATGGTGTATAGTAGGGAATAAGGATGAGCTCAGGCGTGTTCACATACGGCACGTGCAGAGCCCGCCAGGAAGTCGGCACTGCGGAGCGCTAATCGCAAGCAGTGAGACATTGTCCCGATGCACGGCTGCAGAGATCGGGAAATGTCTCGCTGCCTGTGATTAGCGCTGTGCAGTGCCGACTTCCTGTCGGGCTCTGCACTTGCCGTATGCGAACACGCCTGAGCTCATCCTTCGTAGGGGACACGTCTACATCCGCATTCAGAGCAGATTAGATGGATCGGGGCTAACCATAATTTGTCTATCTCAGTCCAGCGATTATACGCTGTCAGGGGTACCCAGGATGCAATGGCTTTTTAGTTGAGTGGCATGATAGTACCGCAGGAGGTTGGGAAAGGCCGCCAAACCTCCATCATTTTTAGAGGCAAAGAGCACTGAGTTACTTTTTCCATGGAGTTTATAGTTCCACATGAAATTTAGAAGGTCTGCCTGTAGGTGTTTGAGTTGGGATGTGGGGACCAGAATTGAAAGGGTTGTAAAATAATATAAAATCTTAGGCGCCTGACTTTTTTTTTTTTTAATGCACCTCCAAATCAAATAAGCTAAAATCGGCCCTGGTGAATTACTGTGAATAGGCTAATGTTCCAACTATACTTATACGTATAGTTTGAGACCAGTTGAAAGTGGTTCCTTTGCACAGCTAAATCCCTCAATGGGGATTGAGCATGACCTAAGCTTTGAGTTGTATAGGGAAGGGACGTTTCATTAGCTCATAACCCTTTGCAATAGTTGCTATAGACTGGCCTGATAGCGCACAGCTCCAACAACTCTGATCATACCCTCCTGTCAGAGGTTGGTACAAAGTATGGAAAATGAAGCCATCCGACCAAAACTGAAATGTTAAGGACAATTAACCCCATAGCTGTCCTATACGATCTCCCAATCTCACCGCATGACTTGCACACATTTGCCTTTCCTCTGTAGTCTAGAAGTAGAACTGATATATTTTTTTGGATGACACACATACAGATTCTCTATACAAAATCTCTAGAAAATAATTTTTTTTTTCAAAAATACCAAATACATTCTTCCTGTGAACGGTACCCTGTACTGCATTATATGTTTGCATATGTGTATATAATGTGTGTATGTATATAATCCTATATACACTACTAAATCGGTCATATTTTTGTAGCTATGTTCAAAAAGCAGATAAGCGGCTGCTAGCCCACTGATACGTTATTACTTTTTTTTTTTTTTTTTTTATAAGAGCTGTTTTGTGGAAGCCTATTTGATAAGATGTAAACAGCGATGACGTGAAAAAAGTCTATAGCTTATAAGAGAATAATTCAGATTGCTTTAGGCTGCTGCACTCTGTTCAGTAAAGCCCTCTGCTTTCAAAGATGAGACATGGGACTGTAAAATAAACAAGTCCGGTCGGCTTTGAAGCCTGCTGTTGCAGATTTTAAAAGAACCTGTCAGCAAAGAAATATGAAAAGTGCCCTCGCTGATAGATTTTTCAAGGTGCTTGTTATCCATCCTTCTCGGTTTGGCGCTCTCCCAGGGCAAGCATATGCCCTGGGAGAGCTCCATATTTGTGTTCCAGGTTAACGACTCGCTAAACATTGGCACAAATATAAGAATGACGGCCCTGTAGCATGTACCGCCAAAAAAAAAGTCAGTGAACACATCTGCTATATTTTAGTGATGATGAGACTTTAAGGACACAAGGTCAGAGTATTTGGTCATGCATTACTTTAAATTGTTATGCTGCTGTTGTTTCTACATAATATCAATGTAATGGTAATATCGACATGACTAGATGCTTATGCAGGCCATACATGGGTCGAATTCCGAACAAATTTTCTTTTGAAAATCAGAAATTTCGTGTGTTTTGTGATCTGATGGTGCCACCACTGATTTTGAAATTCAGCCAAACAAGCCTTCAATTTCACAGAGAGAATTTTCGTGGCTGGGAATCTTCATTTCTTTCCAGGTCACAGCTCATGCGAATTTCTTTTTCAATTATATTTCTCACATGATTCTCCCATAATTGATTAGAAATTATTTTTATGACATGTCCCACGTGTGGAGGGGGGAGAGGTGTTCTCCCTTCTGGTGCCGCAGTGCGCCAGGAGGATGTGGGAGCTGGGACCCCCTAAAAATATGGTATCCCCCCCCCCAGAAAAAATGATATGCCAAATCTGGCATGTCAGGGGGTCACCTCCCTTAAAGCGGAAGTTCCATTTTTGGGTGGAACTCCGCTTTAAGCACGCTTCTAGCAGGCTTTCAACAAGCTTCAAGAAGTTGCTGAAGCCTGCTAGCCGTTTTGTTTAAAGTGGCGGTCGACACTCCCATTAGGATTTGTGTTCAACATTTACAAACTGAAGTTGAATGGTACTTTAAAAGCTTCAACAAAGTTTGCTGAAAGCTCTGCAAATGCTTTGTCAAAGCTTGCTGTTCACACTGCTCTTAGACCAAATGAAACCTGTATGAAATGGGCCAAAGTATGAAGGATGGCATTGCTGACCTCTGAATACCTGGCTGTCATGCAGGTCTAATGGCTGCATGGCTTTTTGAATCGCAGACCTGGAACAAATATGCAAATGAGAAGCTCTGACATATTCTTATCTGCTTTCCCGTTCAATGACTTGCTTGAGGTAGGCAGGCAGCTAGTGTTTTTAGAAGGAGGTCGGCAGTGGTGGCCTCCTTTATGTTATCCCAGTACAAGTTTGCTTTAATTGTCAGTTCGCTGCATCCAGAAACGGTGGCAAAAGGAAATCAATTTCTAGAGATTGTCACCGCTGCATTTTCATGGGTGCCAATTATAGAAAACATTTTACAACAGTACTCTAAAACAGCGATTTTCCCAGGCACGTGTTTTCTATAGCAATGAATACTCCATGTAAAACCCATGCACGGTATGTTTTTAGATATGTTTTAATGTACATGCAAAAAGTTAGACTTCTGGTCCATGAAAACACATTTTAAATACATACCCCAACATATGTAAAACATGATTGCTGTAAAAAAAAAAATGCTTAAAAGAATATACACAGAAGAAATACATATGTAGAAGCTGTTTTACCTGCCAAAGAATGTATATCTTTTACAGATAAATTATTTATTTGGCCTTTCAGTGCCACATCCCTACTTCAAAATATTAAACTGCAAAGAGGGGTTTGCAAACCCCCTAAATATGGCGGGATTTTCTCGGCAGAAGTCCATATATAGTTAAAAAATAAAGTTTATTGTAATACATTTTTTATATTTTAACTAGATATGGACTTGTGCCGTTAAAATCCCGCCACATTTAGGGGGTTTGCAAACCCCTTTATGCATTTTAATATTGTATCTTTTACAAATCACACAGCTCCTCCACGCAGCACAGCCAGCCTGCAGACCTAATCGTTCACTACTGCAGCCATGTAATACAACTAGGTCTTGTACCTCCCCGTGCCTGTGATTGAATGGTGAAGCAACAAACCATTTAGCTCATCTCTCGATCACCTTGCTATCATGCCTTGTCGGACTACTCCTCCTTGGCACTGCAGCACAGCCGACTGGCTCTTTGTGCAGCTTCTCCCTTGCCCAGTCTAAGCTCTGCTGTACAGGGGACCGCAGGAGCCCAATGCCAAATCAGATTCAGGTACAAACACTATTTTTTTTTTTTTTTTTTTTTAATAAATACACTTAATGATTTCTAAATTAATCTATACCTTAATCGGTGGGTGTCTTGTATATGCCGGATTACATATATTTCTAAGCATATAGGTGTATATTGGGCCCTTAAACCCCTTGGGAGAACAGTTCAAATGCAGCTGTAATGGGCTACACACATGTATCCGATAATAAGGGGTTGATTTACTAAAACTGGAGAGTGCAAAATCTGGTGCAGCTGTGCATGGTATCGGCTTCTAACTTGAGCTTGTTCAATTAAGCTTTGACAATAAGCCCTCGTTCCCACTAACAGCGGGAATGAAATCGTGAGAGTTCACCTGCACTCGCACGATTTCATTCCCGCATGTCAGTCCCGACTTCAGGAGCGATTTCAGAGACATCTGTGCGGGTTTCTGCACAGATGTCAATTGAAATCGCACCCCCGAAGTCGCCAAAAGTAGTACAGAAACTACTTTTGGGAATCGGAAACCGCAAAGTCAGCGTCGCACCGATTCAAACTGTGCCATTGCTGGCAAAAGCCGCTGATTTGGCTCGCAATTTGACATGTCAAATCGCATGCCAAATCGCTGCAATGTAAACCAGGGCTAAATCCTGGAATCTGATTGGTTTCTATTCACAGCTGTACTCAATTTTGCACTTTCCAATTTTAGTAAATCAAACCCCTAAGTGTCCAATTTAATTTCCTTCCAACCAACCAAGACACAACCTTGGCAAACGTGGAGACGTATTGTCACCAGCAAAAGCTCAAGAGAAGTCTTTGCCTAGCAGTAATGCAGGTTTGGCAATAAATATTGATGAATATTTTTTTCTTTTATAAAACTTAAACGTTAATTCTTAAATCCAAAAGGAAACTAATTGAAACCAATGAATTTATTCTCACTTTATCTGTTTTTCTTTTTTTTTTTTTCTTTGCAAACTGTCTCTGAATAGTGACATATTATATGGTGGTTTGTGTACATAGACGATGAAGCTGGCAATGTCTGTATTTAATGTCCATCTTTAATGTAGCTTGTATCATTTTGTGTCAAAAAAAATAGACATATTGGTGTATACACTTGTATAAACGACAACTGTGCAACAAAGCAATATTTAAATTATATTAAGCCAATGAATTTAAATACAGAAGGTTTTTATAGTAAGGGGGGTTATGAAACTGATAAATTCACTAACTTTAGGGTTGGAACAGGGTTTATTAAAGATAGTTGTGACAAAAACGTATCTCTCTTGTGTGGTGTCCATCCATTTTCTCTAATGCCTTTCTCTTGTTCTGCTTAGCCGCCCATGTGAATGTGTCAGAAAACTGCAGGATACCAGGCCCGCAGTCATAGAAAGAGGATGTACAATTTCCAGGGTAATCCCAGCAGGTAGTAATTTGTCTACAGCAGTGTTGGTCAACTTTCTTTGTATAGGGCAACCTGACATCCCTGAAGGGCCGCACATAGTTCTCAATGAATTTAAAGGAGAAATCGGGAAAAAGTGGACCCGTTTTTAGCCGACCGCTGCCTAAAGTCTGCTCTCGGTTGACATCTCCCAGCTGGTCCAAGCTCTGGATCGATCCCGTCTTAAAAGTGTTACTAAACCCACAACAGTAAAAATCAGTCTGTAAAGCATGCTTGTTCTACTCGCTGTGGAACCGAAGGCGTTAATTATGCGCATTGTGTAAAAAGGCTGTTTGATCCAGTCTTCTCTGATCCATCTCTTCTTCCACACTCCCCAAACCATCTCCTGATAGTACAGAGGCTAGGGGACAAGCTGCACATGCTCAGTTTGGTGTGTATTGCTAGAGATGTATTTTTTCCTTGGGAGGGTGCATGTGATCAGCACAGGGCCAATCGGCACTGTCCAGACAGAGAGAGTCAGGGGACTTGCAGCCTCATAGGACAATCAGAGGAGAATGAAAACTCCTCCTACAAGCTTTACCAGACACTGATAGAAGTCACATGACTGCTATATACTGCTGATGAGAAAAGGTATTTAGCCATTTATATATACTAAAATAATTGCATTTCCGTGTTCTGTGGAGACCAGATATAGGGAATGCAGGGTCCTGGGTTTAGTAACACTTTAAAATGAGTGTAAAGGCTCTTTTTTTCCTATAAAAATAACAAACATGTTATACTTACCTGCTCTGTGTAGTGGTTTTGCACAGAGCAGCCCAGATCTTCCTTTTCTCAGGTCCCTCTTCTGTGCTCCTGGCTTCTCCCTCCTGTCCAGTGACCCCCACAGCAAGCAGCTTGCTATGGTGCACCCGAGCCGAGTCACAGCTCTCTGTGTCCATTCAGACACTGAGCCCAGGCCCTGCCCTGCCCCCTCTCTCCCCTGATTGGCTAGCTGACTTTGACAGCAGCAGGAGCCAATGGCGCTGCTGCTATGTCTCGGCCAATCGGGAAAGAGAATATTAGACGGCTGAGACACTTGTGAACAGAGAGGGACCTTAGGGGGGCTGCTGCACACAGAATGCTTTTTATCTTAATGCATAGAATGTCGGATCCACCCAGATGCCTGGACCAGCAGCTGGCTTAACTGCTCATCAAGCCACTGGGAGACTAAGCCAGCTGTAGCCACTCCTGCCCCCTCTTCAGCCCAGTACTTCAGTGAGCGCTGGAGGACCAGAGCTCAGAGCTGATGACTTACAGTCTCTGGCTCTCTGCTCAGCGAAGACCGAGAACTGAATGATCAGTGGTCTTTGATTGCTCAGTTCTTGGTGTAGAGGTGTCGGGAACAACTGGAGCTGGGATTGGTGCTGTAGCCATCCATAGTAGGTGAGTATGACTGTTTTTGTTATTTTTTATTTCTGAACTTCTCTTTCAATGCTACAGAAAGCTGTCGGAGACTGCAGACAATGAACCGCATATCATCAGAGACTACAGTTTTCCTGCAGTGGGAGTTGGAGACTAGGAACGTGTATCAGGAGACATTGAATCAGGCACATTAAATCAGACTGCTAGAGATCTCTGCTATTACAGGGCAATAGAAAACATGTATGCAGGGGCCCAAGAACCCCTCAAAAAGTGCCACAGGTGGGACACCAGCAGTCTACAGCTCATAGGTGTGCAGCCAAGAGCTCTTATTTTTATTATTTTTTACAATTGTATTTTTTTTTTTTTTTATGTTTTATCCTTTTTTATTAAGTATTTGCGGAAAATACAAGTGTGCAATGTAAATACAAATCATAACTGAGCAAATGTATCTGGATTTGTACAACCACTTCATGATCAGCATAATTGTGTTTTTTTATTATTTATAATATTATTTATTATTTTGTTACAATTTTTCTTTAAGGAGCCCCGTTGGGGGGGCTTTGATGAAATATCGGGGGTCTAAACAGACCCTTGATGTCTCACTTTGGAGACAGGAAAAGGGACTGACAATAGAGATTCCCCACTCCCTTTCTTTGCAGCCTCAGCTGTACTGGACAGTGAATGAATGGGAAGAGCTCCGCTGAGTGGCTTCCTGTTCATTCACAAACTGAATTGCAAAGCTGACAGTTATAAGCATGACTCCCAAAGGCAGAGGCATGATGGGACTTGTAGTTCTGCAACAGCTGGAGGGCCACAGGTTGAGCACCCATTCGTTTAACAGATATCATGTGAGCAAAGGCTAGGGTCATTTATTCTGTATTTATAAAACTTAGCGAGACTGTTGATAGTGAATCTGTGCCTTGCCTGTGTAGGGCTAAAACAACAGGGTCATGTTAATACCAGCCCCTGCAGCTACAGGTACCTCTCTTCTTTTCATTCTTCCGCTGCAGTATTCTCTAAGAAAAGAAGTCCTGTCTAAGCGCCAAGTCTTGACTTGAAGTTTATACAGGGTTGAAGATTTGTGTCATTGTCCCAACATGACAGCATTGGGTGCCTGAGCAGCCAGTTGCCAAACACTAGCGCTGTCAAGTGAGAGGGATTGAGTCACTGATCCCCCCCTTGTCAAAAAGTATTGTCCCTTTGCTTTCTCAGTATGCAGCTCCTCAGCCCCCCTAATACTTATCTGAGCCCGATCTTGATCCAGCGATGTGCACCAGAGCAGCTGCTCTCCCGGCTCTCTCTCTCTCCTCACAGGTTCATAGACAGCAGTGAAAGCCATTGGCTTCCACTATAAAGGTAATTTTGTTTTTTTGTATAAACAATAATGATACAAACATGAGTAAGAAGCCCTCACCTAAAAATAGTGAGCAATAGAAATTCAAAGTGTCCAATCAACATACTAGAAGCTGATACAGGAGGATCATATATAGCATAAAGACCTAATAAAGTACTGTATTTATTGGCATATAACACTCACTTTTTCACCATGAAAATTTTGTGCAAATAGCGTGTTATACGCCAATACTTCAATTTTAGCTGCCTCATATGGGACAGGGAAGGGGGCGGGACGAACGCCGTCAGATTACATACAGTGAGAAACTTCTGTTTACTTGGTGGCCTCTGTAATAGGAAGTCCCGTCTCCTGGGCCGCCATTAGACCACTGTTCTGTCTATCATAGGAGATTCTCACTGTATGTAATCTGTTGGCGCTCGTCCCGCCCCCCTCCCTGTCCCCTCTAGGCTGCAGATGGGCATCGATCAGGCTGCACTGATGACAATGGTGAGGCTGCTGCATTGATGTGGACTGATGAGGCTGTATTGATGGCACTTGTGAGGCTGCAGATGGGCACTGACCCTTATTTTGCCTCAAAGTTCCTTATTTAAAATTTAAGGTTTTTTTCCCTGAAACTTCCCCCTTAAAATGAATGTGCGTGTTATACGCCGATAAATACGGTATATCAGACATAAAGGGTATAATGAATAAAGAGAGTATAATCACAATATTGGGGGGGGGGGGGGGGGAATCTGTGGTAAGCAATTTTTCACGGTCGATGGCTGGTGTTGGCGCTTCAATCATCATGGCACTATGGTTGATATGGTTTCAGGGTGATTGAAGTGCATTATTTCTATTGTTACATTCGAACATATAATGAAGTGGTTCAACTCACCATACTGCAGAATCAGTGGGAGCCCTGGGCATGTCACTTGCCACCGTCGCCTGTCACCAGATGCAGTGTGTCACTTGCCACCGTCGCCTGTCACCAGATGCAGCGTATTACTTGCTGCCGTCACCTGCCACTAGATGTGGTTTGTCATTTGCCATGTTGCCTGCCACCAGATGTGGATTGTCACTTGCCACTTTCACCTGGCAGCAGATGTGGATTGTCACCTGCCACTATTTGCAGATTGTCACTTGCCACGTCTCCTACCACCATTTTCAGATTGTCACTTGCCACATCACTTGCCACCATTTGCAGATTGTCACTTGCCACATCTCCTGTCACCATTTTCAGATGGTCACCTGCCACGTCACTGGCCACCAGATGTGGGTTGTCACTTGCCAACTTATGTGGATTGTCACTTGCCATGCCAGCCAGTGCCACCAAATGTGCATTCACACTGCATCGGTGGCAGGCTGACAGCACTGGTCCATTTAGTGAGAGCAGGAGAGCGGTGATGTAGGGTGAGCAGTGAGAGATGATGTCATCTTGCTGCTCCCCGCTGCACCTCCGACATTGAAGCAAGGGGGTCGGGCTGCAAAGTGGAGCTCCACGATGACAGGAATCATGTGACCTCTACTCCACTGTGCTGTGAGGACAGAAGAGTGCTGATGTGTGGCGGGCAGTGAGAGATGATGTCATCTCTCTGCTGCTTGCCACACCTCACTCCCAAATTGAAGAGGCCCAGCTGTGAAGAGCGCTGCTGTGGAGCGGGTGGAGAGAGATGTCATCTCTGCTCGTCCGCCAGCTCGCTTCTCTCCTCTGCCTCTCTCATGCAGCCAACCCGCCTGCCGCAGCAGCCACAACCCGCTGGTTAGGCAGGGACCCTGCAGCAAGAGACTGGGGGCTATGGGCAGCAGATTCGGGGCTATAGCCCCAATAGTGGACTGTCTGTAAATTTAAATTTTGTAGGGATTCATAAGAAGTAAGGTTGGCCACCTCCAGGGCCGCAGCAGAATTTTTAGTTTCAAGAAAAAACCACCAATGGGCGTGAGCCAATTGAGAAGCAATATAATAAGTGTGAAGATTTGGCACAGCAAGACTTCCTTCTAAAATAGGCAATTGCAAGGTGTCCCTAGGTATTCTAACTGCCCTGCCTCCCCAGATAAAGGATGTAAAGATGGAATCAATCTCTTGGAATCCAAGCTTAGGGGTGTATACTGGAGAATTAAGTAAGCTATAGATATCAATATGTTGGTCCACCACTAGATTCTGATATGCCTCAGGTTATTAGACAGTGGAGTCTCATGCCCTGAGCTCATAGTGCTATCCACCTGATTTTGCCAGTAGGAGAAGATTTTAGTGTATGTGTTAGGCTGTCCCAATTTCTTTATAAAATGCAGGGTTATTGATCTTTACACTCTCCTGCACACTGAACACACTTTCCTGCAACTAAAGCAAAATCTGAATGATGTAAAGTGTTTATTCCACTCCTACAGTTCTCACTCCTAATGAGTTTAAATGTAATGCATTTTATTTATTTATTTTTAATAATGAACAGTGTTGGAAAAGATGGGTTGATAATAAAATGAAAACAGAGGCTGCGGTTTTCATCTTCTTGGTGCTGACCATTGTCTAATTAAAAGCAGTCAGCCAGCAGGAATAATGACTGCAATAAAATGGAAATGCAAAGGGAAGAAACACAACTATTTAATTATATGGACAACCGATTCAATAGAAGATGACCTGCATTCATTAACCAAGGCACCAACCTCCCAATGTCAGTTGTTTGTGACAGTGAGCCCTTATAGATCGCCAACTCGGGGTTCCCCAGGGCGCAGAGTGTAAGCCCCAGACTGCTTCTTCACCATGGCGGGGATGGACTTGCAGCAAGCTGGAACCAGGTCGCAGCCCCCTAGGTACGTCCAACTGAGGAGGCAGAGACCTCTCCCATGTGCAGGAGACCAAAAGAAATTCAGGAAGCAAGTCAATGTCAGGGTGGGTGGTAGGCAAGCATAAATGGTAGACGAAGCCGAGGTTGGTACACGGGAAGTCAGAAATAGAATACACGTAACAGTAGGAGAACAGGAGAACAGAGAACTGGGCTGTTGCTCAGGCAAGGCAGGATCCACTGAGCATGTGTATAGGGAAGCAAACTGAGAGGCGGGCCAGAATGTGATGGAAGGGAAAGGAAATCTAAAAACAGACGACACCCATAGGTGAGCACAGAAGTCGAGCAAAACATGTGAAAGGAATCAGAGAACTAGGAGAAGCACTGTAGCAAGGAGATAACTACACAAGCAGGAAAACTTGCGACACCCAACTCCCCCTGCTTCTTTTATAACAAGTGAAGGGGTGGGATCAGTGTAAAGACAGAGTCATCCATAGGGAAACCCTGTCTGAATGTTCATCCCCTAGGCTCTTTTGATTGAGATCATGTGATCAAATGCCGCAGCATTTTCTACAGGATTGGTATGTCTTCCTTCAACACCCAAGGCAAAAAGCCCAAAGTGCGACCCCTCCAGATGAAGCACCAACAGTGGCCGCCTCTTTTGTCAACCCCTCGGCCTTGCCCTGGTCATTTAGTTATAAGTCCACTTTAATAGGATACCCTAATAAAGCAAACCATATATCTTAATTGTACAGGACACAGGAATGAATTCTTAGACTTTGGGTTATATGCCACTACCTTTAGGTTATTGGACACTGGACATGTGTGTTTCGGTTCGTTTGCGTTCATTTTTTGTCCCAAAAATTTTATTTGGACATAGTAATGAATGTAAAGGAATCCGAAAAAAAAAGTTGAAACGAAATGAACAAATGCATTTGTTATTTTGCTTCATTCAGATTTAATGAGAAGAGTCCGTTATCAAGGTGCAGGCAGCCGCGGGATTCCCCGCTGACAGCAGAATGTAAACAAACAATGCTGGCATTAAAAAAACAAAAAACAAAAAAAAAACACGCCCAAATTTTTTAAATAAAATGATATGGTGTCCTCCCCACCTCAATCCTAAATCCATACCAGTCCCTCATCCGAGCATACAGCCTGGCAGGCCAGGAAAGAGTGTGCGCCTCTGCTGAACCATACATTACATGGGGGGGTGGGGGTGCTTTGCTTCCCCCCCAAAGCACCTTGTCACCATGTTGATGAGAAGAAGGGCTTCTTCCCTACAACCCTGGCCCAGTGGTTGTGGAAGTCTGCGAGCAGGGGGCTTATTGGAATCTGGAAGCTCCCTTTACCTGTTTATGCGTTTACCTTCATGCATTTTATTGTATGCAGCCCCCTAATGCTTACCGCCTGCCTGTTCCTTAACAAACAGCGCTATTTAAAATTAAACAAAATGAATGCTGAAGATTCAAAATTAATTCCGAAAACGAATCGGTCCATTAACGAATGCACCTGAAAGGAATTTTTCACTTAAAGAATGGATATGAAAATGAAAAGAAACTTTCTTGGCGTGCACATGTCTATTGGACAATGGTAAAAGCCAGTGGCGGCTGGTGCTCAAAATTCTTGGGGGGACGCAAACTAACAGAAAAATACTGAAACAAAAACATCAATTGCAGCCACTGTGCCCAGCAAATGTAACAAACTGTGCCCATCATATGCAGCCAACTGTGCCCATAATGTGCAGCCACTGTGCCCATCATATGCAGCCAACTGTGCCCATCGTATGCAGCCAACTGTGTCCATTATATGCAGCCAACTGTGCCAATCTTATGCAGCCACTGTGCCCATCATATGCATCCAACTGTGCCCATCATACAGTATGTATCCAACTGTGCCCATAATATGCAGCCAACTAAGCCCATCATATGCAGCCAATTGTGCCCACCATATGCAGCCTCTGTGCCCATAATATGCATCTACTGTGCCCAGGGCAGGACTTAGGGTGGTGGGGGCCCCTGGGCTTGAGTCACTTTCGGGCCCTACCTTCTATATCTATCTAGCACTGATGACAGATAGCACTGATACGTGGCACTGATGACACGTGACACTGACAGGTGGCATTGGGGACAGGTGGCACTGATACGTGGCACTGGTGACAGATGGCACTAATACATGGCACTGATGACAGATGGCACTAATACATGGCATTGATGACAGATGGCACTAATACGTGGCACTGATGACACGTGACACTGACAGGTGGCACTGGGGACAGGTGGCACTGATGACAGATGGCACTGATACGTGGCACTGATGACACGTGACACTGACAGGTGGCACTGGGGACAGGTGGCACTGATACGTGGCATTGATAAAAGAATGCACTGATGACACGTGACACTGACAGGTGGCACTGGGGACAGGTGGCACTGACAGATGGCACTGATACGTGGCACTGATGACACGTGACACTGACAGGTGGCACTGGGGACAGGTGGCACTGATGACACGTGACACTGACAGGTGGCACTGGGGACAGGTGGCACTGGGGACAGGTGGCACTGATGACAGCACTGATACGTGGCACTGATGACACGTGACACTGACAGGTGGCACTGGGGAAGGTGGCACTGACAGGTGGCACTGATGACAGATGGCACTGATGACACTGACAGCTGGCACTGGGGACAGGTGGCACTGGGGCAGGTGGCACTGATAGGTGGCACTGGGGACATTTGGCACTGATAGGTGGAACTGGGGAGTCGAGACAGATGGTACTATGTTGTGTAGTATTGTGTTACTGTAACTAATGTGAGTGTTCACTCACCGCTGCAGCATGGAAGCTCTCCCTCCTCACACGCTGTCTCTGTGTAAGGAGGGAGAGCCGGCGATGAGAGATGATCTCATATGAGATCACCTCTCATTGGACGAGTGCTAAATGGCCGCTGTGATTGGCCATTTAGCACGATCTGTGATTGGCTGTGTCCAAGGGACACGGCCAACACAGAACTTCCCCGATGCGCGCCCATGGTGGCGCGCAGAGGGGAAGAATACAGGAGGACGTCCAGGGACGCCCTCCCGGCAATTGGCGGCCGCGCTATAGCACGAGCGCCGCGGGACCCCCTATTGGGCGGGGCCCATGGGCTTGAGCCCACTCAAGCCCTATAGTAACTCCGGCCCTGACTGTGCCCACCCGTCCGCTGTCTGCCTGTCACTTGCCCTATCGTGATGGCGGGCCAGGCAGCTAGCTGTGGGATGGGTAGCGCGGGCTAGGCGATGGCTCCTGTGTCCTCCCTGCGTCTCTTCTTCCTGTTCTGCTAGGCGGCCAATGTAATCGCCTCTGCCTTCAACCAATCATGTGACCGGTATTAGATCTGTGGCTCCTGATTGGCGGAGAGGCGGTTCAGTGTTAGCAAAGCAAATATTAATTTGCTTTGCTAACACACCTGGGTGGACTGCGAGCGCAATGCTCTGCGCTCACAGTTCACCTTTTTTGAAGCCTATTAGAGCCTTTGGCTCTAATCAGGGGCTTCAAAAAACACCCCCGCCGCTCAGGCGTCCGGCGTCCGAAAAGGGGCCGGACGCCAGAATAGGGGGTGGCTACAGCAGCCATGGATAGATTCATGCAATGCAGAGGGGGTGGCTGGAGAGAGGGTGCGGCGCCCGTGCACCCTTAATGGCCTCTGGTAAAAGCTTTGCTGGAAAGTTCCCCATATAACCCCACTCAATTTCTGAGGCTCCAGTTTTTTAGCTGGTGTTCTTAGTTGATGGACCTCTTCTCCTGTTTGAGAAGAATTTTTTTCTAATTTACACATTTGACACTTCTATTGAGATATGACTACTTATTGCTTTGTGGCTCACTAGCAATTTCTGAATTGATAACCCTCTAGGTAGGGTTGCACGGATACCGATACTGGTATCAGTATTGGTGCAGATACTAAGCATTTGCATGAGTATCGGTACATGTGCAAATACTCCGATACCTAAAACTGATACTTTCAGTCTTGGTTCTTTTAGATGTCAACGAGATTCCCCCACTGACAGCTGAAATATATATTTTTTAAAAAGCCGTCAATTATCGGTCGTTAGGGAGAGGGGCTGCCACGTCTTTTTCAACTGATGACTCATTCAGCTGTCAGTGGAGTTCACCAGTTGACAGCTGCAGTATAAAGGAAGTCCTAGCCATTGGAGCTGTCAAAAAAAAAAAAAAAAGGCAGCTGGGTAATGTTTGTCAAAAACATTGCTCAGCTGCTGAAACAGATACTGTAGATAAAAAGAAATATTGTTTCTTTTTGTTTATTCATCTACAGATCAAAGGGATGAACATCGATTTGCAGATGAAGTCAGTTTAAAGCAACCTGTCAAGTAAAAATGTTTTTTTTTTTTTTTTTTTTAATTTAATGTTCCTCTGTTTAACCCCTTATTAACCCTTAATTTTCTCTTATCAGCCTTAACTCCTTATTCTCCTTCTCCATTTAACCTGTTAAGGACAGCCCTACGCAGATTTACTGCGGCAGGGCGGCCTTCCTGCACAAAATCAAGTACCTGTTCGCGATTCTGTGCACTGGGTCTGGAGGGGCGCACCCCACACCCAGTGCTAAGCCGGAACACGGATCTCTGTCTTTCCCCAGTCAAAGCATTCCCCCCACAGTTATAAAGCACTTCCTAGGAGCACATTTAACCCTTTGATTGTCCCTGATGTTAGCCCCTTACCTGCCAATGTCATTAGTACAGTGACAGTGATTTGTCTGCCACAATGTCGCAGTCTCACTAAAAATCGCTGATCGCCGCCATTACTAGTAAAAAAAAAAAAAATACATGAAAATGTAATAAATTTATCCCATAGTTTGTAGATTCTATAACTTTTGCGCAAACCTATCAGTATACGCTTATTGGGATTTTTTTTTTTACCAAAAATATGTAGTAGAATACATATTGGCCTAAATTGATGAAGAAATTAGATTCTTTAAAATTTTTTATTAGGTATGTTTATAACGCAAACATTTTTTATTTGGGTACAGCATCGCATGTCCGCGCAATCGTCAGTAAAAGTAACGCAGTGCCGTATCCCAAAAAATGGCCTGGTCGTGAAGGGGGGTAAACCTTTCGGGGCTGAAGTGGTTAATTATTATTTTCCTGCTGATTTTGTTTGTTCCCTTCTATTTTATAAACTATTAATAATTAAAACTTTTTTTTTGTTTGCTAATATTTTTACACCTTTAACATAAATGTACACGTTTCACATTGAAAAAAGCCCAAAATTACAAAAAAAAAATGTATTTCAAATGTAAATAACTTTTCAATGCTTTGCACCTTTGCTGACAGCTGAAGTGTACACAAAACAGTTGTGGTAGGTATGGGTAATTGGTATTGAGTACTAAAAAAAAAAAGTATCAGTACTCGTAAAAAAAATGGTATTAGTGCATCCCTACCTTCTAGGCATATTTTGGGACCCGGACCCAGGCAGCAACAGGGCCAGCCTGCAATGTTTCTTTCGTTCACTAGATCCTGAGTTTGGCACTCACTTAGATACGTGGCCCAATGAGTGATTTAGCTGCAGGGTGCTCTATTGGTAAAGGGCCGTGGTCCATTTCTATGGCACCCATACCCTAAAGACCCCTTTGAAGGATTATTACCTAGATATGTAGTAGATGCTACACTATATCCTTTATCCTACAGGTCATACCTCGGTGCTAAGCACACAAGCAGGTTTGAGGGCACAGGTTATGGGGTAATCTACACTTTTTGTGTTTTTATCCCTACTATTATTGTCTCGCTTACTCAGCCTTATATGTAACATTATTATAGGGTTTAGCTATTTAAAAATTGTGGTATTTTGGTATTTGGTTACTCTCTGTCTCTGGCTAGTGTGCCAAGGACACAAGCTGATCCTTACCTGCTGCCTGATACCGCAGAGATACAGCCACAGGAGCTGTGCCTGGGTTATTGTGATTCCTTTATACTGGACACGCTGAACCTCCTCAGTCAGCATCTATTCTGTGAGTACCACACGGGAAAGATCTTCACTTAGCTATATATGGATTGCAGGTGCTCGGGAGCACATGGGACAAACAATATTCAGTTGAAGGCTCTATGGAAATGCTAAGTTGATAGCTGTTCCCTTGTTATGGAGCAAGATCTTACACTGACACCTTTCCAGCCCCTTATATCGGACTCCCTCACAGACATGAAACATGCAGCCTATCTGAATAAGCAAAATTATATGCCACTGTATCTGATCTATTCCAAAGGCTATCGCCACTGCTGGAATCAGCAGGTGCTAACATTCATAAATGCTCTATTCTCTTCTCTACCCTCGATTATCTTCAGACTTTACAACCTAAAGTGTCCGGTGCACTCACTACCCAGGGAGGTTAGCACTTTCATGGACCCTCTTTTATTTTTTACACAGGTAGATTTGTCCTCTTCACAGTTCACCTGCTTCTGTTTTTTGACTTCAATGGCTGTGGGTCTTCTTTGTCCAAGGTTTTTGTGTACTCTCGTTTCTGACTCCTGTTGGACCCCGTCCATGCCTCCCCTCCCAGAACTCTTGGGTAACCTGCCGGCAAATTTGGAATGAATGGGTGCCTTCACCTGGCAATGAGTTCTCCCTTTCCCCCTGCAGGACAGGCACCTGGCCCTTTTCTCCTATCTCCTCTACCCGCATGATAAATTTGTGGCTGGTTTGACAGTGGGTACTGCTCTCTCTACTGTATTGTTTGGTTCAGACTATTCAGCTGGGAGGACATCTCTAAAGTTTTCTTATTCAGAGGGTTTTGAAGAGTTTTAAACATCTGACTTGCTTCTCTGATTCTCGGCACGTTTTCTGTGCACAACTTAACCAACATCCTCTCCATTTTGCCCTCTGTCTGTTTTTGCATTTAGGGCTCTCTTGTTTCGAGTTGCTTTTTCTTCAGCATTGTTTGGCACCTTTAGGATTAGTGAACTTGTCACTGCTCGGGAGCACATGGGACAAACAATAATCCGTTGTAGGCTCTGTGGAAATGCCAAGTTGATAGCTGTTCCCTTGTTATGGAGCAAGGTCTTACATTGACACCTCTCCAGCCCCTTAAATTGGGCTCCCTCACAGCCTGTATGAGTAAGCAAAATTATTTGTCACTATATCTGATCTATTCCAAAGGCTATCGCAACTTCTGGAATCAGCAAGTTCGAACACCCGTAAATGCTCTACTCTCTTCCCTACCCTTGATTATCTTCAGACTTTACAACCTGAAGTGCCCGAAGCACTCACTACTGAGGGAGGTTAGCCCCATTTCATGGACCCCCCTTTTTTTTTTAAACAGGTATCCCTGGTCTACAAACTTCAGCCTCTGCCCTGAGTCTTGATATGTCCTTCCTCCCTGTATCAGGGTGGTGGATCACCAGGTTGCTTGTTTTAAGAGCTGGGAAGTTTTTCTACTCGTGCTTCCAAAAAGAAATGGCTTTTGGCACCAGACAGCTTCTTTCAGTGGCTTAGTACTGGAAAAGGCTGCATTGCCCCTCTTCTCGGTACCTAGTTTTATGTGTCTGTTCTGCAGACGGATCTACAGACTCTTACCCCGAGATCTTTTATCATCTCTAATTCTGTAATTTTCACCAATTGGGTACAACCTTTAATTCGGGTGCCCTTCTTTTTCCTAGGGTATGCAAATCACTTTCCCCATACGCTGCAATTTTGTATGTGAAGGACCACTCATCTAGCGTGATGATAGGGAACGCCATCCTAGAAATGTTTCTAATTCTTCATCTGGAATCGCCAAACATCCAGCTCTCGGTACCCTTCAGGTCTTAGTTAGACCTTGTATATTCTTTTCCGAACACCTCAACTTTTCCACTATTCGTGAACTTTCTTTCAAGGAAGCTGCTGTCATTGTTGCCTGTTGCGACTTTGTGACCCTGTGAGCCCTCCTCAGGTCCTTTTGACCATGCAAAGCTGCATCCTTAGGTCCTTAAAATGAAACCTTCTTCTTTGTTGTCCCTCCAACTGTAGTTTTGCATTGACACCCCTTGTCTTCTTTCTGGGGCGGTTATGTTACTAGGAGACTAAGTCCCCTGGAAACCAGTCCTTGCTTGCTCTTCTTATCGTCTTCCATGGGAATGTCATTCTCTGTCCCCAGGTCCTGCCTTGAAGGATGTCAGACAATTATGAGTTCCTTACAGGTAGGGTCACGTCTGTCATTTATGCTCTCCACACATTATCTTGCAAACTGATCCCACTTCAGAATAGGGTGGGCTCGGGGCGCAAAGTGCTGCGAACCGAGCCCACCCAGTTGTGCGACAATAGCAAATTAATATTCACTATTTTTTCACACTGAATCCCCTGCCCGCCAATCAGGAAGTGGGTCTGAGACCCGTTTCCCTATTGGAGAAGCTTTCTGATTGGACGCAGAGAAGGAAGAGGGAGGAGACGGAAGCTGCCGAGCAGGGGAAGGGGAAGCCACCCGTGATTCCCGCGGAGGAGAGAAGGGGAAGCCGGTGTTGCCCGCAGCCTGTGATGCCCGCTGCCCGTGATGCCCATTATAGATGGGGTAAGTGCTCCAGACCCGATCGACCGGACCGGGAGGTGGCTGTGGGTGCACTGTTTGCCGCCCCCCCCCCCCCCCAAATAAAAAATTACCACCAGCCTCCACTGCATATAACCAATGATACAAGAATCAATTCCTGAGTTCTGTACTGTAATCCATGAATTAACAATATGCCAAAATCCTTTTCTTTCTGAAGCCACTGTTAGAAACTGTCAGCCCATTGGCTGCATGCTCTGAACAAATTAATGGGGTGGGCAAGTACATGGCAAATGAGGTTTAATGTGTAAAAATGTAAAATAATGCATTTGGGTGGCAAAAGTATGCAATCTACTCCCTGGGGGGAGAAACTCTGGGGGAATCTAGGATGGAAAATTACCTGGGGGTCCTAGTAGATGACAGACTCAGCAATAGCATGCAATGCCAAGCAGCTGCAAGCAAACACAATATTGGCATGCATTCAAAAGGTGATTAACTCCAGGGATAAATTGATAATTCTCCCACTCTACAAGACTCTGGTCTGGCCGCACCTGGAGTATGTTGTCCAGGTCTGGGCACCAGTCCTCAGGAAGGATGTGCTAGAACTGGAGAGAGTCCAAAGAAGGACAACAAAACGAATGAAGGGACTGGAGGATTTTAGTTATGAGGAAATGTTATGAGCACTGAACTTATTCTCTCTGGAGAAGAGACGCTTGAGAGGGGATATGATTTCAATGTACAAATACCGTACTGTGATGACCCCACAATAGGGATAAAACTTTTCCGTGTAAGGGAATTTAATAAGACACGTGGCCATTCACTAAAATTAGAAGAAAAGCGGTTAAACCTTAAACTACATAGATGGTTCTTTACTGTAAGAGTGGCAAGGATGTGGAATTCTCTTCCACAGGCGGTGGTTTCAGCGGGGAGCATCAATAATTTTAAAAAACTATTAGATAAGCACCTGAACGACCACAACATACAGGGATATACAATGTAATACTGACATATAATCACACACATAGGTTGGAAATGATGGACTTTTGTCTTTTTTCAACCTCGCCTACTATGTAACTATGCTAATACAGAATACAGAATAGGCTGAATACAGAAAACTTTATTCACTTTATTTTATGTATTCAGCTATTTGAAAAGAAAAGAGAAATCAGGGTTAAAATTAGACGAAAATCAGATTTAGATATACATAGGCCATATTTAAACTTTAAGCATTGCAATGAACAGGAAAATAAGGTCTTTCTGTCAGTCCTCAGCTACTCAAATACTAAAATATCTCACTGAACTGTGTTTTTCCTAGCTTTTCACAGAGCCGACCGATATGACATTTTCGCAGAGTTCTGCCAAGAAGCTGCCTGTTTGTCAGGGATTTCAGATGTACCAACAAAAGCTGTCAGCAGTAACTTGGGAAGTGTTATTAAAAGCCTGTGGCGCACATCCAGCACAGTCAACTAACGAACCTCTTACCCCAGAGCAGGCCAGTACATAGGGGGACCGCAGCTGGTCAGACAAGAGAAATAATAAGATTGGAAGAAGAGCTCCTGAAAGTACCACTTGTATCTAAATGAGCAAAGTAACACTACCACAATCATTTTACTAAACAAAAAATACAAACTTCCTTTAACCACTTAAGCCCCAGAAGATTTTACCCCCTTCCTGACCAGAGCACTTTTTACAATTTGGCACTGCATCGCTTCAACTGGTAATTGCGCAGTCATGCAATGCTGTACCCAAACGAGATTGGCGTCCTTTTTTTCCTCACAAATAGAGCTTTCTTTTGGTGGTATTTGATCACCTCTGCGGTTTTTATTTTTTGCGCTATAAACAAAAAAATAGCGACAAATTTGAAAAAAAAAAACTATTTTTTACTTTTTGCTATAATAAATATCCCCAAAAATATATTTTTGGTAAAAAAAAATCACAATAAGCGTATATTAATGGGTTTGTGCAAAAGTTAAAGCGTACTCTACAAACTATGGGAAAGATTTATGGCATTTTTATTATTTATTTATTTTTTACTAGTAATGGCGGCGATCTGCGATTTTTAGAGGTATTGCGACGGACAAATCAGACACTTTTGACACAGTTTTGGGACCATTGACATTTATACAGCGATCAGTGCTATAAATATGCACTGATTACTGTGTAAATGTCACTGGTAGGGAAGGGGTTAACACTAGGGGGCGATCAAGGGGTTAAATGTGTGTTCCCTAGGTGTGTTCTAACTGTATGGGGATGGGACTGACTGGGGGAGGAGACCTTTCGTTGTTCCTACTTAGTAGGAACAAACAATATGTCTCCTCTCCCCTGACAGAACAGGGATTTGTGTGTTTACATACACAAATCCCCATGCTTGCTCTCGTGCACGCGATCACGCCCGCCAGCCACGCACATTGGGTCCCCCACCGTGCAGTAGGCACGTGCGTGCGCACCCTCTGGTGGCTCCTAAAGGGAAGGACGTACCCATGCTGGGTTTCGGGCAGGAGAGCCATTGTGCCGCAGTATAAGTACGTGAGCTGGTCAGGAACCGGTTAAAAAGTTATGTTCTATCTTTCTAACACACATGTGGCAAACACAAGGCCTGCAGCCACTGACCGCCACATCTTGCTCTCACCCTCTGCTTCCCACTGTCACCCATAAACACAAGCCTCCTGTGTTTACATTGACATCTATGCTCTCATTGGCTCTTGGATCCCTGCAGGCACACAGATCTGGCAGAAGGCCAGACAGATCTGGCAGAAGGATCTCCCTGCATGGTGGCAGAACTGAATTCACTGGTACAGGAGACAAATACACATATCTGCCTACACAGGTGCTGGGGCCCAATCCACAGGGAGGGAGCTGTCTAGTAGAGATGCGAGGAAGCTTAAGCTTTGTGTGGTGGGGAGGAAGGCTGTGAAGGTGTGGAGGCAGATGTGTGCAGAGGTCAGAACCCAGGAGGTGGGGTGCACTCCTGAAGCCTGCACTCTGTACACAGTGCACCCCTCAACTCTGCACTCTGTACACAGTGCACCCCTCAACCCTGCACTCTGTACGTAACACACTCCTCTACCCTGCACTCTGTACGTAACACACTCCTCTACCCTGCACTCTGTACGCAGTCCACCCATAAACCCTGCATTCTGTACTTAGCATACCCCTGAACCCTGCACTTTGTACATAATGCACTCCTGAACTCTTCACCCTGTACCTAGCATAATCCTGAGCCCTGAACTTTGTACACAGCGCACCCCAGATACAATCGGTCCTTTGAGAGCAGTTATCCTGCTGATGCGGCCTGTAATTAAATTGAGGTTGGCAACCCTGACAGGATTATAAGGATGAGTTTACAGTTTTTTGTCAGCTCCTTTTTTGTTCAAGACTCCTTGGGGGTTATTTACTAAAATTGCAATGTGCAAAATCTGTTGCGGCTCTGCAGAAAAACCAATCAGCTTCCAGGTTTTATTGTCATAGCTTAATGGAACAAGCTGAAGTTAGAAGCTGATTGGATACCATGTACAGCTGCACCAGATTCTAAGTTCTCCAGTTTTAGTAAATCCCTCCTTTTGTGTTTTTTGAAATGCAACATTACAAGTAGGATTACCACCTCATCCCTTTAAAATCAAACTGTTAGTTATTCACTTGGTGCCTTGTCTGCATTAAATTAGCCTCAGAACCTGTGTAATTCATATGTGTTTGGGTTCAAAGGGATGAGGTGGCGACCCTAATGCCAAAGCCTCATGCACACGGACATTTACACATTCCTCAACCTAGAAGCGTAAAATGTCCAGTGCATTCTTGCACCCCGGGAACCATGGTGCAACTTACTTCATCCGTTATAAGTGAGTAGCTGTATGCTTCCGGCTGTTTGTAAATGCCAGGAGCTTCTGCATTAGCACTTACCCACACATGTGCATATGGCGTATTTCTCCAAACTCGAAAAGACACATTTGTGGCAATACATTGTATGTGCATGTTAGGGTAAACCCTGATGCAGAAGTGATCAGTGTTTACAAGCAGCCAGTCATTTACTTTTATATTGGACGCTGTATGCAGCACTGCAGCTTCCCAGGCACAGGAAAGCATCAAATATTGTACTCTCCTTGACTCAGGAGCATGTAAATGATTGTATTTATGATGCCTAAGGCTGGCTATACACGGAGCAAATTTATTTTCTGCAACAACGGGTTGCCTGAAAGAAATTTACTTGATCCCCCCTTCAACACAGACAGAGCTCACATGGGAATCCCTCCTGCTGGGCCAATGGGGGGTGGCGGGGGCACCCCCCTCGGGTATTGCAGCCGCTACCGATAATCGCAAGAGAATCCAGCAAGCTGGTTGTATCCAAGTTGATCGATCGACTTGGTAAATTCAGCCTGCCCATTAACAGTTCGAATGTCAACTGATTCCTGCTGAACAGGCCAAGATTCGAACCGTGTATGGCTGGTCTTATTCTTGCAGTGAGCTATACACCATACACATGTTATAGCCCTCTTTAAGTTAAAGTATAACTAAAGCCGCGTACACACAAGCGGATTGTCCGACAGAAAAAGTCAGACGGAAGCTTTTCATCGTCTATTCCGATGGTGTGTGTGCCTCACCTGACTTTTTTTTTTTTTTTTTGACGGACCTAGAAATGGAACATGTTCTAAATATTTCCGACGGAACCAATTCCTATCGAGAAAACCGATCGTCTGTATGCTGTTCCGACGGACCAAAAACGACGCATGCTCTGAAGCAAGTACAAGACGGAAGCTATTGGCTACTGGCTATTGAACTTCCTTTTTCTAATCCCATCGTACGTGTTGTATGTCACCTCGTTCTGGACGGTCGGACTTTGGTGTGACCGTGTGTAGGCAAGAGCACTTGAGCGGAATTCCGTCGGAAAAACCTTCAGAGTTTATTCCGACGGCAAAACTGGTCGCGTGTACGCGGCATAAGGGTCCATTCCAACCAGCAGCTGCGTTAGAACATGCCAACTGGTGTACAGTATAAAGGAAGCAGTGCCAATGCGATATAAACAGCTCATCACACTGTTTATTTTTTTGTTTTTTTGAATGAACAAAGTCACATTTCATTGTGTTCTATTGGCTGCAGCACAGTGTAGTGGATTGCACCGTACAACATTGAACTGTAATTTTTCATTTTTTTTTTTTTTAATAAGTGCACACCACTGCAGTTTTGGTGATGTGTACTGTATGAGAGGGAAGAAAGCTTCTTGGGGATCTCCTCTTATAAGACAAGAGGCCCTCTGCTCCAGGTCTCTGAGTATTTATACTCCTTCCTAGCCGCCATCTGGGCACCTCTCCCCAGGGATTGGCCAAGGCTTCATAGATATACAGCTGCTGATCTGACTCCCCCAGCCCACTATCTTCCAGAACCTTTCCAGACAGACAGGGGGAAACAGTCAACCCTGTAGCCAATGAAACACAGAACAGACCAAAACAATCCCATGCAGCTCAACTGATTACAGTGAACCAGATACTAAATTTACCTAAACTAGCACTTATCTGAGACGGTGCTACAGCTAGAATGTTGACACCTATGAAAATCTAGAAATCAGAATGAAGCATCTCATTATGATTGCAGAAGATGACCAGTCATGGAAACTTGAAGGGCTCCTAAGTGATTTAAGAAGCAGGATGGGTATCAACCTGCTGTCATCCAAGTAAAACTAAAAAGGTGGGTTATGTTTTGGGTGGACTTGAGTGTTTATTCAAATAATGGTGCTTGAGAGCAGAGTACATTACCTCATAGCAACCTATAACTATTTATTTTACTGAATCTACTCCAGTGCAAGAGGGATTTTTGCTGCAAATTTGGCACTTTGGTCCTTGCACTGTGTTTTTGAATAAACTTGTCTTGTGTGTCAGCTGCACCACTTTAGTACCTACACAGAAGCCCAGATCCCCTGCTACTGTGATACAATGAATTGGATCAGGTTTCCCATCCCCCATTTTGTACTTTTTGTGCCATATAACCACATACAATATCATTGTCCTCTGGTTTCAGCAGAGGTATTTGTGATTCATGGGCTGCTATGAGACATTCTTCTTTATTTACAATACATAGCCTCATCCTTGTGTTTTCCTCCGGGCACCACACTGTGTATGGAGCTCAGATCACAATAATCAAACCTCTACGGAAAGATTCTCATTTGCATCAAATTTTTGAACTCTCAGCAACAGCTGTGTCCAGGCCACAGCCATCTTGTATTCTCTTTCCTCTGGAAGAAGGATTAGCTGTTTTCTTTGTTGATCATAAAAATAAATCCTGTCGAGTTAATGTCAAAGAGCTCAATTTTTGTCTCACCTGACCACAGAACTTTCTCCTAATCCTTCTCTGAATCATTTAAATGTTCAATGGTAAACTTCAGACGGGCCTGTACATGTGCCTTCTTGTGCAGGGGAACCTTGCGGACACTGAAGGATTTCAATCCATGGTGGTGTATTGTGTTACCAATGGTTTGTTTGGTGACTGTGGTCCCAACTGCATTGAGATCATTCACAAGCTCCTCCTGTGTAGTTCTGGGCTGATCCCTCACTTTTCTCATGATCATCCTTACCCCATGAGGTGAAATCCTGCATAGATCTCCAGACCGAGGGCAATTGATGGTTATTTGGTATTTCTTCCATTTGCGAATAATCGTTCCAACAGTTATCTCCTTCTCACCAAGCTTCTTGCTGATGGTCTTGTAGCCCATTCCAGCCTTGTGCAGATCTACAATGTTGTCCCTGACGTCCTTTGACAGCTCTTTGGTCTTGCCCATGATGGTGAGGTTTGAATGGAAGAAAGAGATTCTGTGGACAGATGTCTTTTATACACATAACGAGTTGTCATTAGGAGCACCTTCTTTTTTTTTAATCCAACAAAATTTTATTAAGTTTACAGGGAAAGCATTACAAGCATTGTAGCCAGGTTTACACATCACCTCTTGTGCTACACATAATCCAATAGTAGAGTAACAATCTCCATATAACATTGCTAAACGGTTATTCTGATCACAGTCAACCTCTATCCAGGTCTCACCCGGCATTAATACCTAACAACCTGTCATATACCAGTTCCATAGGTGCCAATCCCGGTACATCTAACCATGGACCCCATATTTTTTCAAATTTTTGCATGCTACCTCTATGTTGGTAAATCAACTTTTCCATTTTTAGAGTTGTGTTAATACTTTCAGTCCACTCTTTAACAGTCGGTGACCTATCGGACTTCCAGTGAGTCATAATCAGCCTTCTGGCTTGAAAAAGTACTCTATGCACAGCTTCTCTGTTGTGACCTTCCCATTCGTATTCCTCCAGAGCACCCAAGAGACACGCTCTAGGGTCCTGTGGAAGACCCACATCAAAGATTGAGTTAATAGCTTGAACCACTCCTGCCCAGTACTTATGCAACTTGGGGCATCTCCACAGCATATGAATCAGATCTCCATGTTCCCGTTTACACCTAGTACATGTTGGTTCCGTCAGCCTGTTCATTAAATGTAATCTGTGCGGAGTATAATATGTTCTCAATAGAATATATAATTGGGTGAGTTTTTGTGACACATTAAGTGAACATTGGTTCACTGCCTGAAAGATCTCCTCCCACTGATCCTCGTCTAACTGCCCCACCTCTGCCTCCCACCTCTCTCTCACCCTCAAGGGATGCCGTCTCATCACGGATTGCAACAGGATGGCATAGCATTGAGAGATAAATCCTTTAGATGAGCCAGCATCCTCCAAAAGTTTGAAGACCGGGGTCGGGGACAAGTGCCACTCCGAGGAGCGGCCCTGTGTCTGTACTGCGTGTCTAAGTTGCATATAATAGAATAACATTGATGCTGGCAGGTTATACGCTTCTTTTAAATCAGCAAATGTTCGCAACACACCTTCCCTAAATATATGCTTGATATGAGTAATTCCAAACTGCTTCCAACGAGTTCCGCATTGTAGTTTAGCTAGTTCCCCATATGTGTCATTGTGCCAAATGGGACTATATTCCGTATATCCATCTACGTTTTGGAGATATTTGGACTTATTCCACACCTTTTGAATTAGGCTAAACGTTGGGTATTTTTTATGTGGTTTAGTGAAGGCCAATGCCTCTAAAGCCATGTGTATCGGTCCCTTACCTACTGTATGGATCATTAGCCTGTGGGATGAGTTGTGTGACGGGACAAATGTACCAATCAGATGCTGCAGTTGGGAGGCCAGGTAGTACAGCCATGGATTGGGCAATGCCAATCCACCGCAGTCCCTGGGTCTCTGTAGGTGTTCCAATTTGATCCGGGCGGGACCATTTTTCCAAATAAGGGTTCGGAAAATGGCATTGACTATGTGAAATATTTTTAAGGGAATAACCATAGGGGTATTGTGTAGAAAATAAAGTAACTGGGGCATAAGAATCATTTTCACTAAATTTACTCTACCTGCTACTGACATTAAAAGAGAGTTCCATGTCTTAATTTTGTCTCTAAAACGCTGTAGGAGTGGAAATATATTTAGATGTATAAAGTCTCGGGGTTGGGACGTAATTTGAATCCCCAAATATTTGAAAGTAGTGGCAATCGGGATGGGGCAAGTGGCGCAAACCTCCTGTGAATCATCTCCATCCAATAAGAGAAGGGCAGACTTCGACCAATTTATGTGAAGGCCAGAGAACCTTCCAAATTTAGATTTGGTCGACATGGCCTCCTGAAGGGAGGGGCCAGTGTCACCGAGTAGGAGCATAGTATCATCAGCATACAACATAATTTTTTCCTGCATGTCACCGTAGCAGAAGCCCGTAATGCCCAGATTTGCCCTGATCCCGATCGCCAAAGGCTCAATAGCCAGTGCAAAGAGGAGGGGAGACAGGGGGCATCCCTGCCTTGTACCCCTCCTCAACACAAAACTTGGGGATAGGTAGCCTGCAACCCTCACAGCGGCCTCCGGCTGGCTATAAAGGAGCCTAACCCAAGAGACATACCGGGGGCCGAATCCGAAACTCCGCAAGACCGACCACAGATAGTTCCAGTCTATGCTGTCAAATGCCTTAGTGGCATCTAATGACAGCAAGGCCCTGGAACCCATATTGTCTGCCCTGGATTGCATGTTAAGGAATAGCCTTCTCAAATTGACTGCCGTCGACTTGTTGGGCATAAAACCAGCTTGGTCTCCATGGACAATTGAAGTAATAACTCCATTTAGTCTAATGGCCAGAGCTTTTGCTAATATTTTCACGTCACTCTGTAGCAGAGAAATCGGGCGATACGCCCCGGGATCTACTGGATCCTTACCAGGCTTGAGCAACAAAACAATATTGGCCTTTGACATTGATGCTGGTAGACGGCCTTCCTCCCGGGCTCTATTAAAGACTTTAAGCAACTGGGGCAATAATTCAGTAGTATACTGTTTGTATATTTCTATGGGGATTCCGTCTTCCCCGGGCGCTTTGCAGTTAGGAAAAGATCCAACCGCATCCTGTAGTTCTTCTACTGTAAGAGGATTCTCCAGGAGCTCTCTCTGATCTTTGTTTAATCTAGGGAAATCTATCTGTTCTAAGTATTGTTCTAACTCCTCAGATGTATAAGATGTATCCTGCTTATACAAATCTTCATAAAAAGTGTTTAGTTCCTGCATCACTTTCTCAGGTGTGTTAACTATGTTACCCGCTTTAGTCCTGATAGCACCTATAGTTGGGGACTTCTGGTACGAATTTGCGATTCTCGCTAGTATGCGACCTGTTTTCTCGCCCTCCTCAAAAAACGCCTGCTTAGCAAAGAATCTCTTCTTATCGGCCGAGGAGGATAGCAGCTGCCTGTATGCAGAGAGAGCCGCCTGCCATGCCTCCCTGGTCGAATCAGAAGGATCCGTGACATATAACTGTTCCATCTCCTGTACTTTGGTTTCAAGTTCATTTTTAAGTGCGGAAGATTCCTGTTTAACCTTATTCATTTCAGCTATTAACACACCCCTCAAATATGCCTTGAAGGCATCCCATTGCCCAATTAGCGATTCATTTGGATCCTGGGTGCGGAAAAACTCACACATGCTCCCAACTATCCCCTCATGTGAGCGGAACAGTTTCAACCAAAAAGCATTGAACTTCCAAGGGGCTTTAGGTAGTGTAGCTATTGGGGCAATTATAAGCCGTATAACCACTGGTGAATGGTCGGATACACTGCGGGGCCTATGTATCATATCAGAAACAAACGGGAGCATGTTTAAGCTGCACACACCCAGGTCAATTCTAGATAAACAACCATGGGTTTTAGAAAAGCATGTAAATTGTCTCACTCCTGGGTTCCTATGTCTCCAGACATCCACCCAGCCCACCTCTTGCAACAACCGCGCCAGGGGGGTAACCCTGGAGAGGGCAGAGGCTCCGGGTCCTGGGTGTCTATCTTCCACTGGATTTAAACAGCAGTTAAAGTCCCCCGTTACCAACAGCGGTGCGTCAGGCCTGCCATCTATAAATGTCAGCAGGGACCTAAGCACCGCCGTCGTGAAGGGGGGGGGGAATATATACTACCGCCAGCACACAAATCAATGTGCCCAACCTGCAATGAAGAAAAACATATCGACCTTCACTATCAATTTCATGTGCAATTTCTTCAAAGTCCAGGTTACCATGGATCAACACGCTCACCCCCCTGGAATAGGAGGTGTGCGTGGAGTGATAGGCCTTTCCCACCCAGGAGTATCTCAGGAAGCTCACAGTGTCCGCAGTCAAGTGGGTTTCTTGGTAGCAAAGAATTCCGGGAATGTACTTCTTCAGGCACATGCGAATCATGGTGCGCTTCAGCGGGGAATGTAATCCCCTAACGTTCCAGGATACTAATGGGATGTCCGCCATGTCCGCTGGTAGGTAGGTAGTGTTGACCGGTACTTTGGGTGTCCACTTCTGTAGCGAGGTTCTGCTAGGTTTGACGTAAGGTTGATGTATTCGTGTCCTGTTGAGATATTCTTCTCTCTGCTTGTAACTCTTATTGCTAAAACTTTCCCCGCTTCAATTGGGGGTGGTGAAAAGGAAAACTTTCTTGTGTTATAAACTGCACATTCTGCCAACATGGCAACTTTAGCAACGCATGCGACAGTACATCGCTCTTTTTTACTGGAAACAATCATTTGTAGGTTCGACTTTTAATCCAATTCGCTCTCATTGCACTGCTTAGGAATATTCAGTCCCCCAGCCAAGGAACATCTGACAACACTGGAAATTAGAGAATGAGGTATGCTCTGGTTACCCATCTAGAAAAAAGGGGAAACAAAACGACTGTTTCTATTATCCCAGTCTTCTGCAAGTGTCCGATTTAGTCTTGTCAATCTTCTTCTTGTGGAGCTTGCCGTTTCAGTGCCTGCTCATTTCTATCCAACCAGACTGAGGCATCCCCAGCAGATTCAAAGAATTGTGCTTGGCCTCTCACCACAATCCGAAGCTTCGCCGGATATAACATGGCGTATGGGAGTTGCAGAAGTCGCAGTCTGCGTTTCACATCTGTGAATTTAGCTCTGCGCCTCTGGACCTCTGCCGAAAAGTCCGGATAGAAAGACACCCGAACACCATTGTGGAGGACATTTGCCTTCTCACGAGCATGTCTCAACACTGCTTCTCTATCCTTGTAATGTAAAATTCTTGCAAGAATGGATCTTGGAGGGCCCCCCGGCGGAGGAGGGCGTGAGGGCACTCTATGGGCACGTTCCACCGCAAACAATGGGGAGAATGCATTTTTCCCAAAAAGTTCCATTAGCCAGTTTTCAACATAGGTGGTGGGGTCCCTGCCCTCCACTTTCTCAGGCAACCCCACTATGTGGACATTGTTTCGCCTTAAGCGATTTTCCAAATCCTCTGCATGATCGCATGCATCCCTGGCTAATTGCAGTGCTGTTCTGGTATCCTGTGTCAAGGGTGGTAGCTGGTCTTCCATGTCACTGACTCTGCTTTCCACAGCCGTGGCGCGTTCACGTATCTTTTGCATGTCTTGCCTTAGTAATGACACATCTTCTCTCAGACCCCCAAACTGCTCCTTCAAAGTGTTAACTGAAGCTGTGCAGTTGTTCACAGCTCTGAGTATGTCAGCTAGAGTAGGCTGCGTTGCGTCCGGGTCCGCTGAGCTTTGTGGTTCCCCAGATTCAAGGGCCGACTGCTCCCCCTCCTCCTCTCCCCAGGGAGCCTGTGTGATGTCTGCCTGCATAGCCTGTGTCCCAGCCTGGCTAGATGATTGCTCTGTTCCCAATGCCCCAGCCATTTTCTGAGCATAATAAACCATATCTCTGGGGGCGTCTTTACCAGTGGTTTTAGGTGTCTTACTTGCTTTAGGCCAAGAGTCCTTCTGCCTGTCCTGTCCGCGTGGTGTGTGTTTCGCTGAAGACGCCGCGGCGCCATCTTGGATCTCCAGGCCCGTCATCTCAATCTGTCCTTTTCGGAACTTTCCTCTAGTGCAGAGTGCCGGCGGATGATCCCCTGGGGTCTCAGGATCGTGCCCGTGCTGCATAGGGCAAAATAAAGTCGGTAAGTGGGCTGGGGGAGGATCGGTTACCGGATCACTGCTGGGAGCTGTGGGAGATGCGTCCTCTCACATGCCTGCCTTGGCCACGCCCCTAGGAGCACCTTCTTAAAGTGACAGGACTAATCTGTGTACCACATGAGCACATACTGCAGTCAGTCTATGGGAGCCAGAATTATTGTTGGTTGGTAGAGGGATCAAATACTTATTTTACTCACTAAACTGCAACGTTTTTTTTTTCCAATACTTTATTTTTTAAGGAACATACAGAGATCTCAACAGATATAAAATGACAATAGTATATGTACATAGAAAGTTCAGCATAACAATCAAACCATTACATGCAGTTCAATATATGAGATGCTGTAAGGACCCAGAATCCCAGGTACTAGACAGTCTCTGTACCCCGCGCAACATTTTACACATTTTACACAGTTAACACTGCTAATATTTAAAAAAAAGAAACAATAAGAAAAAGACCCCTAGGGTCATATCAATAAAAAAAAACACAAAAGGGGGGGGGGGAAAGGGCAGGGAGAAGGGAAGGGAGGGGTAGGAAAGGGAACCAGCCGTACCACCAAACCGACAGAACCAAGAGACCCACCATAGAGTGAGGGGGTTTAATTTAATAGAGTTTTGTATTCCTCAGAATAGACCAATTCATGCCAGTAGAACCACTTTTTAAGGCATTTTACCCAGAGGCCCTTCTCCGTGGCCACCAGGTCCTCCATTTCATTCATTTCAACTACTCTTTAACCAAATGGCTATAGAAGGTGCTTGTGTCTGCTTCCAAAAGAGTGGAATACAGCCCTTTGACGCTGTAATCAAGAGGGGTAAAATGGAATGCCTGTAGGCCTTACTCCAGAATCGGTGGTGGTGCAGAAGGGGCACACTGCGCACCCAGCATTAGAGTGGGAGAGAGTGTCGCGTTAACACTGGAAGAAGAACAGAGGGAGAAGATAGCGGAGAAGACCTAGTAAAAGAGTGAGAAGATAGCGGAGAAGACCCAGCAGAGGCAAAAGACAGCGGACAAAGGGAGAAGAACTGGAGAGGGCTAAAAGACCCGGAGAGGAGAGAAGAACCTACAGAGGCAGAAGACATCAGCGGAGGAGGCAGAAGAGCCGGAGAGGGGGAAGAGACGCCGGAGCTGCCTTAATACATTACTTTAAAAACACGTGTAATGTGTTTTATTTTTGACATTTTTTTTAGGTGAATGGGTAGGGGTATAATTTACCCAATACTCATTCACATAGGGTGGGGGGTCGGAATCTGGGGGCCCCCTTATTAAAGGGGGCTTCCAGATTCCGATAAGCTCCCCACCCGCAGATCCCAACAACCAATGGCCAGGGTTGTCGGGAAGAGGCTCTTGTCCCCATCAACATGGGGGCAAGGTGCTTTGGGGTGGGGGGGCGCCCTGCCCCAAAGCACCCCCCCCATGTTGAGGGCACGTGGTCTGGTAGGAGGAGGGGGAGCTCACTTGTCCCCACCCCCTTTCCTGACCTGCCAGGCTGTGTGTTCGGATAAGGGTCTGGTATGGATTTGGGGGTGGACCCCCACACCGGTTTTTCGGCGTGGGGGTTCCCCTTAAAATCCATCCCAGACTGAAGGGCCTGGTATGCTCTTGGAGGGGGAACCTATGCCGGTTTTTATTGTAAATTTGGCATGGAGTTCCCCTTCAAGATCCTCAGAGCACAAGTCGCATACCAAAGTCAGATCGGCTAAGACGGCGATCCTACATTGATCCGACTTCAGTGATATTCAATGGGCTGAAGTAGGATCAAAATCGGACCAAAGTAGTGCAGGGAGCATTTTCAAAGTCGGACCGACTTGTGTCGGTCCAGTTAAGACGGTTCCCATAGGGAAACATTGATTTTCACACTTCATGCGACACAAGCTCCTAATGTCGAATCATTTGTCGTACAAGTGTGAACCCGGCCTAAGTCTCGTTCCCACTTGCCAATATAAGGACGTTTTGAAATCTGGCGGCGGAGTGACTAACAAGCGGTAGGTCTGAGAAATTGCGTGGCGCAAAGGGGATTGCTCCACACATAGACGCTCAAACATGGTAAGGTCTCTCTTGAGGGTCTCTGGAGGAGGTAAGGTGCTAATAAAATGGGCCAGCTTACGTTTTTGCCCAAAAAAAAGTCCCTCGAACCTCGGGTCATCCATGATCCGTCATCTGGTGATCCATCGACCGTTAGAAAAGTGCCAGGCCTGAAACATCCCAGGAGTGCAACTCAATTTATAACATTTGTATAATGTGTTTTTTCTGAATTTTTGGTTGATATTCTGTCTCTATCATTTAAAACACACCTATGATAAAAACGATAGACCCTTCATTTCTTTGTAAGTGGGCAAACTTACAAAATCTGCAGGGGATCAAATAATTATATTGCAAGTTTAGATTATGAACAGTGGTGTAGTGGTTAGCTCTTTTGCCTAGCAGCAAAAGGGTTGCTGGTTTGAATCCCAACCACGACACTCCAGGCAGGTAGTGTCGTGGTTTGAATCCCAACCACGACACTACCTGCCTGGAGTTTGAATGTTCTCCCTGTGCCTGCGTGGGTTTCCTCCGGGCACTCCAGTTTCCTCCCACACATGCTGGTAGGTTAATTGGCTTTAGTATGTGTATTTATGAATGTGAGTTGGGGACCTTAGATTGTAAGCTCCTTGAGGGCAGGGACTGATGTGAATGTACAATGTATATGTAAAAAGTGCTGCATAAATTGATGGCGCTATATAAGTACCTGAAATAATTAAAAAAATTTACAGCAGCAGTCACATCCCAGATAGCAAGGATTACTTGCCACAAATTTGTGGCAGTGTTGAATTGTAAGTCTGTTAATTTGCTGCACATTTTGACTGGCAAGTTGTATACTTGCAGAGCACTTGAAGCACAAGTTCTAGTTGACACTTTTCCAATTTATAGCAAATTTGTGTGGCAAGTCTCTAGCAAGAGCAAAGTTGCTGTGGTGAGTCTACAGCAAGAAAGAGCTCTGCAAATCTACAGCATGAAAATTCAGCCACAGTGACCCCTTTGGTGGGATGACTATTACACAACATAACTGAACCAGAACTTGCAGCAGACTTGCAGAATGGTTGCAAAGAAAGTTGATCTGGAGTCATTTCTGGAGACAAACTTGTGAAGCCTGGCAAGTCTAGCAATAGCATAGCAAGTCCTTTTCAAACTTGCAGCACAATTGCTTGCTATCTGGGATGTTCCATCTAAAGGATTTCTCTACCTTTGTGTTTCCAAAAAAAACACATCAAATAATTATTTTGCTCATTTATTTTGGCCTCAGTATTTTGCAAAGAAACCTCTGAAGGTTAGCTGACAATTCAGAAGTTGCATAAAACATTTGGAATAATTGATGCATTCACAAAGAAAACAAAGGGAATAGATCAAGGCTTCATCTCTAGGCAATTGTTTTATTCAAGGAGGCAGTGTGGTGGTATTCAGGTTATAACTACAAATGCTTACTAATTTCTTTTTTTTTTGTGTTTGGGATTCAAAGACAACTTTTTGTTCTGCTCTCTTGGCACAGCTCAAGCCGGGACAAATCCACCACGCTCTTGCCACCTAGGTGAACTCAACCTGTAAATGTAAGAATAATAGCTGCACAGCTAGAGGTGAGAAGCCCAAGAGTAAGAATGTCATTCTGGCTTTTTTCGTATTTTAAGACAGTCACCTCACTTTGACTTCACACCCGTAGTACAGTAAAACCTTGGATTGCGGGCATAATTCGTTCCAGAAACATGCTTGTAATCCAAAGCACTCTTATATCAGAGCAAATTTCCCCATAAAAAAATAATGGAAACTCTGATGATTTGTTCCACAACCATTTATTCATAGGTCCTTCAATTTATAGTCCATATAAAAAGATTATAGCAATGTGACCGGGTTGCGTAACCATAAAATGTCCATCCACAAATGGAAGCCTTCACAAGGGGATTAGAAGCAAAATCCAGCAGGCACTACAAAGTATAAAAGAGAAGAGAGGCGCCTCTATGTGTAGCAATATGGTTACATTTAATGAAGGTACAACTTTTAGCAACTCACATGGTTGATGATTAAAATAGGCACATGGCACAGGCATCCGGAGTAAAGCTGTCCACATAGACAATCCCCCACACCCGCGGCTCTCACCGCTGTCATTCTGCAATCGTGACCAGGAAGACTTCCCCCGATCTGAAAGCCTGGCTTGAACCGCTCGTGGAGCGTGGAAGGGATGACATTAATGGTGGTGAGGAGATGGTCTATGATGTGGAAAGCTTTAGCCCGGATGCCTGCATACTTAGATGTGCCTGTTTTAATCATCAACCATGTGAGTTGCTAAATGTTGTACCTTCATTAAATGTAACCATATTGCTACACTTAGAGGCGCCTCTCTTCTCTTTTTTTACTCAGTTGTGACATGACGCTACTCTTATATCAAGACATTGCTTGTATATCAAGTCAAAATTTATTAAAACATTTTTCTTGTCTTGCAAAACGCTCTCAAACCAAGTTACTCTCAAACCAAGGTTTTACTGTAGTAGCATGCTGCCCAAAAGTCAGGGAATGGGTGCTTCTGTCCAAGGCTTCCCATCAAATTATAGAGAAAGTATTAGTTGCAGTGACACCTATGGGGAAAAAAGTACTAATTGTCAAACTGTATATTGTGACCATTGATAGATCTTTGTGAAACTAACACTTAAAGTGTTACTAAACCCACAACAGTAAAATCAGTCTGTATATGGAGTAAAGCATGCTTATTATACTCACTGTGCAACCAAAGGGGTTAATCCTTTGCATTGTGTATAAAGGCTGTTTGATCCTCCTCCTCTGCCACTGTCTCCAAAAAGTAACCTGATATTTACAGAGCCAGGGGACAGGCTGCACATGCTCAGTTTGGTGTGTATTGCTAGAGTTTTTTTTTTCTTGGGAGGATGCATGTGATCAGCACAGGGCCAATCAGCACTGTCCAGACAGAGGATCAGGGGAGAATGAAAACTCCTCCTACAAGCTTTAGGCCTCAGGTACACGGGACCCCTGCTAAATGATTTAACTTGACGGATATTAACTGACGTTTAAAAACATCCGTTGTGTCGCGTTTACATGCCGCGTTTGCGCTTAGAAGCGTTTTTTTGCATTGCAAATAGTCATAAATGTGACTCAATTCAAAACGCCTGTAAACAAACGTGGCTAAATGCAAGTTACCGTGTTTACAAGTTGTTACAGGCATTTGGCGTTTCAAATGCCTCTAAACAGCCGCCCTGAACGCATTTTTTTGCGTTCCAAAAAATGCTTCTAAACTGCCTAGAAATTACTATAAATGACCCTGTGTACATGGACTGATAAGATAACATACAGGAGAGCTCAGAGGCTGCTGAAAAAAATGCCCAACTGTTCCTAAACATCAGTTTACCAGCTGCAGTGTACTCGAGGCCTTACTAGAAACTGATAGACGTCGCAAGACTGCTATATACTGCTGATGAGAAAAGGTATTTAGCAGTTTATATTTACTAAAATAATTGCGTTTCCACGTTCTGTCTGCAGTAGTCTCTTTTCACTGTGAGGTGTCCTCAGCTGGGTTGAACAGTGAATGGATTAGTGCAGTGGCCCCCAAACTGTGGCCTGCAGGCTGGATACGGCCCTTGGGCACTGTTTCTCTCACTGACACTAACAATGGGCCATAATTCTTGCCACTAAATATGGGCTTATGAGATCTGCAAATCATTGCATTTTGTTATGTAGATTTTACACAACATCCCAACCTTTTTGGAATTAGGGCTGTACACCATTGCCCAACACCCTCCACCCTTCCTTACCTGACTTGTTTTATATTCTCTTGCACACCATACAGAAATCGATGTGATTAAAAGGGCGCTGCAATGACTCTGAACTGGTCACGATGCACAACATGCAAAGGATAAGTTCACCTTTTGGAACATTTACATGTTTCACTCGCATTTAGGGTGGAACATGTAATAAGTTCCAGCAGCTGCAGACCCCCCCCCCAGTGTCAGAGAGGGGGCATCTCCTCTGGGCACCCGCTGTCACTGTTTGAAAATAGCGCAGCCGTTCAGCTGTTTGCCTGCCTGCGTCATTAATTCACAGAGTTCTGTGAATAGGAAACTACAAGTACCAACAGCTTTTGCGTCTGTTGGATTGTAACTCTCAATAAACAACCATGGCGCTGTTGAGCGCTCTGGTAGTTCAAGGTTTCTTCCTGTCAGTGTGTATCAGCCTTCCCGTATGAGGTACGAGCAGACAGATACACTAACAAGCTTGCAGAAGCCCTGCATGGCACCTGCAAACTGCTGATTGCAGGTGCAATGCTTTACAAATAAAAAAAATAATAACTTAACGTTTTTTTACCTGCAAAAAGATGTGCATTTATTTTTTAAAGGTGAACTTATCCTTTAAATATGTTGCCATCACACCCACAAGCTCTTTGTATGATCACATAGAAAACAACAGTTCAGGACCACACAAGGACATTTCATGCCTAAAGAAGGGTCCCTGTGTAATCCCAAAACGTTGATTTTCTATGTGATTATACACAAATAAAGAACCCCACCTTACCTTAATCACTGGTTGCTTTTTACTGGAGGTGGCTGTTTGAATTCAGAATGTCATTCGCTCATGGGTATTCATCAGTGGCACTGCCACAACGGCAAATGAACTTACAGAACTAGCCAGCAACAAGGTGGTGACATCACTGCAACTGTAGTTCATTCAGCAATTCCTCTAGTACTGTAACAGAAGGCCCGTGCCTCCATAACGGACCCAGGGTTGGGTATAAACAATGGCCATGCATTGCAGCCAAGATGTACTGATTGCAGTTTTAATGATCTGCAGACCTAAATACAAAAATATAATAAATGCACTCTTATTTTATCTTATTTTTATCATTATTGGTGCATATATATATATATATATATATATATATATATATATATATAATTTTTTTCCAAAAGGTGGACTATGGCTTTAAGAATGTGAACGCTACCCTTGGCAATAGAATATCTACTAAAAGACATCAGGTACTGATAAAGCATTTCCTTCTTCCTCCCCAGTAAAGTAAGGCAGATCATGTATGAAAAGTACTGGTTTGTATAAAAGAACCCACTGCCTATAGAAGACAGCTTCCCAGAGATGGCCAGTGACGACTTCTCCCTACAAAGATTTTTCACACATTTTTATTGTGACATGCCCTAGCAGAATACTAGGAAACATTACATAGTAATATAGACATTTTCTTAATTGCAAAGTACACAGGCGATGTATGTGACTGAGCCTAGGGTTCACACTGATGCGATGCGGGAACCAGCACGATTACAGCACCGGTTCCCGCATCGCATCTCTCCCGCAGGAAGTTCACACTGCCCTCTGCGAACCGCTGCAGGTGTCGATACATTATTAATGACACCCCCAGATTGGTTCACAGATCGCAGTGCGTACTGTGAACTCACACAGGAATCAGATTGCATGGGTGAGAACACCCATGTGATCCGATTCCAGTGCAGGGAAAACAAAACAAAGTCCCTACACTATTTTCCTGCGAATCCAATGCAAGTTCAGCCATACCGCATTGCGGGTGCGAATCACATGTGATGTCTGTGTTTGCACAAGTGTGAACCTGGGCTGAAGGCCAAATCCTCGTACAAAACATTCCGAACAAATAAAAACTAACTGGAGCATTAAAATAAATGTGAGGGACAAACAGGTACCATGTTGTATTTAAGTTCACTCACCACATATGGCAACACTGGTCTGCTACAGGGTAAAAACGCATGTCAGTGCATTGATGTGCAAAGAAGAGTGCACCGCTGTCTGCATTAAATTGTACGGTAATGCATTTCAACTTCAACTGCATTTCAACTTGTGCTCTGATACGCTTCCATGGGGTATAATGGAAACAGATCAGGCAAAGAAAAAAAAAACCACACCAAAACATAAAGATATGAATGGCCTCAATAGGGTATTTCCACAAACTTTGCAATATTTAACTACTTGCTGACCTCCTGCCGCAGATTTACTGCAGCAAGGTGGCACGGCTGCGCAAATCGATGTACCCGTACAACGCTTCGTGCACTAGCCCGTGTGGAAGAAGTTTCAGCTGGAATAAAAGTTTAAAGGGTAACTCCACTTTCGGAGAAAAAAAAAAAAAAAAGCAAATAAACAAAAAAATAATATAGCGTATACAATTGCGACACAAGTCATATTGTAATTGAATGTTATTAAAAATGATCTTTCCTTTTCAATCTGCAGCTCTGTAATTTTCAGAAAATTCAATATGGCAACCTGGAGGTGTTCTGTACTGACCACCCCCCAGAAACATAATTTCATGCTTTTTGTGATTGGCTCACTGGATTTCTCCAAAGTCTGCGCTCGGAGCCCCTTCTCACTGGGGCCTCCCGTGTGCTTGCGGTAAAGCGCCGCTATCCGCTATTTAAGCGACACTTTTCGGCAGCTAGCGGGGTGCTTTTAACCCCAAAAAAGGGGGTTAAAAACTCCCGTGATGCAGCGCTGCCTATTCATTGCAATGGGTAAGGGGCGGTTTGGGAGCGCTATATACAGCGCTCCCAAACTGCCCCAAAGATGCTGCTTGCAGGACTTTTTCTAATGTTCCGCAGTGCACCACCCAGTATGAAAGCATCCATTGCAATGAATAGGAGGCAGTTTTCAGGCGCTTTACATGCACTATTTCTAGCGCTAAAACACCTGAAAACTGCCTCAGTGTGAAAAGGGTCTAAGATACAAGTCAGATTTCAAGCATCCCCTGCAACAAAAATTTCATTTTTGGTGAGATACTCCCAATAGGAAATCACGACTAAAGGGATGCAGGCCCAGCGGCTTTCCTCAGAGCCCTGCAGGTGCAGCAGCATGATTGAGAATTATGAAACCACGCCCATTAGATTTACTTTCCTAAATGGACACAGACAAACACACAGGGGTTTTGTCAGAATAACAAAGGTAGGAATCTGCAACAAAGTTTGTGAAAATCCTCGTAATGTACATAGATCACCCAGAGGGGAATGTTATTTTTCTCAACAAAAGTGGAGTTACGCTTCAACTGCTCATCTAGTGATACATATAAAAAAACAAAAACCTAATCATATGCAAAACCATTTGACAGAAACTCACTTCTTTACATCTTGTATTTTTGCCTGTGAACTCCACCCCAGTAGAAAACCCAATTTGTGGGCCTTCCCATGGGTAAGTTTTAGCAAAGGCCAGTAGCTTCCACCCCCTCTACTATAAGCTCCCATAGTCATTTTGCTTCCCCCCCACCTCTCAACTCCAAAACTGCTCTCTTCCTCATCTCTGTATTTAATCCCCTGGCCTCCTGACACTCTTTTCATCCAAGCTTTGCTGGGTCTACATTTAGGGTTCCAGCATTATTGTTTGCTGGGACACAGGCAACCAAGCAACACAGCTTCACTGGTTGTGAAAATGTAGGTGGTGGGGCCGCACAGGTTCATTGGTTGTTATGGTGCAGTTAGCTAGGCCACCTGTACAATAAAAACACATGATTCTGTGCAGCCAGGCCCCCTGCATCCTAGCAACCAATGACACTGTGCGGAGCAGCTGCCTGTGTCCTAGCTACTAATAAAAAGATCGGGGAGGAACAGGGGAACTGACACCCCCTCCCCCAGCATACCTGGTGACCCAAGAAAATTTCTGTTTCCCAAAACTAGTGCTGTCAATCATAGCTAGTTTAACATTCATATCCTTGCTATATGCCTAGTCAGAAAGCAGTAGGAGGAGGCCCGCTTGTCCACCATGAGATCTTAATAATGGGACAAGCTAAAAAGACGGGACATGGTGCTACATGCACTTCTTCCCCTCTAGGGCAGGACAACAAAGAACATTTGTAGTGAGGTGGCTTCTTTAAGGCCATCCAGGCACTATTCTGCTAGTTATAAAAAAGCACCTGCAATGCTCTGTGCAGGACCTTACTACTTGCAGTGGTGAAAATAATCTAGTAAGTACCAATCCTGGAATCCCAGGAGAGCCACTGATCAGGTCAAAGGAATTAAAATAATACTACAACACAAAATGTTAAAAAAATGAGTGTCCTTTTAAAAGTTCAAAATCTTCTGTCCATCTGTTTAGCAACAATATCACTTAAAGCAGAACAATTAGCAAACCGTTAAATAAACAGTATTCAGACCCCCTTAAATTTTTCACTCTTTGTTATATTGCAGCCATTTGGTAAAATCATTTAAAGTTCATTTTTTTCCTCATTAATGTACACACAGCACCCCATATTGACAGAAAAACACAGAATTGTTGACATTTTTGCAGATTTATTAAAAAAGAAAAACTGAAATATCACATGGTCCTAAGTATTCAGACCCTTTGCTCAGTTTTTAGTAGAAGCACCCTTTTGATCTAATACAGCCATGAGTCTTTTTGGGAAAGATGCAACAAGTTTTTCACACCTGGATTTGGGGATCCTCTGCCATTCCACTTTGCAGATCCTCTCCAGTTCTGTCAGGTTGGATAGTAAACGTTGGTGGACAGCCATTTTTAGGTCTCTTTAGCGTGTGCTTCCGGTCATTGTCTTGTTGAAAGGTAAACCTTCGGCCCAGTCTGAGGTCCTGAGCACTCTGGAGAAGGTTTTCGTCCAGGATATCCCTGTACTTGGCCGCATTCATCTTTCTCTCGATTGCAACCAGTCGTCCTGTCCCTGCAGCTGAAAAACACCCCCACAGCATGATGCTGCCACCACCATGCTTCACTGTTGGGACTGTATTGGACAGGTGATGAGCAGTGCCTGGTTTTCTCCACACATACCGCTTAGAATTAAGGCCAAAAAGTTCTATCTTGGTCTCATCAGACCAGAGAATCTTATTTCTCACCATCTTGGAGTCCTTCAGGTGTTTTTTTAGCAAACTCCATGCGGGCTTTCATGTGTCTTGCACTGGGGAGAGGCTTCCGTCGGGCCGGTCTGCCATAAAGCTCCGACTGGTGGAAGGCTGCAGTGATGGTTGACTTTCTACAACTTTCTCCCATCTCCTGACTTCATCTCTGGAGCTCAGCCACAGTGATCTTTGGGTTCTTCTTTACCTCTCTCACCAAGGCTCTTCTCCCCCGATAGCTCAGTTTGGCCAGACGGCCAGCTCTAGGAAGGGTTCTGGTCGTCCCAAACGTCTTCCATTTAAGGATTATGGAGGCCACTGTGCTCTTAGTAACCTTAAGTGCAGCAGAATTTTTTTGTAACCTTGGCCAGATCTGTGCCTTGCCACAATTCTGTTTCTGAGCTCTTCAGGCAGTTCCTTTGACCTCATGATTCTCATTTGCTCTGACATGCACTGTGAGCTGTAAGGTCTTATATAGACAGGTGTGTGGCTTTCCTAATCAAGTCCAATCAGTATAATCAAACACAGCTGGACTCAAATGAAGGTGTAGAACCATCTCAAGGATGATCAGAAGAAATGGACAGCACCTGAGTTAAATATATGAGTGTCACAGCAAAGGGTCTGAATACTTAGGACCATGTGATATTTAAGTTTTTCTTTTTTAATAAATATGCAAAAATGTCAACAATTCTGTGTTTTTCTGTCAATATGGGGTGCTGTGTGTACATTAATGAGGAAAAAATTAACTTAAATGATTTTAGCAAATGGCTGCAATATAACAGAGTGAAAAATTTAAGGGGGTCTGAATACTTTCCGTCCCCCCACTGTATATAACATTTCTTGAACCTAAAAGAAAAAAAAAAAATGTATCCACAGTTCTGCCCTAACACAATAATAATTATAGAGTTTATTTCATATCTTTATATGAACAATTTCCCAGATCTTCACAGTTTAGCAGTAATGTGGGCTGATACATGCACAGCACTGTGTTGATGCTGGAGCACAATTCAGAGAGTTAGTGCTGCCCCCTTATCTGTCAGTACTAAATGTATATACAAATATCACATATGTATATGTCAGCACCAAAAGGCTCAGACTGTCAGGTTCATTCACATTATTCGTGCTGACCGCACTCTATTCCGTCACGTGCCCCATGGGATGCTGGCTGTACATATCTCTTCACCAGCCGTAGCATGTCTATTTGCAGGTCAATCTTCTTCTGTTCTGGCACTTTCTTCAAGTACGGAATCAGAGATTGGACAAAATTGTAATCTTCGTCAGCCTCGTTGTCTCTTCTTTTCTTAAGACAATCAACCATGTCTATGATTTGGCTTTCGAAATCCCCCAAACCTTTGGCCCCTCCTTTGGTCTTCTTGGGTCGCGGCGTGTCTGATACTTGTGGAATACGTTCCGGTAGAGGGCTCTGGGGTGGCTCAGAGTCGCTGCCTTCCGACTTGGGGCTCTCTGCTGTGTCTGAGGCTTTTCCAGAAGTCCTAAGGATCAAGAGAAAGAAAACACTTAAAGAACATGCTGCATTTTGTATCTGTAGCTTACATTTCTTGTAAGCTTACAATCTGATGGTATAATCGTCTTTAGATCCACCAACAATTATGTAATGCAAGTGCCTGCCTGATTGGATAGATTGATTGAATAGTTTAGATTTGGATGCGATATGGGGATTTATCTAAAATTCTGAAGTTGAGGGGTCTAAAGGTCAGAATGTAACATGTATGGTGAGCTTTTTTTTTGCCTGGGGCCCCTACTCATATCAACAAGATTTGTTTCAATCACTTAGTAAGCGTGAGCAATAAAACAAACAGTAGTTCTCATACAAAACTGAAAATAAGCAGGCACTTATACGCCCCTGAACACAAGGGTGTAAAAAAAAAAAAAAAAAAAAAAAGGGGGGGGGGGGGTGCACAGTGGGTGTTACTCATGTGTGCCACTTATATGATGACCTAGGCCCCTACAGACACCAATTTGTTTCCCTGTTGCCTATTATAGTAGTGCTACCTAGCTGTCTCATGTAATATGCCCTCAGTCTCCAACAACTCCTATAGTATGTTCACAGTCTCTGACAGTCACCTGCAACATGTTTGTGGCCACTTGACTATCTCTTGTATAATGTCATCAGTCTCTGCTCATCTCTTGTATCCTGTCTGCAGTCTCTGACCATCTCTTGTATCGGGTCTACAGTCTCTGACCATCTCTTGTACCTTATCTGCAATCTCTAACCATCTCTTGTATCATGTCTACAGTCTCTGTATCATGTATCCTGTATCATGCTATTAGTCTTTGACCATATCCTGCTGTGTGTCTGCAGTCTCTGACTCTTAAAATTCACTGAATTTTTCCATGCAGACCTTGGTGATGTTGAGGGCCTCACTTGAGGCCCATATCAAGAAAGTTGACCACTACTAATCTAGGCAGACAACTTATATTGCACTGAGTGACTCAATGCACATCACCAGTATCACATGGGTGCAGAAGAGAACCCAAAGTCCATGTTGCTGGGGTTGCATTCTGCTGGAGGCCTAACCAGTCATACAGTTGGTGGGAATCAACCAGAACAGGCAACAAAAGTAAATGGCGAGATACAGCACACTCTGTGCCAGCTACCAGATCGGTCATTTAGAGGCGATTGGCATGGGTCAGAATCCTACTTCCAAGTGCTTTATACTGTATAGGCACCTGTGCACTGCACAAGGCGTCGTTTTCTCTGCTGAAATATATAATACTTCTGACAAAGTAATACCAATATGTTTCCATGACTCCCTCTGATGGATTGCCAAGGATGTCTACCATGCACCTTCCATTCAGGCATACAAACCTCTCCTGGCATTAAGGAAGACAGCAGCCAATAAATACTATTTCCTGATATGATTCCCCTGCACAGCCTTACAGTAGCCTATCTGAAAGTTGCCCTTTAAATAAGTGACTTACGATCTTCGCATCAACATGGGCTCCAGGAAGGTTAGCTGATCATAGAACATATAGCGTTTTCTTTTAGCAGGAGAAGAGCCACCCCTGGATTCTTTCTTCTGTAGGTGCAGCTCCCTCCGGAAGCAATCTTTCAGGGACCTCCATCGTGTCTGGATCTCTTTGGCTGTAATGTAAAACCAAAATTCATTAAAACGTAGAAGAAGTAGAGTGATAGATCTGCAGCATAAACACAAACTTGACCCAAGCTTTCTTCCTAGTTGTGGGCAAATCTTAATGTATTAATAAAACAAATTCTGTATGTAGTACCATACCTCATCTACTTCTACTGGCGCTGTCCTGTTTGTCTGCAGCACAATCCTACAACAATTTCTATGCCCCTGGTATTTCTGCCTTTAGGATGGCTACGCCGTGTGCATCCCTGGATGAGACTTCGAAGTTCGAGAAGAAGGACCAGCAGAAGCTCTATTAAAGTGGGCACGCATGTTTTTTATAGACTGCAGAATCATGGGGCCATGCATTCCTGATGCAGGAGGTCACCTGATGCCACAAGAGTGGGGACACTTGCGTGTTATAGGTTAGGTACAAGGAATCACGGGATATGTAGTGCTGCTGCAGAAGGTCCCATACTGCTGTTAAAACTGGCACTCATGAGCATCATGGGCTGCCTGTGAGGAATCATGGGACATATAGTCCCAAAGCAGGTGTCATCTGGTGCTATTAGAACAGGCACACATACGCATTATGGGCTGCATATGAGGAATCATGGGGCATGCATTCCTGACGCAAAAGATCACCTGCTGCCATATCAGTGGGGATACATACCTTATGGGCTGGGTGTGAGGAATTATGGAACATATAGTCCCAAAGCAGGGGTCATCTGATGCTATTAGAGAAGGCACACACGTGCATTATGGGCTAGGTGTGAGGAATTATGGAACATATAGTCCCAAAGCAGGGGTCATCTGATGCTATTAGAGCAGGCACACACATGCACTATGGGCTGAGTGTGAGGAATCATGGAACATATAGTCCCAAAGCAGGGGTCATCTGATGCTATTAGAGCAGGCACACACATGCATTATGGGCTAGGTGTGAGGAATCGTGGGGCATGCATTCCTGAGGCAGGAGGTCACCAGCTGTCATTGAAGTGGGGGCACATGCACTATGGGCTGAGTGTGAGGAATCATGGGGCATGCATTCCTGAAACAGGAGGTCACCTGCTATCAGAGTGGGGACACATGCATTATAGCAGCCAGTGATGGTGAACCTTGGCACCCCAGATGTTTTGGAACTACATTTCCCATGATGCTCATGCACTCTGCAGTGTAGTTGAACATCATGGGAAATGTAGTTCCAAAACATCTGGGGTGCCAAGGTTCGCCATCACTGGCATAGGCTCATCTGACGCTGATAAAGCAGACACATAAGCACAATATGGATTGGGCACAAAAAACCATGGGATATGGAGTCCCAGCACAGGAAGTGACCTCATGCCATTAAAGCAGAGACGCTTCCACATTTTGAGTTGGGCATGAATAATCACAGGATGTGATGTCCCAGCACTGGAGGTCACCTGGTGCTATTAGAGAGGGCAAGCATGCATGTGCATCATGGGCTGGGAGTGAAGAATCATGGAACATGCAGACCTTAAATGGCACAGCAAGTACTCCCCAATCCAGAAGTCCCAGAACTGGTGGCCCCAATCTTGAGTAGACAGTTTTTTTGCAAAATACAGCTAAATAGCAATTGTTGGTAGGAACAAAAAAAGAAAATACTTCATAGGCTCAGGGTGTAATACCCCTACAGGTGCCCGCTGGCATCATCAGTCCAGTCAGATGGTCACAAGTGCCAGTACTCCTTCATCTGGTCATCTCTGGCCTAAAGATGTATGGTTTTCCTGGTGCCTCCATGACAGCATGCGTATGGTGTATTCTTCCATGGATAGACACCAGGAAAAGAAATGAACAGAAAAGTAAGTATTCAATCTTGCGTTTTCCTGGTTCCTCCGTAGCGTTATACGTATGGTGTATTCTTCCATGGATAGGCCCCAGGAAAAGAAAACTACAGTAAGGTGAGAATTCAATCTTCCATTTTCCTGGTGCTTCCATGGCGGCAAACATATGGTGTATGCCACCATGGAGGCCCCAGGAAAGAAATATCATGAAAAAAGTATAATGTATCCAAAGCCACATTTTTCTTTATTTTAGATAGGCACGGTTAGACCCCCCCCGTCACATTTTCATTGCGTCTGTGTCCCATTTGGGAGATCTACTCCTGACTCTTGTCACGGGGACTGAAAGCGAGGGGAACATCCAAAATGTTGAGTTCCTCCAATGGCTGGTGTCACCCATAGGAGGATTTTCTTTGCTCTTGAGATATTTTCCACTCACTTCCTGTTGGGTCTTACGATACAGGACGTGAAGGGAAATCTGCCCCAACAAGTTTGAACTCTTAGGGCCCCATCCAAAAGAAAAAATTAAAAAGTTTTGTCTTTGGATATACAAGGGTTCTTCAAAAAGTTTCTGCACTTTTTTTTTTTAAACTAAGGTATGGTAGGTGTGGAAACATTTTGAAGACCCCTCGTATTTTATGGCAGGATTCGACCATCTCCTAATGTCTTGTAGGCCGCCAGTTTCAATAGGGGGGTGGCGCGGGTTTTTCGGTCTCGTTTGCGGAAAAAGGTGAAGACTTTTACAGTGAATATTTTTATGGGTATAATTCATTGGCGTGGTAACGCAACATATTCTTTTCCTTTTTTTTTTTTTTACCCTTGCGGCACTTCTCCAGCTGGGTGCACTCCTCCCAGCTCGGCACCAGGACGGCGCAGATCTCCTCCCAGCACTTCTGTTTCTTGGTGCGGTCGCTGTAGTCGTCCTCCTGCTGGTCGTACACGGATGGGCGTTTCTTCACCTCGCTGATGAGGAGGTCGGTGTCCACGATGAGCCGAGACGACTTCATCCCTCGGCCGGACAGGCGCGGTTCATCCGCCCCCTGTGGACTAGAAGTGGCTTCGTGGTGGCTGCCGGTTGGCTGCGCCTCGACGACGCCGTTTCTGGACGTCAGGTGCTCGGCGGCGGACGCCGTCGGCGCACAGTTGATGCCGGGCTGCTGCGTTTGGGGAGCGTCGTCCACTGCTCCGGACCCCTGTGGCCCCCCACTGCTTCCATACATACAGGGGCCAGCAGCTAGGCCTGGGCTCTCATGCTGGGATGTGGCCATCCATACAGCTTAAAGGGATAAAACGGCCCGGCCCCAATGGCGGCTCCAGGATGTCAGGACACAATGATCCCCTGTGTGCCCGTATTCAACCCTCTGTCCGCCCCCTCCCCCTCCAAACCGCCACTCTCAATGGACAAACATCGGTGACACAGCAAACGCGGCGCCTCTCCCCGGCCTACACCAACATGGCCGCCATTGATTGCCGTCCTCCTCGGCCAATCGCGGCTCGGGATACCGAGATGAGGGAGCGAGAGGGCCAATGGGAGCGCGCGATACAGGGAGTGCGGTGACGTGGTAGGCCTGGAAGCCCGCAGTGTGTTGTGTAAAGCGAGCCGAGAGCTGAGGAGACTCTGAGGTAATGGGGGACCCGGGACTGGGGCTGGGCCTTCCAGGGGCCCCGAGACTGGGACCTTCCAGGGGCCCCAGGGAGGGGTGTGGGACCGGGACCCGGGTGGTTTATATCTGTGTGGTGTTATTGTGTCCATTGCTGCTACTTACATCTCTTATACAATGTGTGTGTATAATATATGTATGTATGTGCCCCGTGTGTGTATATATCTCTTATACAATGTGTGTGTATAAAATGTATGTATGTGGTGTGTGTGTGTGTGTATATATATATATATATATATATATATTTATTTCCTGGTCTTCTTTCTATCATCTCAGTAGAAAGTTCCTGTACAAAAAACGTCTGTATGAGGGCGCAATATTGTCTTTTGCATTCTATAACTGTGTAAAAACCTTATTAATGGCGCCCCAAACACGGGCAAGCAGACACATGACTAATGTGCGGAGCTCTACACCTGAAAAGATGCGGGCGCTTCCTTGGCACGTGGGGGGGGGGGGGGAGATTCTGCCAAAACGTTCGTTTTTCGGGGCCCTAGGTGTGAATGGGGTGTAAGGTCTGGCCCAGAGGGGCGCTGAGGCCCGCATACTGGTTATTCCGCCATCTCTAGACTTCGGTCACGAGCGGCGGTGTGTGCACGCAATAGACTTGAATGGGCACGTATAGCCTGCGCAGACTCTGATGCTCATCCTAATGTGAGCGAGGGGGGGGAGTGAGCGACCTCCCTTTCCCCAAACGCAGATAGGGTGCGCTTCGGGCCACCCACCCGCACCCCAGACATATTAGGATGAGAGGCGGTGTGTGTGATGTGAATGGGCACGCAGCTCTTGTGCACACACTGACGCTCTTCCTAATGTGACTGAGGTGAGCGACCTCCATTCTCCAAATGCAGACAGGGTGCGCTCCGGGGCCCCTTACCCGCATCCAGGACAGGACACATTAGGATGAGCGGCTGTGAGCGTGCAGGTGATGCGTCCTAATGGCACCTGGAGACTAAGGATGAGCTCCGGCGTGTTCGCACAGTCCACGTGCAGAGCCCGCCAGGAAGACCGCACTGCGCTAATCACAGGCAGTGAGACATTTCCCAATCTCTGCAGCCGCACATCGGGAAAATGTCCCACTGCCTGTGATTAGCGCCGTGCCGACTTCCTGGCGGGCTCTGCACGTGGGCTGTGCGAACACGCCGGAGCTCATCCTTACTGGAGATGGCGGAATAAGTGGCCCGTTTGTGTGTATGAACAAACCCTGTCTAGACCTGTATTATAATCTACTATTCGCGTGACATGTAGAATAGTCACACAGAACACCCATTGTTTTCTTCTTCTTTTTTTTTTTTTTTTTTTTTTTTTTTTTTGTGTGTGTTTACGTGTCTAGATCAGTTTTATTTGAAAACAATTGGCTGCATTCAGATCAGTGAATTGGAAAAAACAAAAACCACATAAAATGCAATAGAGCCATTTCACACTGAGCCGCGGCCACGTTAGCGCTAAAGCGACGCTGGTTTTAGCACCGCTGTTTAAGCGGAACTTTTTGTCCGCTAGTGGGGCGCTTTTAATCGCTTTTCATTCATTTCAATGGGCAGGGCATTTTGGGAGCGCTCCTAAACCATCCCAAAGATGCTGCTTGCAGGACTTTTCCTCACGCCCCGCAAGCGCACAGCCCCAGTGTGAAAAGACACGCTGTAATGAATGGGAGGCGCTTTTCAGGCGTTATTTAGAGGCTATTTCTAGCACCAAAACGCCTGAAAACCGCCTCAGTGTGAGGAGGAGCCTGGAGTGCCGGCGGGGGACCCCAGAAGAAGAGGATCGGGGCTGCTCCGTGCAAAACCATTACACCGAGCAGGTAAGTATAACCTGTTGGATAATTTTATTTAAAAAGAGAGCTTTATAACCACTTTTAAAGTAAAAAACTGACGGCTGAGACATGGGAGCTTAATGGGTGATGTCAGCACTCCTGGAATTCCCAGCCATTGTTGAGCGCTCTCTCCCCTGCAGCCACCTCTGGCTGACACAGGGATCACATGACCGAACCAGAGCAGGTTGAAAAAAGGTAAGTATATACATCTTTTTTCTCCAGTCATCTTCCAGGATGGCACACCTGAGATGACTAGTCTCACCTGACAGGAAACACAATCAACAACAGAGTTTTAAAGGCCCCACTCTTCCCTCTGTCCCTCTGTTATTGATTGTGTTTCCCACAAGTGGCAGCAAAACCATTTTTATTTTTCCTCCGACCAAGGCCTGGGGCTGCGGTCCCCCCCACCCCCGGGACATCAGACCCTAGGCAGACCAGTGTTGGATGCAGGGTCTGGTAGAGGCTTTGCCTTTCCCAGGGGGGCTGTTGTTCCCATGGTGCTCAGGGGGAGCAGCAGCTAGAGTCAGAGTCCCCATGGGAGCTGGAGGCCCCTAGACACAGTGGTGTGTCTGGAACTCCAGGGGCCACATTCCCACTCTCTCCTCCTACATGACAGGGTGGATGGGACGGAGGAGTATATCTGCACACCTCTTCTGCCCGGGGAGCGGGCCAGAAGCTACTGGAGGATGGACTGTGCGGCGGTCTTCTTAGCATGGCCACTTCGGCGTCTGCCGGCGCTACTGCGTAGGTCCAGATGCCTGGCACTGGGAAGGAGCGGTTGCATGGTGTCATTTCCGGGGATGGAGGCTCTGGCAAAATGCCGGCAATTGGTGCTGTTAAAACGAGCGCTGAGTGCAACGGGGCGGGGGTCCTGTGTCCTTCACAGTCGCCTACCTTCACATGGAAGCCTGGACTGATGGAGAAGGAGGATGGGCCAAGTATGGCCATGGTGCCTGAGCTGACCACTGGGGGTAAGTCTACCTGGCGGTTGTGGGGGTAAAGGGTATCCCCCCCCCCCCCCCCACACACCACTACCCCCACAGTACACCTTAGAGGGGCTAATAAGGAATTATTTGTATGTTTCGACAGAAACAGAATACCCTGCCCAGGGGTCTGCCGGTAGATCCAAGTCCAAGGGCCCCTCTCGGTCAAAACGTTGTGGATACTGCAATGAAAAACTCACGCAGGACCACACCAGGTCCTGCTTTAAATGCATTTATAAATTGGCAGGCAGGGAATTGGCACAGGCCATGAAAGAGTGCCTTGCTCTGCAGTCTGAAATGTTAGCAACTCTCCAGTCGTTTAAAGCTACAGTCGGGGCCAGTCGGCAGATGGAGGCCCCCTCCCGTAGGGGGGTTCAAAGGAACATCTGTATCTTGCTACTCGGATGAGGAGGAAGCAGGGGCATCAGCGCAGAGTTCTCCTGAGGTGGGTGAAGATTTGGACCAGGATAGAGTGAAGAAGCTAGGTCTAGAAGGCACCTGTTCTCTGCTGATGACATGACATGGAGGGCCTCCTCAGAGGAAATTCAACAGCCATCCTCGCAGGAATCAGCTCAGGATAGATTGTATAGGGGATTGGGCAGACCTCAGACTAAGTCCTTTCCACCAATCTCTCAAGGACGTAATCCTGAGAGAGTGGAAGGAACCTGAGCGGAAGGTACTTAGGCTTAAGACGTGGAAGCGTAGATGCCCCTTCACAGAGGATGAAGAGGATACGTTTTTTTAAGGTACCGCGGCTGGATGCTTCTCTAGCTCAAGTTTCCAAGCGCTCGGACCTCTCCTTTGAAGACTCCGGGATCAAATGGATAGGAGATCAGAAACCCTGCTGTGCAGGGCCTGGGACGCCAATGCAGCAGCTATGGGGCCTGCATTGGTTTCTGCCTGTGTTTCCAGAAATACTGACGCATGGGTCAGTAGATTGGTAGACCATGTCTCATGTGGATCAAAATCCAAGGAGGTATTGGACTCCCTGGAAGTCATCGGAAAAGTGGTAGCCTATCTGGCAGACGTAGCAGTAGAGACGGTAAGAACAACCGCTAAATCTTCAGCTCTCTTGAACTCTGCTAGGAGAGCTCTTTGAGTGAAGACGTGGGATGGAGATCATATCTCCAAGTCACGTCTTTGCGGTATTCCTTTTGAGGGCTCACTGCTCTTCGGAACCGGTTTGGAACAAGTCCTTTCCCGGTCGACGGAGAAGGAAAAAAAGTTCCCAACCAAACCTAAAAAGGATAAGGCTAAAAAAAAATTTAGAGGCCCCCTTCAAAAGACCGTTTTAAGGGTAAGAAGGAATTGGGTAAGAAGTGGGGGTTCAGGAAGGACAAACAAAAAGGTGGAATCCTTTTTTCTGGGCCCGGACCTTCCAATAAAGAAACAAAATGACACCAGCCTAAAGGTTGGTGGAAGGCTCTCGTGGGTTCTCCTGCAATGGGAGAAGATCACTCAGAGCCCATACATTTTAAACCTTGTAAAGAAGGGTTAGAATTCCTGTCCATCCCTCCTCCTGACTTTTGTGCTCCCTTTTCTCCCCAAGGACCCACAAAAGGCAAGTGGCCTGTTGGAGAGCATCCGAGAGCTGGCGGAACAGGAGGTCATCCCTGCTCCAGCAAATCAGGTCGGCAGGGGGTTTTATACCCACATATTTGTGGTTCTGAAATCCTCAGACAAATTTGGACTGATTATAAACTTACGGAAACTGAACGGGTACTTACAGTACAAGAAGTCCCGTATGGAGAGCATTTACACACTCAGGAGGCATCTCCAAGCAGGGGTCTTCATGGTCACGTTAGATTTTAAGGATGCGTATCTCCATGTCCCCTTTGCCCAGAAACGCCAGAAGTTCCTTTGGTTCGCGATGCAGTCAGGGCAGTGTCCAACACTGGCAATTCAGGGCACTCCCCTTCGGCCTTGCGGCCAGTCCGAGAATCTTTACGAAGGTTCTCGCTGAGGTGATTTCATTTCTTCACCTCCAGGGAATAGCCTTGATCCCTTATTTGGACGATATGCTTATTTACAATCCAGACCTGCAACAGCTCCAGTCAGCCCGGGACAAGGTGATAGCCACCCTAGAATCCCTAGGTTGGATGATCAGCCGGGAGACGTCCTCCCTGGACTCCTCACAGTCCAAGGTGTACTTAGAAAATCTAAAGATTTTCCTTCCCCAGGAGAAGATCATAAGGGTGTGGGGGGCAATGTCCACTCTCCTCGAACCCGGAAGGGTCTCTTTGAGGTCTATCATGGGAATTCTGGGGTTAATGACTTCTTGCATCCCAGCAGTGTCCTGGGCCCAACTCCATTCTCGGGCTCTCCAGGGATCCCTTCTCTCCTTCTGGGATGGGAAAAGGGAATCCCTGGATCTAAGGGTTTCTCTCCCAGGGGAGGTAAGGGACTCCCTAGACTAGTGGCTCAGTTCGAGCAACCTGTCGGGGGGGGTTGGTCATGGGCCCAACAGGATCTGTTGAGCATGACAACGGACGCGAGTGCCTGGGGATGGGAAGCTCACTTAGGAGATCTTTGCGCCCAGGGTCCTTGGGACCAAAGTCAGAGCAGGGCCTCGTCCAATTTCAGGGAACTCCTGGCGGTCGAAAGAGCCTTAGAGGTTTTCGGGGACCAGATCCGGGGGAGAGAAGTACAGGTCTTCTCGGACAATGAGGTGGCAGTGTCCTACTTAAACCACCAGGGAGGAACAAGGTCCCAAAGGTTAATGAGTTTAACCCAGAAGATCCTGGGGGAGGCAGAGAGGAGACCCTCCTCTATTTCAGCTGTCCATATAAGAGGGACCCTCAATATACAGGCAGACTTCCTCAGCAGGCAGCCCATTCATCAGAGAGAGTGGGAGCTGAGCAGAGAGGTGTTTTTGCTGGTAAGTGAACATTTTGGCAGACCAGAGATCTGTTTGCTTGCAGAAAGAACAGGAAGGTCCGGAAGTTCTTCTCTCTCGCCAGGGAACAAGGCGCCCAGGGGGTGGACGCCTTAGCCCAGAGCTGGAGGTTCAACCTGGCATACGCGTTCCCTCCCTTGGTACTCATTTCCCGGGTGTTACAGAAGTTGTCTCAGACAGACTGTTGTCTCATTCTAATCGCACTTTGGTGGCCAAGGAGGGCATGGTTCCTTACCTTGATGAGGTGGTCGTTTGCTCCTCCACTGCATCTCCCATCTAGACGCGATCTCCTCTGCCAGGGGCCAGTTCTGCATCCCGACCCAGGATTTCTTTCCCTGACGGGCTGGTGCTTGAGAGGGATATCCTCAGGAGTAGGGGCTGTTCGGAGAAGGTGATTGATACCCTTCTACAAAGTAGAAAGCCTGTCACCAGGCAGATTTATGCTAAAGTTTGGAAGGTCTTCTCTTGGACTCAAGCTAGAGAAGGCACTCTCCAAACAATATCAGCAGTCCTGGACTTCCTACAGGAGGGGGTTGACCAGTGCTTGGCAGTCAATACTTGATGTGGGATGTTGCCGGCTGGAGTAGTACATGGGGACCGCTACGGGGGCTTCGATCTAAGGTGTGAGTATTTCGTAATGAGCTAGTATGCTATGCATACTAGCTTATTATGCCTTTGTCTTGCTGTTTTTTTTTTTTTTTTTTTTTTTATTGTCGGTTTACAACCACTTTAAGTGGTTGGCAACCAATGCCAAAGTTAACCTTACTCAGTTCTGCTGGTAGGCACTGAGTAGATGTTAGGAGAACATGTTCCCACAGTACAATAAAATAACCTATATCAAGTAATAAGAAGCAGATCGGTGTTCACTATTGGGGCAATACTGTAGAGGTGACAGTGTCCTTGGACTCTGTCCAGATGTCTCATACCTTAGAGAATTTGTTGGGACGTCCTCTAGACTCGTAAAAATGTAAAAAAAAAAAATGTAAAAATTAAATCAAGGACGCAAAAATTCAATAGATAAGGGTACTGAGATGGTTGTAACCGAACAAATACAGTGAGAGATTCCAGTTTCACTCAAAGCCTAATAACCAGACAATCCCAGAACACATATAAGAAAGTAGCAGGGTCTTCCGAACTGCGTCAGCATTTGCATGGGCGTAATCAGGGGCGTTTCTACCGTGAGGCAAACAAGGCGTTTGCCTTGGGCGGCATTTTTCAGGGGGGGGGGGGGGGGGCGCCTGTACCTGGTTGACAGATGCAGGCATCACCCTGGTATTGTTTTTTAGAGCTGGCGGTCGGCTCTCTTGTAATAGCAATCAGAGTGGCTAACTAGCTGCTCTACTGCTATTACAAGCAGCAGGAGGGGATGTCCCCACCGGAAGACCCGAGCGACCAGCTGGCGCTACTGCCGGACAGCCAAGCAAAGCTCGGATTGGCTTTGATTAGCTGTTGGTAACAGTCAACTGAATTGGATGACATGACATCACTTCCAGTTTACTTGAAAACCATTGGTGCCAGTTTTTAAAAATGTAAAGCATTCAAAGACACAGATCTTGGTGCTTTTAAGTGCTGTGGAGGGATTTGGGGTCTTTTACACCCCAGATCTCTCCATAAAGAGTACCTGTCACATGCCTACTGCTGTCACAAGGATGTTTACATTTCTTGTGACGGCAATAGGAAAAAATGAAAGCAACCGTGTAAAAAGCCTGCACACAAAGGCAAAAGCGTTCGTCGCACACATGTGAGGTATAACATCAGATCATGGGCAGTATTTCTAACTCCAAACCGCCTGTAAATCTAAAGTGGTAACCTGTAAAGGCTTTTTAAGCATCGCCTATAGATAGTAAAATTTTCATCGTTTGTCGCTGTTGCATGGGCGTGCACATTTTTAAAGCGGCTGAGATGGGACAAATTTAGATTGGGGGGGGGGGTCTTAACAAGCTTTTGTCCTGCTGGCGCGGGGAGGTGCCGGAGCTGGATTCAGTGGACTGGGAGGATACCAGGGAATACCTTATGGAACACCTGGATTCGGTCAGGGACAGGTTAATTCAATTTAAAACTCTTAATTGAGCTTACTTCACTCTCCAAACGGGATATAAGATCTTTCCCTTACACCCAGTGGTATATTTTGGTTTTGTGCTGCCCTGGGCAAGACTAAAAATCCCAGAGAAAAAAACGAACTGATTTTTAGTCTTGCCTAGGGCAGCACAAACCAAAATATACCACTGGGTGTAAGGGAAAGATCTTATATCCCCTTTGGAGAGTGAAGTAAGCTCAATTAAGAGTTTTAAATTAACCTGTCCCTGGCTGAAACCAGGTGTTCCATGGTTCCAGGTGTTCCCTGATATCCTCCCAGTCCGCTGAATCCAGCTCCAGCACCTCCCCGTGCCGGCAGGACAACAGCCTGTTAAGACCTTTTATGTATAGTGGGTTGGAGACTGGTAAGACTAATGAAGTTTTAAGCTGGAATCCTACTTGAATCTTTTTGGTGGACACGGGAAGCAGTTCAGACATTGCACTGCCATACATTTCAGTGGACACAGACTGCACAGGGACATGTCCTTGCAGTGTGCTGACATATGTTGCAGTGCCTTTCTGCATGTGGGTTGAGGGGTCAGTGTCAGAATTGATAGGTGTACTGAGTGCCATGCTGTGTCTCCACCATTCCTGGATTGCCCTATGCTTCCTTATTACAGCACACTTGTCACCTCATCCCTGTATGTTTTTTTTTTTTTTCCCTGTTTGTTTTCACAGTTGGGCCTCTATTTACCTCTCTTTGTTCTTATTTATCCCAGAGACGCCTGTTGCTTCTGACATTCCATTGATGTATTTTTCTGCACTGCTTGGCATGGCAGATTGCATTTGCACAGTTGGAGATTTTAGTCCTTTCTCTGTGCAGTCTGGCATGAAATAGGTTGTAAGAGAAGCTTTGCTATTGGCTAGAATTGGCACCAAGAGGGCACTCTGCTCCTGTCCCTATTACTAGAATATTATCCTTCCTGCTGAGGCCGAACCCTCCGCCATCTCTTGGCCCACTTTATGCCAAAGACTTCTGCATGGCATTCCCAGCTATTGACCTTTTGCATCCCTAATGGAAATTCCTTCCAATTTCTGCACTTTACTGATGGAATTCTGGAAATGACATGACAGTCACATCAACATACATTCCGGAGTCACTTGACATTACATAGTCAATCCTATTTAGTGGACAGTTCGCAGTAGTCACATGTGAATGCATATGCAGTTCCTTGGCAGCAATTTTCCCTCTGGTCTCGCCTCCACCCCAGGTTCATTGGTACTCCTAGGACTGTGCTCTCTATAGTCACCTCCTCCTTAGGTACATCTCTCCCAGGACCCTCCAGGGATTCAGCCTAACAGGGATTCAGTCCCTGACATCCGATCCGGTGACCGGCTTTTTTTTCTACTCGCGCTGTCAGAGTGAGTAAAAAAAAAAAAAAAAACGATTACCGATCTTTTGTTTACATCATGTGATCAGCTGTCATTGGCTGACAGCTGATCACATGGTAAGTGGCCGGGACCGGGCCCCTTACACAGATCGGTGATCACAGCGCGCCCTGCAGGGCGCGCGCAGGGAGCGTGCACAGGGGAGGCCGTCATATGACGGCCTCCCGGGAATGCAGGTCCGCGCTGTGGCCGTCATTCGGCCATAGCGCGGATAGCAGGTGGTTAAAAGGGTTTTAGGTCACCCAGTATTCTCAACTAGGCAGGCTGTTGGGCTCCAGGATGCTTATTACAATCAGAGGAGACTGGGTTCCCAGGAGGGCCGGAGCACATGGCCTGAGCAGTGACGCTGCTAAAGAGAGCCAGATAGCTGAAAGTTACTGTATTTCATGCTGATGGTGATGAAGGTAAAAAAAATGTTTAGGTGTCAGCACCCCAACCCCCCCCCCCTCCTTTTACTTACCTGAGCCCTCATTTGATCCAGCGTTATGCACATCTGCAGCTCCTCTCTCTCCCCTCACTTCCAGGTCTCGGTGGCTTTGCTGGATCACCGGGATCCATTGGCTACCAGTGCTGTCAATCAAAGCTAGTGACACAGGGGGGCAGGGCCGAGTCCCGCTGTCTGTGTCAATGGATGCAGCAGAGGGACTCAGGTGTGAGCACACAGGTGTGCCCCTATGGGAAGGGCTATCCATGGGGGCACTGGACAGAGGGGAGGGGCCAGGAGCGCAAAAGAGAAGGTGTGCAGACGCTCTGTTCAATTCCATTGCACAAAGCAGGTAAATATAGACATTTTTTTTTACTAACAAAAATACCTTTACAATGCCTTTAAACATCATATCTTATGTGGACTGGTGAACCCTACACTTGAGCTGAACAACCTTCCAACATCACACACCAAATACCTGTTTATATGAACCAAGCCTTTACAGAGAAATCCCAGTCATGAAGTAAAATCATTCAGTGAGTTACTAATTGTCTCCACTGTGGTAAAGCCAGATATTTTTCTTAGAATCTGTTAGATGGCCGTAATAAAGTAGCTCTAATAAATTTATTCCAGCTACCTTTTTGTTTTATGTGACAGGCAGCAGGGAGCCTGCAGTAGGAGTGTTCATTAATTCCTCTCCAGTCGCACAAATCACCAGATTACCTTAAAAAGGGAGTAAGGAGTTTTAGTGTATTACTGCAATGACTTAATGAGATAATTAGGCCCTGGGGAGCCATGCTGGGTTTCATGTTTGTGTTTCAAAGCTGCATCATTCATTTTGACTGGAGTGACTCTTTCCTTGTGTGTGCATGTTCTAGAGGTTTTTTCTTTTTTAGCCTTTGCTTTTATTTTTTTACCCTTAAAGCGATATTAATTAATCTTGTTCTAACCAACATGTTATACTTACCTCCTCTGTACAGTTGGTTTTGCACAGAGCAGCCCAGATCCTCCTCTTCTCGGGTCCCTCGCCGGCGCTCCTGCCTCCAGCCGAGTGCCCCTACAGCAAGCAGCTTGCTATAGGGGCAGCCAAGCTAAGAGGCTCCATTCAGACACAGCTGCAGCTCGACCCCACTCCCTCTCTCTTCTCATTGGCTCACTGACTTTGATAGTAGCGGGAGCCAATGGCACCCGCTGCTGTGTCGGAGCCAATCAGGAGGGTGCGTTCAGGACAGTCGAGGCTCCCGTGAAACAACGCTGGATCAAGATTGGGCTGAGGGGGGCTGCTGCACACAGAAGGGTTTTTTTTATCTTAATGCATAGAATGCATTAAAGTAGAACTATAGGGAGAATTTTTATTTTAATTTTGGATAAAACAAGGGAGAGTTATAACCCCTGTCAGATTTTTTTTTTTTTTTCATCATCTGTGTCCCATTGCAGAGATTTCACTTCCTGTCCCATAGCCAGACAGGAAGTTAGAGGAAACTAAATAAAGGAAATTTCTTGGGGACCCATAGGTCACCAGACGTAGTGTCCCCATTGGAAGATATCCCCTCTATTTTTCTGGGGACAACCCAAAATGTGGGATTTTTTTTTTAGTTTCACTTTCAATGATCATGGTAAACAGGAGAGAGAGAGAGGGTGAATCTTCATGTGTCCACAGACAGCAATAACAAATAACAGGGGTTCTAATCCCTCTCCACTCTATCCAAAACTAAAAAAAAAAAAAAAGTTCTGCCTTTAGTTACACTTTAAAGTAGATGTAAACATGGGGAAAAAAATGTAATGAAGACTTCTACCCGGTACTGTAGAGGATGTCAAGTCATCTGTGCCCAGTCTTGTCACGAAGAGTTAATCCAGTTCTGAGCAATCCTCTTGTCACTTTTTTTTTTTTTAGTAAGATAAAAAACTACACACAGATAAGTTTGTGTGCCACATCCCCCACTGCTGTGACTGACATCTGCTTTCTTTATCTCATGAACTGCTGCTCCACACCTCAGCTTGATTGGGCAGGCTGAAGTCATGTGGTGCCTTTCCTGAGTTTTGACTGGATGTTACTCATCATGGGGCATGATCAGTGTGACTGAAGAGTAGGAGTGTAGAGGTGGGCGGGGAGTCTTGTGACATCACGACTCCGCCCACCAAGCTCCTGCAAAGAGCCCCACCCACTGATTCCAGAGTTTTGAGGGGCTCCTACTGCTGAAAGGGGTGTCATTTACAAGGTAGGCATACATGCAGGAGGCTTGTTAATACTGTGCCATTAGTTTTATACTGGGTGAGTGGTGGGTTTGCATCCACTTTAAGATAAAAAATCTTCTGCCTTTAGAATCACTTTAAAGTCTTTGTAAACCATAACATTGAACGTGTCTTAAATATATTATTGAAAAGTTTTGTTACATTTGTTAAGTGCAGAAAGCCCCTGTTCATCCTACAGTAAGCGAACGTTCTGAGCACTCTGCCCCTACACTGAAATTCCAAGCTGTGTTAACAGCTCTGCCAAGTTCACCTCTATGAACTACAGGACAACCTCTTCTGTGTTATGGGCATGAGAAGAGGTGTTCTGTAGTCCAAATCAGAGAGAGCAGACTGGGGTGTTTTCCCCATAGATACAATACGAGTGTGTGCTGTCATTCTAGGACAGGAACCGTGTTATTGGCTGCATAAGGAGAGGAAAAAGCCTAAGAAATAAAACTCATTTAGGCAGAACATCTAAAGGCTGGTAAACTGCGATATATGAAACTTTTGCTGTTGGGTTTAGATAAATGTTATTGATTATCTTTTCAGAATGTCGTCGTCAGGAGCCTTGTTTCCGAGTCTGGTGCCCGGGTCCCGCGGGTCCTCCAGCAAGTATCTGGTGGAGTTTCGGGCTGGGAAGATGTCCTTGAAGGGAAGCACCGTGACTCCTGACAAAAGGAAGGGACTTGTATACATTCAGCAGACTGATGACTCCCTTATCCACTTCTGCTGGAAGGATAGAACATCTGGGAATGTAGACGATGTAAGTTGTACAGGGGGGGGTGAGGGCTATGATCTTCTCTAGTCAATAGTCTTTTTTTCCCTACAATGAAAGGTTACTTGAACCAGGTGCAGCCACTTTTATCCACAAGCAATTAAGCTGCTTGGTCCAGTGGCTTACTGTAGCAGAAAGCAGAGGCTTTTTAAAAAGTCACGCTGTGCCTGGCGGGTGTGCGTTTACCCAGGATGCATTGTACTTTCTGCCGCCAATATCTTCTTTCTCTTACCCTTAACAAGCTGCGATATTGACCCTTGTGTTCTCTTTCAGGATCTGATTATATTTCCAGACGACTGCGAGTTCAAGAGAGTGGCGCAGTGTACTACTGGGCGCGTGTACGTGCTTAAATTTAAGGCCGGCTCCAAGAGACTGTTTTTTTGGATGCAGGTCAGTCGCTAGTAACGTTCTGTCATTAAAGTTTAACCAACTGTTTCCCAAGCCTATTCTGACACCTCTTCTACAAAATCATGATTTTTTTTTGCTAGAAAATTACTTAGAACCCCAAAACATTATATATGTTTTTTAAGCAGAGGCCCTAGAGCAGGGGTTTGCAACCTTTTTCCACATAAGGGCCAGGTTAAATGTATTTGAATGCATGGAGGGCCGCATTCACCTGCTAATGAAGATAGCATTTCACAGCCCCCATACCTTTGGACCCCTTTACATTACACAGCCCCCCCCTGCACATCACACAGTGTTGCAGGTTGTGTGGCTCATATCCAAGCTCCTCTCCCTAATTAGTCACTTACAAAGAACTAGTATACAGGAGTTTAGACCTTTCAGACTTCATTGGCTGGCACGTTTGCTCTAGGCCATTGACTCATAGGTAGTGAAGCCAGCATGAAGATGACAACCCCGGGACCTTCACCATATCGGCACTGACCACTCCATACAATTTCTTTTGAAAGTCTAAAGTGAACTAAATGGAGGTATTAAATGGCCTGTATTTGTATCCAACCTATAGTCCAGTAATGGAGGCATACTTCAAGCGGTTGTAACCCTAAATAAATAAAAATATGCATCCTGTTCCTTAAAGCATTGTTTTCAGCGCAGTGCTTTTTCTGTCATTTGTCCCTTTTTCTATCATCTAAAATACCTGGCTGATCCTGCCTGGTGCTGCCCTCTCTTCTGTAAACTGACCACGTTTATCATGGCTGCTGATCCATGATATGGTCAGTTTACGTGCCTCCATCATCTACTGTCTCTCTCTCCTCCTCCCACCCTGTCAGTCAGCTAGTCTCAGTGCCGATCTTCTCCCTGCCCCTCCCTTCCTGCTATATTAACTTTATCTTCCTAGAATCCCCTGTGTTCAATTTAAAAAAAAATAAATAAAAAATCTGCAGCTTCAGACCATATTTCAGAGTGGCGCTCACTTGACCGCCTGGCACTCTCCTCCTCTCCTCACCTCTCCTCCTCTGGGCTAACGTCAGCTGGGGATTCTCAGCCTCTCATGCTGTAGTTCTCAGATCGGGGAGGAGAGCGGCGGGCAGTCACGTAAGTGCACAGCTCTAAAATAAGGTATAATGCTGCATATTTTTTTGTAAAGCACATACACTGGGGCACATAACTTAATTGAACAGGGGATTCTAGGAAGAAAACAAACTGGCATTACAACTACTTTTCATATATTTTATTGTCCACGCTGCCATCATCTTAAAAGTCCAGTGGCATCTGTAGATATGAAGGGTGGTGGGTGTTGATGTACACCAGCTTATAGCTCTGCCCTGCAAATACTCCATTGAGATACATAAGCAAGACTGGCAGAATGTGTGCTCAGCCTTTTAGTTTAGCAATTTATTGATTCACAGATGGTCAATACTTTTAAATATTTGTAGTCAGTCTTTGCTATATTCCACAGTGCTGTCTCCCGAGTGCTAGAGCTCTGCTTGATGTGGATGAAGAACATTGTATTTTTAATGTTTTCTAGGAACCCAAGACTGATAAGGATGAAGAGTACTGCCGCAAGGTGAACGAGTATCTCAATAACCCCCCTATGCCTGGAGCACTGGGTGGAAGTGGCAGCGGAGGCCATGAGCTTTCAGCCCTGGGAGGTAAATATCCCATTTGGATTTTATTTGTCCACAACTACAGTCTGTTGTAGATCTCATCAATTATTAATTCTGGAGAAGATTACTTCCTCAGATTTTTATAGCTGGCTTTATGTCCCTATGGAAGAATTCTCCTCACTTCTTTCCTGGTTACAAACCAATAAAATACAGAAAGACCTCCCCATTGAGGACACAGCAATCATCTGAGCCTGTGGTTCTTGGCGGTCTTCTTCCCTTTTTTTTTGCTTTTTGTTCTACTTTCAGTATTTGTGTAATGATAAATGTATATAATGTATAATTTATCTAATGATTGGGACCAGCTGGTCATTGTTTTTTTGGTCTGACTGCTTTTAAAGCCAATGCAAATGTTGAAGAGCACCTTTTAGTAATACATGTGTAAGAAATATTGAGGGTGTAAATAACTATACCATAAATCAGCACATCCGTGTGACACCATATTCTTAGAGAAAACAAATGAAGGAGCAGTGGAGTAAAAAGCAGAGTTTAGATAGTACAGGCGGCTTGCCAGACAGACTACTACTCCTCCCCCCCCCCCTTCACAATTTCCTTTGAAAATATAAAAGTGTGGATGACCGTCCTATACGACTCCATGAGAGGACAGCCGATGGAACATTGCGTTCAGAATCTGTATAATTTTATTGCTCATGTCTCCTTTTCATTGTTATAGGTTTTTGGTTTTGCTTTGGTTTGTCTACCATATACTATAACATCTAAATGTTAACCTGAAATGTTGGAATACTAATAAACCTTTGTAAAAGAAAATATAAAAAGTGTGGAAACTTTAGGAAGACCCCTCTATATTACAGGTCATTGAGAAGAGGGTGTACTTCTCTTTGTTATGAGGACACATTGGGGTGAATTTACTAAAGGCAAATAGACGGTATAGGTGTGCTAATTTACCCCATAGATTAATAAAAGTGGTAATCTTTTGCTGATTTTCATCATCCAGTCATGCTTCAAGTTGTAAAGGCAGAAGATTTATTATCTTAATGCATTCTATGTATTAAAGGGGTTGTAAACCCTCGTGTTTTTTCACCTTAATACATCCTATGCATTAAGGTGAAAAAAACTTCTGGCGGTGACCGTCCCTCCATCCCCCCGTTTTACTTGCCTGAGCCCCGTATTTCCCTCGGCGGAGACGTGCTGTCCCTCTCTGCATGAGGCCCCGGCTCTTGATTGGATAGATTGATAGCAGCACAGCCATTGGCTCCTGCTGCTGTCAATCAAATCCAGTGACGCGGGGGGGCCCAAGTCCGGCATTCGTGTCTATGGACGCAAATGCTCGACTCAGTAGCGCACCCGCAAGGTAACCCCCCCCCCCCCAGGGAGAGCGCTTCAACTAGGGGGTTGTCTGAGGCAAGGAGGAGCCGAATGAGCCGCAGAGGGACCCAAGAAGAGGACGATCGGGGCCACTCTGTGCAAAACGAGCTGTACAGTGGAGATAAGTATGACATGTTTGTTTTAAATAAAAACAAAGGCTTACAATCACTTTAAGATAAAAAGCCTTCTCTGTGTAGCAGCCTCCCCAATAACCCCTAATACTTACTTGAGCCCCATCTCTGTCCAGCGATGTCCACGTATCCCTCAGCCATCCGAGACTCCCTGATTGGCTGAGACACAGCAGCAGCGCCATTGGCTCCCATGGCTGCCAAGCAGAGATTAAGGAGAGAGGGGTGGGGCCAAACAGCAGATCAATCAGAGAGGGGCAGGGCCAAACAGCAGCTCCGTGTCTGAATGGATACACGGAGCTGCAGCTCAGCTCTGGTGCCCTTATAGCAAGCTGCTTGCTGTGGGGGGCACTGGACCGGAGGAAGGGGCCAGGAGCACGGAAGAGGGACCCGAGAAGAGGAGAATTGGGGCTGCTCTGTGCAAATCCACTGCACAGAGCAGGTAAATTTAACATGTTTGTTTATTTTTTTAAACAAGACTTTACAATCACTTTAAGCTCTGGGGAAAATGAGAGCAACTGGACATGCAACAACTATTGCCTTTAGTAAATCCACCCCATTGCGATTACTAATAATTAGCCTGTGTATAGCAATATTATATAGTCTCTTTAATCTTTACATTGCCCTGTGCCTGAGAAATGTTGCAAAGCTGATATAACTGTTGTGGTTTTTTTTTCGTGTTTGTCTTACTCGCTGTCTTGTCTCGTAGGAGAAGGAGGCCTGCAAAGCCTGCTGGGAAATATGAGCCATAACCAACTGATGCAGCTTATTGGACCCACTGGTCTGGGGGGGCTTGGTAAGTATGCGGCTGTTTTCGATCACAGGAATAGCACAATCTCTGACCTCCTGTTCCCAATTATTGCGACTGCAGAAAATGCCAACACTATTTCACAAATGATAATGCATGTCCACTGTTTGGACATGATAATTTGCTGTCAGGGATAATAACTACTTATCTGCAGGGATTCAGATGAGTTTTGTTTTGGCACATGTAACAGAAAAAAAAAACACTAAAGAAAAAAACTTTTCCTACTACAGCCATTAGTCAACACAAAACAGATATACAGGGATCAGCCATAACATTATGATCATCCACCTAATATTGAGTCAGTCCACCTTTGGCCACCAAAAGAGTCCTGACCCATCAAGGCATGGACTCCACTAGACCCTTGAAGGTAAGCTGTGGTATCTGCCTCCAGCGGCTTGCCTTCTTCCCATAGTACATCCTGTTGCCATCCCCAGGTACGTGGTGCACACACACTCTGACATCCACATGATGTAAAAAAGAGCGTGATTTATAAGATCAGGCCACCTTCATCCATTGCTCTGTGGTCCAGTTCTGATGCTCCCATGCCCATTGCAGGCACCTTTTTCTGTGGACGCGGGTCAGCATGGGCACCCTGACTGGTCTGCGGCTACGTAGCCCCATACACAACCAACTGCAATGCTCTGTGTGTTCTGACACCTTTCTATAGGAACCAGCATTCACTTTTTCAACAATTTGAGCTCCGGTAGCTCTTCTATTGGATTGCACTACACAGGCCAACCTTCCTTCTCCACATGCATCAATGAGCCTTGGCCACCCATGACCCTGATGTAGGTTCACCATTTTTATTTCTTTCTTTCTTGTACCACTCTTGGTCAGAATTAGGAGAAAACCAAAAACAATGTCCCCAAAGAGGTTCGTGTAAAGATTGCTGTATCCACCAAGAAATTGACTGATGGCTGCATGTTAAAGCTGACCACAGTGTAGGAATTTGGTGTGTGGGGTTGCATATTCTAACTTTCTTAAAATACTTAAGCTTTCCTTCACTAAAAAGCTGGCGCTCAAACATAAGACCCAGAGACAAGCAGAATCCTGCTCTAGGGAAGGAGAGAAACTTTTTGGTAAATGTGGGTTGCCCCAAACTGGTTTATTAAGAGCGAAGTGGGCCAGGACTCTATAGACAGTTACAGTAACCGAATGTAACAGTTTTGGTAACGTTTTTATGACGGTGGTACCTTAACTTGCCACTGCAATCATTGAGTTCACTTTTATGTAGAAAAGCACAGGAGAAATGGGAAAGGTCATGTTATAGCAGAGCTAGTATAACAGGCGGCAGAGCCGTTTACATTGGAGATGGAAGGTGATTGTTGGTAAGTTAGACCAGCTGTGTTTGGAATTTATGATTTCAGGTTAGGTCTTGTCAGTTCATTTATATTTGTATTTTTGTGTTGCTGGGAAGTGTAAGTTGTGTATAATTATACATTGTTGTCTCTCACAGGTGGGTTAGGAGCTCTGACGGGTCCAGGTCTGGCCAGTTTGTTGGGCAGTGGAGGTCCTACAACAAGCAGCTCTTCTTCCAGGTAAGATGGATGTTTTACCTACATTGGCAGGGCCACCTTTATTAATAATCTCATGGGTATGTGTATGATAGCACAGTTCAGTGCACCTCTGCCATGTAGTTCTCAGTCCTGGTCATTATCTTCAGCAGCAGATACATGCCAGATAGTTGTACTTGGCACATAGGTCCAGACTGTCTCTTTTTTACCCTGCAGAAGCATTTACTTCAGGACACGGGTGCTAAACTTGTGGCCCTCCAGCTTTTGCAGAACTACAAGTTCCATGAGGCATTGCAAAACTGACAGTTATAAGCACGACTCCCAGAGGCAGAGATATGATGGGACTTGTAGTTCCGCAACAGCTGGAGGGCCACAGGTTGAGCACCCATGCTTTAGGACAGGGGTCTCCAAACGTTTGAAACAAAGGGCCAGTTAACTTTCCTTAAGACTTTAGGGAGCCGGATTGGTGCCAGTAGGGGTACAAAATGTCCTGGGTCCAACATCAGTGAGAATAAACGTGGCCTCAGGGTTGATGGTTAGTAGAAGTAGTAGTTTCCCATCATTTGTATTACCGGGCGGAAGAGTACCCCATCATTGATATCAGTGGAGAAAATGGTGCCCTATTGTTGGTGTCAGTGGGAGGAATAATGCCTCATATCATTGGGAGAAATAGTGCCCCAAGGGCCAGATAAAGGCCCACGGGCCACAGTTTGTAGACCCCTGCTTTAGGACAACTAAACTTTACAGGGATTTTTGGAGCATCCCCATGAGTCCCCAACACAATAGAAATTACAGTTAAATGTCATACAGTTTGTATAAGGGGTTCCATCGGTTTTTTGGAACTGTCACAATGTGCTGCCCATGATCTTCATCTACTTAATATTTAGCAACATGTATACATTTTGGTATTGCACACTGAATTATTGGGGAGCTCCGGGCATCTTTTCTTTAAAAATATTACAAATACAATATCCCAATTTAGTGATAGCTTTACCCTCAATGGAACTTTTGCAAATGTATTTAATTTAATTTTATACAAGTTTTCAATTTAAGGCCTTATCTTGTAGTTCTCGTAGCCAGTCGGCAGCTGTGACTCCGTCATCCACTACGTCTTCCACAAGAACCACCACCACCACTACACCAGCTGCTCCAGCTGTTGCAGCGCCTGTGGCTACACCCACCCCTGCAGTGACCTCAGGCAATGGTGCCAGCGCTGCTACAAGCCCTACACAGCCCATCCAGCTAAGTGACCTGCAGAACATCCTAGCAACCATGAATGTGCCTGCAACAGCGGAAGGTGGCCAGCAAGGTAAGTGCTCCTGTGATAAGGGCTGTTTTGTTTTTTTTTTTTTTTTTTTAAGTGTACTATAGGTTCAAAAATGTTGGAAAATGCATCTATAGCAGGCAGTCTGATTTTAATATAAATGGTTAACCACCTTTTTTTAAATGCACATATTTTTTCCGTAAACAGCAATGGGTACCTGCCAGCTTTTTACATCAGGTAGATGTGAGATCAGGTAGACTTATCAGGAGAAACCATATCATGGATATAACAATAATAGTGTAGTGCTCGAAAAATTAGAAAAATTTAAAAATACCACACTAAGACAATTGGTATAGAGATAATGACATAGCATATCAGTCCATCTTGATTGAATATCCCATGACGGTGTGAATAAACATCAACACAAGTGTAAAGTCTAAGGTGATAAATCTTGAAGAAAGTGCTCGATCAGGAAGTGCAGTCAAAAAAGTAAGGTTGGCGCGCTTACCAGATGGGGTGGACACATGTACCTTACAGCACATGAGTCAAAGAGGCATAGTGAGGACTCGGCCTCGATGTAGTGATCTGTGAGTGAAGTGGAAGGTGGGCCTCAAGGATAGATGATTGAAGATCGTACTTCAGACGAATGAGCTCCAAAGCATGCAGCAAGTGTTAAGTCATTCCATTGGCATTGAACATGACAAATGGATCCACATAGCATAATACCGTAAGGTCTTTTATTTTTTATTTTAAAAAAAAGAGGGGTTCACACTTACAGAATTGTACATAAAAACAAGCTTGTTCTTTAAAAGGTAATGTGCGATTGCCATGGACGTCACCTAATGCGTTTCGTCCTAACAGACATCACCCCAGATGATGTCCGTTCTGAAGAAACGCGTTGGTGGAACGTCCATGCCAATCGCTTTTTACCTGTTAAACCCCAGATGATGTCCGTTAGGACGAAACGCGTTGGGTGACGTCCGTGGCAATCGCTCTTTACCTCTTAAAGTACAAGCTTGTTTTTATCTACAATTCTGTAAGTGCGAACCCCTCCTTCTTTCTTTTTTTTTCTTTTTTTAAATAAAAGACTTTACGGTATTATGCTGTGTGGATCCATTTGTCTTTCTTGTTTAATGTCAATGGAATGACTTAACACTTGCTGCATCCTTTGGAGCTCGTTTGTCTGAAGTACGATCTTCCATCATCTATCCTTGAGGTCCACCTTCCACCTACTGCTTCACTCACAGATCACTACATTGAGGCCGAGTCCTCACTATGCCTGTTTGACCCATGTGCTGTAAGGTACATGTGTCCACCCCATCTGGTAAGCACGCCAACCTTACTTTTTTTTTCTTTGACTGCACTTCCTGATCAAGCACTTTCTTCAAGATTTATCACCTAAGATTTTACACTTGTGTTGATGTTTATTCACACCGTCATGGTATAATCAATCAATCAAGATGGACTGATATGCTATGTCATTATCTCTATACCAATTGTCTTAGTGTTGTGTTTCAAATTTTTCATTTTTCACTATTTTTTGAGCACTGCACTATTATTGTTATATCTGTTGTTTCACTTTGTGTCGAGTGGAGTGTTGGCCGCTCACCCATTTCTCTATGCGCAATTTTTCTTCCGTTAATCCATTTCATGGCCCTCAATAAGCAAAGTAGGGTTTTTTTGTTTTTTTTTTACTTTTAAGCTGATAAAGATGTATTGTATAATTAATCAGCAGATTGGTTGGCTAATGCCGTCCTTGTATATAGTGATGGATGTCCTTGTGTTTGTGAACCTATAGTTTACTCGCACCACCAATAATATTCTAGTAGATTATCAGACTGACACTAGAGAGTGTGCGCTTCTGATCGGTGTTTGGGTTAAGAGACTGTAAACTCCTTGGGTTTCAAGGACTTTATGTGAACAATTTTATGCACATGATAAAATCCTGTGGAATATCAATGTAATGTAACTGTAAAGCCGATGACAACCTGCATTCTATGTCCTCCTTCTTTCCTGCTCACAGTGGACCTGGCCAGTGTTCTCACTCCAGAAATAATGGCTCCTATCCTGGCTAACCCAGAAGTTCAGGAGAGATTAATGCCTTACCTCCCATCTGGAGAGTCCCTGCCGCAAACTGCAGAGGAGATCCAGAACACACTTACCTCTCCTCAGTTTCAGCAGGTAAGTCATCAGTATTGCAATTATCAGACTGACCCTTTTGATTTAATTAGAAATTTTGGCTGTAGTGCTCAAACCAGATTACGAAGGATACATACGTGAGCTCTTCAACTCTAGGGAAATTTTCTGCAACACTTCACGTCACGCTTTCAAATTGCGCACGCCTACTGACCAGCTACAGTATGTTAAATTATCCATAGGTGATGCTTTAAAAGCATCCCCAGGTTATCTATTTAAACAAGAGGTCTGGCGCTAGAATTATTGCTCTCACTCTGGCGTTTGCAGCGATCCCTCACGTGTGATGCGACCACTGTTTACATATGTGTACGGAAGCCATATGTGTGTGTGTGAGCAGTGGGGGACAGGGGTGCTTTAATTTTTATTAATATTGTTTATTTCGATTTTCTTATTTTTATTTTTTTTATTTATTTTTTTTATTGAACTTTACTGCTATCACAAGGGATGAACGATATCCCTTGTGATGGCATGGGCCATTACAGGTCCTCCTTTATGGATAGATCTGGGGTCTGTTAGATCCCAGATCTCTCCTCTGAGCTGCAAAGCAGCTGATCAACCCAAGATAAGTTTGATTGCTTTACAAGCCGGAAAAGAGAAGTGACAAAATCCTCATCCTTTCTGGTTTCTGACATCAGAGGGGAGGAGGAGAAACAGCAGAAGTGCCTCCCAGTCTTCTTGATGCATACGAAGTAATGGATCACAAATCTGCTGGGCTCCCTAGTGGGACAGGAGAGCCCAGGAAAGGCAGCGCTGGGAATCCCCTTCTGCTGCCTGTAAAAGTGATCGAAGTGTAGTAGAGCCACTTGGATCAATTTTATCGGAAAACCCATCGCCTAAAAAATGATACCGGGGTCTTGGCTCAGCAAGTATCATCGCTCCTGTCCAAGGGGGTGTGTGTGTGTGTGCGTGTATATCAGTTGGGAAGTGTTTGAAATTAAAAAAAAAAAAAAAGAGAGAGAGAGGTTCCATCCCTGGAAGTACTCTGGGCAGCTTCCTGTATTTCTTCCACTTTGGTCTGCACTGTTGTCAAGCCTTGAGTACCATCAAGGGGCAGATTTTGTTGGCGGTGGCCATTCTCTTTCATAGGCCTCCCATTCTCTGACAATTAAGTGTACCCTCTGTCCCCCATCTCCTGCACACACTGCACCACTCTGGCCATTCAATTTATTACACAAACTCCCCCATTCCTGTACAGGCACACTTTTGGATTTTAGTGTAAAAACAAATTGTGTGAAAACTAGATGGACGTCTCCATATTGGCACCAATCTGTTCTATAATGACATTGCTCTCTTCCAGGCTCTCAGTATGTTCAGTGCTGCTCTTGCTTCCTGCCAGTTGGGTCCGTTGATGAGCCAGTTTGGTCTGCCTGCAGAGGCAGTGGATGCCGCCAATAAAGGAGGTAAGAGTGGCTGGATCACTATGTATTCTGTACTCCTCTTACAGTATTGTGGAATGTTTTTCTAGAGAGGCTGAATGTACTTCTCATACCTTTTCACTGCTCACATTCTCTAGTGTGCAAACACGGATTTCAGCTGCACTTTAGCCATCCTAAACTACTACTGAAGAATTTCTAGGCCCAACCTTTTGGGAGGTGGGAGCTTTGCATGTCATGTCATGATCACATGATCACATGTCATCTGGGTTAAGTGATGCCTAAGATAAAAAGCTTTCTGTGTGCAGCAGACCCCTAATACTTACCTGAGGTCCCTCTAGATCCAGCAATGTTGCAGGAGTGTCTCAGCTGCCCGGGAATCCCCTCCTCATTGGCTGAGACAGACGTCTGGAAATCAGTCGTCAGCCAATGATGAGAGAAAGGGGGCAGAGCTGGGCCACAGCTCCGTGTCTGAATGGACACAGCTGTGGCTTTGCTTGGATGCCCCCACAGCAAGCTGCTTGCTGTCCGGGCACTCAACAGGAGGGAGGGGCCAGGAGAGCCGAAGAGGGACCCGAGAAGAGGAGGATCCGGGCTGCTCTGTGCAAAACCAACTGCACAGAGCAGGTAAGTATAATATGTTTGTAGTCTGTTATTTTTAACAAAAAAAAAAATCACTTTAACGCTGATGTGTTCATGGAGGCTGAGGTGTCCGTGCGGAGACGCATGCTCAATGTGCACTTCTGATCGAATGCTAGCAGGTCAGGACTCCTGATCATGTGATCACTGTGACAGCCAATCACAGTTTGCTCCTGGCATTAGGACCCAGTTAAAGGATTGCTGTGAGGGGCTAGGAATTAATTAATTTACTGCCTTTAACTACTTCTGGATCATTGACGCAAAATATTGGAACCAGAGCCATGTAGCGTTTGTAAGAAGTGGTTAGAAATGGTGGTCTACTTCTTCTAGTCGGTACAGATTTCCAAGTAACACCTTGTGAGATACTGATATCACATATCCGAGGAGGAATGACTTTCCACCATTTATAAAACAATCAGACTCTGCACATGTGTGAGCTCTGGAGTTGGCTCTGTTTAGATGAATGGAAAGTGGGATGTGTGACGTCAGTGGGCTGCAGGAGGAGAGTATAACGTCTTCTCTAAGAATGGGGCAGGAAGCGGGTCCAGCAGAATGAAAGAAAAGCGTAAACAAAAAAATGAAAGTGGAGGATTATAATGGTGAAAATGTGACTTTGTTTTTTTCCTCTTATACAGACATTGAGGCGTTTGCCAAGGCAATGCAGAGCACGTCCTCTCAGAAAGAGAGAGACTCCAAAGAGAAGAAGGAGGAAGAAGAAGACATGAGTTTAGACTGAAGTCTGGGCTTCTCTCTTTGCTGCAGAATAGAATAATGTGCTTAAGCCTGGCTTCATACCCCACATGTATATGTCCTTTCCATGTTTAATAAACCGTTCTATCTGCTGAACACGACTCAGGACTGGCTCCATGCTGAGAACAATCATTTCTTCACTCTGTATAGATCACAAGCCGCTCAGAGGCTTCCATCACTTTCTGTACAAATAACCACACATGACACGATCAAGAAAGTGTGTTTTTATTTTAGAGAGACAAATTGTACCATTTCATTTACACATCTCCATCAGGAAACTAAAATCAGGCGAGCGTTACCTTTTTTTTATTTTAGAAATAAAAATTTGATTGGTTACTGTGACCATGACAACGAGTTTAAAGGACAACCATATTGTCAAGTGGATTTCGTGTTCAAGTAGCTGATGTGTTCAGCGGCTGTCCAGGTCATTGCTGAGAAGAACTGCCTATAGGAGCCGATGATGTTACCCAATCCTTAAATTTGTAATAACATTGACATCTAGTGGCTCCGCCTACAAGATGGCTGCCTGTGTTGGAGATTTTTGCCTCTAAATATACATTGGATGAAGTGTTAGAGTGTTCTGTGTACTTTTAAACATTTTATACACATGCATGTATACACAGACATTTAACATGTAAGTGCAGAGGTGAAATCAGTGACTGAAATAGACTTTAAATATATATATAATTATATTTTATTAAAAAACATTTCACGCAGGACTACCACAGGAAGAACAAAAAGCAGGGGACATTTGTAATAAATATCTTCACAGGACTCTTTCTACCCACAAACTATTATATCCCAAAAAAAATGTACAGTATATATTTTAAAGGGTATTTGAATGGATGCCCAGTGCTCTAGTATAGGGCTGCCTGCCAGTCGTAACCACTTGGATTGCAGCTTTCATTTTTTATGCTGCTATAGAAAACTACATTCTACTCAGGGGGCAGCACATTGTAAACTGTTTAATGTGAAGTCTGTCCATTATGTGCTGGCATAATAGAAAATGTACGTTTCCTACTTTACAGAACAGGACAGGCCTTTTATTTATATTTTAAGTAGTAGTATTTTGCACGTACAGGGGGGATGTGTAAAACTGACACAACCAAGTAATCCTTACACTTCATTCTGCTCCATTTTCCTAATGTAACAAAAATGGTGCAAAGACCTTTGAATAATCTTCTAAGAAATGTAACTGGCTATTGCTTTTTACATAAAATGCTCCTTTCAAAAAAAAAAAACACCCCCAAAAGCCCTAACCCCACAAAGGAAGGGTGTGTTGTGACTGGGTGGGAGGGATGTGTTCTGAAGGGTTAACCTGCCATTGGACCAGAACTGGATGGAAAGTCTCCCACCCTGCCTCCTTTATGGACCACTCCTAAATAGAACGGCTGATATGTCTTGGGGGTCAACACAGTACAAATGGATAAATGACTGCCAACGCTGGAATTCAAAGTAAAGTTTGTATAACGATAAGGAAGATGCATATTACATAACAAATGAACAAGCTGTATGCTTGCTACCCTTTATTTATTTATTTTTTTGTGAACAAAATTTAAGATGATATATATGTGGAAAAAGCGCTATCGCACCAGGCTGGCCAATGGCTCACATTGTTGGTACACATGACTTCAACTTTTGAAGACCTGGGTTTGAATCCCAGTGCTGGCTCAGGAGATTACAAATCCATAAGTGATCCAACGTTGAGGCTGCAGGCTCCAGTCCCTGTGCACACTCTCCCATAATAAGTGGACAGAAAAGGGCATATTTTGTAAAAGTTGCCAATAAATATAGAATGTAGAGGCTCTGCCCCTATAATTCAACATGCACTGCTGTGTCTTTTGCTGGCTCCACTGCCATTCCCAACATTCAATGTGTGGAGTCAATGATCATTTTATTTACTAGGTAGGTCTTCATGCTCACAAGGGTTGTCTGCTCAACCACAAGCTGGAGCTTTGCTGTGGTATAGTGGTTTAGCAGCCAGCCCCTGGCCAAGCAGGGATTTCAAAGTTGCTGGTTCTATTCTCAGCTAATCTTTTTGGATTTGTAGTACTTAGCAATAACATTTTGCTTACAAAGTATGGATTAAGTGCATGGGAATGGAAAGGGCTGGCTGGCTGAGGGGTTTAGCAGCCAGACCCCAGCCCCAATGTAAGTTGCAGGTTTGAATCTTGGTTTATTGACTTGAATTTTTAATGACTTTATACTCCTGAAATAGGAACACAAACACATAAGACATTGAGCAGAGGCAAGTAGCTCAGAGGATGAGAGTGTTGACCAGGGTGCTGTAGACCAGAGTTCGAATCCAGCAAAGCACTTGTAGACCTCAAGGGTGGCAAATACCTGAAAGTGCTGAAGACCCCAAGCTCAAATCTCTGTTTGAAAGTCTGGAGGCCATGGACAACCTGCCAGTCTGCTCCAGTCCCAGGGCCCCACCACAGCCCTGTAACATGTGTGGGCATCACATTAGGTTGTGGACACCCTGCCTCTTCGGTCCACGGCCTGTGATATCACTGCAACATATATAATAAGAATGAGCTGTCTTACTGGGGTAGCTCATTCAAAAAGTGGGACTTAGGTTTTTATTGGCCTCACCCCCCAGGTACTGCACAGTACCTGAACCTCTACCCCCACCAACAGGGGATTCAGGTACTGCGCAGTACCTGGGACACCAATCACTCCCTGAGAGGGATTTGAACTCAGGTCTCCAGCAGGACAGTCGGAACTCTAACCCTCTGAGCTATCACCTACACTCAACCATCAATGTGTTCCTATTTCAGAAATACAAAGGCATTCAAGAAAGAGGAAAAAAAAAAAAACACATTTCTACCCAGAGCACCAGGAACAGCTCCCATACACTATGCTACTGCCATCCCTTAAGGGGCTGTAAGTACATTAAACCCATATAGAAGAACAAACATCTCTAACCAGCTGCAGCCATGTCTCTTCCCGTCCTGGCTAGTTTGCTTCCCCTATGGTAACAGAGTGTGGCTGTGCAGACATGTTTGCTCCTGTTGTGGTGCTTTGGGATGAATGTCTAAATGTTGGGAGTGTCCTGGAAACCAAGTAGGATGGGAATGTCAACAAATATGGGATACTTGAGCCAGGAATTGGTGCTACAGAAAATGGCACATCATTTTATACATGTGATTTTAGTTTATCTATTGAGGCCCCTTGTCTGGATGGTCACTTTTATGAAAGAAGTCCCCCAAAAGGTGACCTTAGCCTTTAAGACCCCAGCTATCAGTTTAACCCAGCCTGTGGAGACAGTGGAGTGGACAATGACTTTGGTGGACAGCTCTGCTGCTTGTCATTTGAAACCGTGACAACTAAAAACAAAGGTTTGGTGTCACTTTTGGTCCACTTAACTGGTCAAGTCTTCCCACCCAAGCCTACACTCAAACACTCAGGTGGGTGTATGAGACCAGTGACCAGGGGGTGAGGGGGGAGGGATGCCCTGTGAAGAGGGGGTGAGGAGGGAGGGATGTTCTTTGACCAGGGGGTGAGAACGGAGAAATTCCCTGTGACCAGGGGGTAAGGTGGGTGGGAAAGGGATGTGATAAAGGGGCTTGTTGGGGGGGGGGGAGCAAAATGTGCTGTGAGGAGGGAGGGATGCCCTGTGATCAGGGGGTGAGGTGGGTGGTAAGTAAGGATTGCTGCCATCTAGGGGTGGGTTAGCTCGGAGAGATGGGTGTGCTGTGACCAGGGAGTGATGTGGGTGGGAGAAAGGGATGTCCTATGACCAAGGGACTAAGATGTTGGCTGAATGAGACCAGCTTCTCTCCATTACTGGCTAATGACATTCTGCTGCTTTTCTAACAGCGATGGAGTTACACCATGAAGCACCTCAATCTGCATTTTGTAGGATCCGGATCATAAGTGTTATATGGACCTTCACTGCTCCAACTCTGGGTCGGGTGTGACAGGACAGGAAACAGACCAATGTTTCTCAGACCTCTCATTAAGGTTCCACCAGCAGGTCATGTATTGTGACTGTCCCCGGAGGTGACTAATACTCATTGCAGATGATAAAATTCTCACCTCTGCACAGGTAAGATAATCTTTGGGTGGGACATGAGGACGGGTTTAGTAAAAATACTTCAATAGAGTGCTATCAGGCTAACCAGTCTTATCCCAACAGTTAAAGTGGGGCAGCCAATTATATTCCATGAAATATGACCACTAGAGGGCACAGTTACAAAATTGTATTTTAAAATCTGGAACAGCAATAAGATAGAAATGTACACAGAGCAACAATTACTCTTGGGTAATGTCGCAATAACTTAAATGTATACTCACTAAAATATAGTTTCCCTTAAAGGACAAACTTAAAGCTTAACTCCAGCCTAAACATTATTTTGTTTTGTATAGAGGAGGGGAAAGGGACAGAGCCTCTGTCAGGTTTGTGAGACAGTTCTCCCCATTCGGGTCACCTGACAGAAATTGATATTCTCTCTCTGTCCAAAAAAACAAAAAACACTTGGCTGAAGTTATACTTTAAATGTTTTAAAAGACAAATAGATCTAAAGCTAATCTAATTACTGCACAGGAACGGACTTTCACCAGAACAGGAATAGGAGGCAAAATAGTCTTATAGTCTTATGGTCAGGAGGATTTCCTCTCACTTCCTGTCGGGTCTACAGGACAGGAAGTGAAGGGATATGCCTGGAATGGGACACAGATGGCAAAGAGAAAAGAAATTACCTTCCTGCTGCATCCAAAAAAAACAAAACAAATCAAGGTTTTGGCTTTAGATAAATGTTAAGCTCCAGAACACTTCACAAAAATAAACTTGTCAGAGCCTGTAATGAGTAACATCTAGGAGCGAATACTTACAGCAGTGTACAGGACTGATAGACTCGTGACAAGGCTGGCAAGTGATCAGTGGTGAAGCTCTGCCATCGCCTATAACATTACCACAGTGACCCCGGACAGGAAATGAGTCTCTAACAGGTTACAGGAAGACCGCAAGAGATCCAGTTGTAAGTAGCTGGGGAAGTGTTGTGAAGTCTGCGGAAGAAGATTAGTTCTGTTGTCTAACCGCAAAAGAAAGCACCCATGACTCTAGGAGATGGGGAAAGGCTAGAACAGGTCCTCTTTCCTCCCCCCGTTACTGGCACAGTGTAGTGGTGTCTGCCCATTAGACGCTAGCAGTCACATGACAATTTGTCCTTTACTCAGAGCGCTGGACAGATGTTGACACCAGAAGATCCTGAGAACGTTCCTGACTTTGAGACGTCGACAAGCTTTCTGTTCATGCTGAGGTTTCTCATGCAGCCCTGGTATGGGGGTGATAGGACTTCTGTACTGCGAAGAGTCGCTGCAACAAGAGGGGGAGGGAGAATCAAATATCAGGTCATACAAAGGCAGAAGATATGCAAATCACATCATAAGCCCCCGTTCACATCGGCCCGATTTGACATGTCAAATCGCATGCCAAATCGGCATCTATTGCCGGCAACGGCACCGTCCGAATCGGTGCGACGCTGACAGTGCGGGACCGCACTGATTTCCAAAAGTAGTTCCTGAACTACTTTTGGCAACTTTGGGGGAAATTTCAATAGACATCAGTGCAGCAACCCGCACCGATGTCTCTGAAATCTCCCCCCCGAAGTCGGACTGAAATGCCGTTTGAAATCATGCGAGTTCAGCTGAACTTACACCGGCATTCAGTGTGAACCTATTCTAAGATGATTCGGTGTAAGGACCTTTTAACAATACAACAGCTCACCAAAATTTTACTTTTACTAATCTTTTATACAATGACAAAAAAAAAAAAAAAAAATGAGTACTGGTCTTCCTCAAAACTGAAAAGGGAGTCTGATCCACATGCTGGCTTAATATTTTTTAATACAATAAAATGGTGAGTCCTCATGAAAATCAGTGCAAGAATGTTTTAAATGCTTTGAATGCCCTTTCATGAAATGAAACCCGAGTGAGGATTTTTGCCAAATTGAACAATGGCTCACTAAAAATGTACTGGTCTTTCATTACTTGAAATTGAGTGCAAATGGACACCTCTATATAATGCATCAACTGCAAACACACATTTACAGTACTTACCGGGAACTCCGCCCACAAACAGGGTCCCGTGACTGTGGACGTGGGAGGACGGACTGACTCCCACCAAGTGGCTTCCTTCTGTGTCCACGTCCAGCTGGATGACGTTACTGCCTTTGGTCACTGCAGAGGGGAGGGAGGAAAGGAGACGCTAAACAGCTGCCATACAGTGAGATCTGATAAGTGATGTGTAGTGCCCATTCTGCAATGTCCCCCCTGGTCACGGCACATTTACAGGATGTACAACACAGCTTGTCAATGAAGCCGGAATATAATGAGCAGGAAAGTTGTCAGGCATTGCACGTTATGGAACTGCAATGCCAAATTATTCAAGTCAGTGGCCAATTTTCCTAATGAATTCCTCTGCAGAGTAAAATTTAGAGGATGTGCCAGTCCTATAGTGCATAAAGTTGACCTTGGCTCTCTGTAGTGTACAACAAAAATGTCCTCCTCTTTGTGAATCATAAGTCATTAGTAGACCCATTAGTCTGTAATTGGGAAGACGTTTTAATAATTTCTCCAGGCCACTATTCAGTTCCAACGAGTGTCAGACAAGTGAAGTAACTTAGTATATGCAGTGCAATGAGGAATGCAAAGACTTATGCTGAGGAGATGAAACAATCTCTCAACAACTGAAGGACCCAACATAGGAGGACACATTCTACAGGCCAACAGTTTTCCTAAACTTTAAGGAAAAGTGATATTCATTCAATGACAAGGAGGAGAACATTTTGGACAGAAAGGACAACTGTGTCTCAAGAGGCCACCTACGTCAAAATGAAACAACCCTCCCTGGACATGGGTGGGGGCCCTTGTCTTCCACATAAAACAGTTTTAACTCCACCCTGACAATAATTCACTCCTTCAGACATATTAAATCGAAGGATTAACATGTGTACAGACTTCCTAACAGCAAGGGTGGGATTATTTAAGTAGGATAAGGTAGTCCCACAACTTTCACACTTCCCATCCTGTTCCTGTGCCCCGAGCCCACCCTTTTGTGAAGCCAATTAGAGCCTCTAATCTTGTGCTTCAAAAAAGAAAACCCCATTGGCATCAATGCGTCCGGCGACCTGCATGTAGATCGGGGGCCGGGCTCATGGATTAGGGGGGCGGCGCCCCTGCACCACTAATGGAGCGGCCGCCACTGGTGCTACCTGTGTGAAGAAGTGGCACTAAGAAGCTACCAAATCTCTCCAAGAATTTAAAACAAGTCTCGTTAAATGTGACTACAAATAGATATACCATGACCTGGAAAGATGGGAACCTTCACAGACATACATCTGCAAACTAAAATTTTGTACATCTCCCCACACTCCTCCCATCGGCTGCAGCCCATACTGACCGGCTATGGTGTGCCACTGCCCGTCACACAGGGGCTGCTGTAGATTCACCTCTGTGCTGTGTTTGCCTCGTTCATCCGTTAGAACTAGAGTGACCTGGAATAGAAAACAATACATTATCACACTGGTGAGCTGAAGCATGGAGGCTGCCTTTGTTGACTACCCTTAATGCAAATGCTAGCTGCCGGCTTGCCATGCTGATCTTCTACCGCTACATTGCTTAGCCTCTGCCAGGTATTGCCATCTGTGACCCCACTGGGGAGGTTTCTTTGGGACAATGCCGTCCTTGAGACAGGAAGTAAGGAGGGATGTGCACCACAGAGACACAGACAATAATAAAACCCCGACAAAGGCGCTAACCCTTACAGAGCTGTGTGCAAAACTACTGGCTAGACTTTCAATCTACTAGCTGTGTGGTTAGTATTAACACAACATATGCTTTTTTTCATATGACCGCAATAATAAAATATTTTTTTATCTTTTTTTTTTTTTTTTTATTATCACACCAGTCAATTTTATTAAGCAGCAGGGTTAAAAAGACACTCAAAAAATAAGTTAAAAAGACACTCACAAAATAAGTGCACTTCTATTGTGCCAACAAATGAAATACCTTTTTATCAGCTGCAGACACACTGATGGAGTTGCCGCTCTCACAGTGTATGTGGAATAGAAGACCGGAGGGGTGCATGGGCCGCACCTCCAACTTCAGCTCCAGATCCAACCTCAGGTCAATCAGGTCCCCTGAGACAGGAAAATGTGTTTGAAACAAGTCTGACCACAAATACAATGAAAAAAAAAACATGACCTGTATCTGACAAATGCTAGACAGTTCTAAGAGAAAAGAGTCAGGCCAATGAAAATGAGTATTTCTGGAATGGTTTGATAATGAAGGACACAATCACTGGGCTGTTCTTATTCAGTCTCCTAATGAATCCAGCAGTGCGGTCTGTGAATTTGCAGGCCATGCTGACCGGATACAATGCTTACTGCAGGAGAGATGCAGTGAGACTCCCTTTCCAGGTTAATTAAGGAAAAAACCCAGGCAAATATTAATTCATGTATCCATTGATAAATATATCTTATATACACCTAGTGTAAGTACCTTAATCTGTCCTGATATTAGCCTCCTGCCATCCCCATACAACGTCCCTCAGACTGGGAGGGGAAAGGGCAGCACTAGAGGCCAGTTAGGGCTCTACTGTTCAGTGCAATGCTTGTTAGTTGGATGCTAAACATGCTTACAGGAGGGAAGAACACAGGGATGACCTCATCATTGTAATGCTGATCTTTCACTATCCAATCAGAAGTAGAGATGACTTAACAGGATGAACTTAGTGATAGTAAAGGTAAAGCTTCTTGGGGGCGTGGCCTGGACGGCGATGTGAGCGGACGTGCGAGATTGTAGCTCCGCTGACGGCAGATCCTCCTTCACTCATCCTGCTTGATAGGAACACCGAAATTCGCTATAAAATAGCCAGGGACCGGACACGAACTACCGAGCACACCATGTCCCCGCCGAAGCGAACTAACACAGCCTCCTCGTCCCTCGAGAGATACCGCAGGACGGAGCGGGATGCGGAGGGCCAAGATGGCGCCGCGCCAGCAGAACACGAGGCTTCTCATACAAACCAAGAGCCTAATGACACTACCAAGGTACTTGAGGCAATCTCTCTATGTCAGTCCACCTTGACAACTAAAATAGAGGAGGTGAAGGTGGACATTTCATTAATCAGGCACGATATGACAAAAATTAGAGAGCGGGTCACTGAGACTGAGACTAGAATCGGGAGGGTGGAAGACACGCTATACCCTTTGCAAAACTCACAGGAGGATATGCAGCGTCAGCTGCAACAATTGGCACAGAAACAGGATGATTTGGAGAACCGGACCCGTAGGTCCAATCTCCGGTTTATTGGACTGCCAGAGGGATCTGAGGGTACTGACCCAGCCACCTTTTTAGAGCAACTTCTGATCAAAACGTATGGGAGGGAGGCATTTTCAACTACTTTTGTGGTAGAACGCGCCCACCGCATGCCAGCCCGTCGTCCACCTGAGGGGGCACCCCCGCGCACATTCATAGCAAAGCTGCTGAACTTCAGGGACCGTGACGCGGTCCTACGGCTGGCAAGACTGAAGGGGAATATCCCGTACCAATCCGGTTCCATCTCAGCGTTCCCGGACTTTTCAGCAGAAGTCCAGCGCCAGAGAGCTAGATTCTCTGACATTAAACGTCGCCTTAGAGCACATCATATAAAATACGCAATGCTTTTTCCAGCCCGCCTTCGTGTGGTGGGAGAAGATCGTGTCCACTTCTTTGAAGACCCAAATATGGCTTCTACATGGCTGGATCAACAAGATGCGCAGAGAAATCGCCCTGCCTGATGCATACCCTCGCTACCAACCAAAGTAAGTGACATTGCACTACTCCTCAAACCGCACTATTTCTCAGGACCCCCGTAATCCGGACTAACAGATGTAACTCCACTGACCCCACAACTGCTGGATATTTTCTTAACAACATATTCTGTGGCCCTGAATTTACCCTCCTACACACCATGACCCTCCACCGATAAAAATCCTGAACTGCCACCGTGCCTTATACATTGCCCCAGGCCTACTGTACTTTGCTACAGGCTCCTTATGTTTTCCATATGAGTGCCTCTATGACAACCAATACTGAAATGGCTTGACACTATGGATCACTCAACCAGTCTGATACCCCATTACTCTATCCTCCATTTTGCTTAAACCCCCGCCTCACTACCAACTACACCTTACTGGATTACAGAGGACTGCTACGGCCCCTTCATGGCTTAGGGATTACGAGGACTTTATCCTTGTTATACACATACTTCTTTCGCCAACCACCACAGTGGAAATGGTTCCTACCATATGGAAACTTCCTTATTTGCCGTATAATTGATGCTACGCGTGCTTCATCGCTGGTACACTACCCAGTATTTGTTCGCCCCCCAAAGGGTGTTTGTTTACGCCGCCACTGTCGTTGCCCAATAGGCTATTGACGGTGCTGACCGGTTTAATGTGCACCTGTTATTTGCTTTTTTGTTTTAAACCTCCTTGCAGTAACACCTTTTGTCCTCACAGCTGCACTAAGTTTGGGATACATGCCCCAGTCAAGTTTGGGCGACTGAGGGCAGGGAGGGCGGGAAGGGAAAAAGTTAAGGTTCAAGTTAAGTTAGGAAACATGTATAACAACTTGCAACGCACTGTAATGAATGTTTATGTGTACTGTTATGTGAAGGGGAGAGGTGCAGCTGAGACCACCTTGGGGGAACGGAGATTGGCATGCGCCCTTAACAAGTACCATAGTTTTATCCTAAAAGGAAATTGGAGATGCCATTTAAATGACTAATTTGAAGTTCCTTATCTGGAATATCCGTGGGATTCGAGACAAACTCAAACGCACGGCTGTCTTTACCTGCCTTAAAACATACCATGCAGACATCACGGTTTTGGTTGAGACCCATGTTACAGGACAGCTCCAGCTTGCGCTGAAGCGGCCCTGGATAGGCTGGGCATTTCATGCCACTTACACTCCTTACTCCCGCGGGGTCTCGGTCCTTATAGCTAAGACTGCACCTTTTGCGTTAATTTCAGTGCGCACAGATCCTCACGGTAGCTATGTCTTCATACATTGTACATTATATGGCTCCCAATACTTGATTATGGCATTCTACATACCCCCACCATATAAATCTAATTTAATTACGGAAGGCCTACTATATATGGCTCAGCACCCCAATATACCCGCTATCTGGATGGGGGATTTCAATATGGTGCTGAATCCTCAGATAGATAGAACACAGCCCAGTCAGGATGTCCACCTCCCAGACACTACCAGACTGGGACGCACATTAAAAGAATTTTCGCTGACTGACGTCTGGAGATACGGACACCCCCATGATTTGGCGTACTCGTGCTTTTCGGCAACCCACTCCACTATGTCCCGTATTGACCTTATTTTAATCTCTGACATGATACTTCCCCAACTAACTGACTCAGGTTATCACACTAGATCCCTCTCTGACCATGCCCCCTGTTGGGCAACACTGCAACTAATCCAGCACGCTGGACCTCGGACCTGGCGCTTACACCCCTTCTGGTTATCAATGGTAAAAGACCAAGAGGAGACACATGCAGAATGGAAATTCTTTTTTAGAATTAACCAAAACACTGCCTCTGTGGGACACATTTGGGAGGCATACAAATTACATGTCCGCACTATTCTAACTTCCCGTATAAACAGAATTAAAACCTCCTCCAATTTACTTCTTGAGCAGGCCTCAGATAGGATTGACATACTAACAAAAGAATTTCACAAAGATCCCAGTCAGGAAAGAGCAGCAACACTTAGACTTCACACACGGCTACTAGACCAACTACACTACGATAAAGCTAAACAGAAGCTCTTCTTCCTAAAACAACGCGTGTTCGAGCAAGGGGAGCGCGCTGGCAAATTACTAGCATACTTAGCCCACCAGAACACCAATCCCCCAGTAGTGGTAACCCTGTCAGGACCCCACAATATCAAAATTTCAGATCCCCCGAAGTGGCAGAAGCATTTCGCAAATATTACTCAGACCTATACTCTTCTAAGGTATCAACCACTACACAGGAAACCAGATCATTCCTTCAGGAAATCCCCTTTTCACAACTATCAGAACCTCAACTACAGGAACTAGAGGCTCCCCTCACACTAGATGAAATTACCCTAGCAATAGCATCCTTGGCACCGGGTAGAGCGCCAGGAGGAGACGGTCTCCCATTGGACTTTTACGCGGCATACTCAGAGATATTAACCCCTGAACTTCTGAAACTATACAATCACATATTTGAAACTAAAACCCTTCCTGAAACCCTCCGTCAGGCGGTAATTATAGTAATCCCCAAGCCGGGCAAAGACCCCCAACTACCAGAATCCTATCGCCCTATTTCACTTCTCCAAGCAGACATAAAAATATTAGCCAAAATACTAGCCATGCGCCTTAATAAGAGCATTCTCTCCCTTATTCACCCCGACCAGACAGGGTTCATGCCAGGAAAAAATACAGCCATGAATCTAAGACGCCTACACATGAATATCCAAGCGGAACACGACAATGTGGGAGATAGAGCTGTGGTGGCGCTTGACGCCGCCAATGCGTTCGACTCAGTGGAATGGGGATATCTCTGGGAGTGCCTCCGGGGGTACGGTTTTGGCCCCAACTTTATACAATGGGTACAGCTACTATATTATTCCCCAATAGCAAGAGTGGTGGTAAATGGCTGGACATCCGACCCCTTCCCGCTGAGTAGAGGAACCCGTCAGGGCTGTCCGCTGTCCCCTTTGCTATATGCTTTGGCGGTGGAACCCCTGGCTATTTCCCTTAGACAGAATTTACATGTACGGGGGTTACGAGCAGGACCTCTGACGGAAACATTAAGTTTGTACGCAGATGACATGCTTATTTATCTAGAGGATACTGGTCCATCTTTACAGGCGACCCTTCTAACCATTGAAGAATTTGGTAAACACTCAGGTCTAAGCATGAACTGGACCAAATCTCAGGTTCTCCCCCTAGATGTGACATCCCCAACACACAGTGCGGCATCTCTCCCCTTGCAAAGAGTTGCATCCATTAAATACTTAGGTATAGAAATCACTAGAGATCCATTGGAATACACCACAAACAATATCGAACCACTCTTTTCATATTTAAAATCCCGAACACAAACCTGGGCAAGACTCCCTCTTGGAGTAATGGGCAGAATTAACCTCTTTAACCACTTCAGCCCCGGAAGGTTTTACCCCCTTCCTGACCAGAGCACTTTTTACAATTCGGCACTGCGTCGCTTTAACTGCTAATTGCGCAGTCATGCAATGCTGTACCCAAACGAAATTTGCGTCCTTTTCTTCCCACAAATAGAGCTTTCTTTTGATAGTATTTGATCACCTCTGCCGTTTTTATTTTTTGCGCTATACACGGAAAAAGACCGAAAATTTTGAAAAAAAATGATATTTTCTACTTTTTGTTCTAAAAAAAATCCAATAAACTCAATTTTAGTCATACATTTAGGCCAAAATGTATTCGGCCACATGTCTTTGGTAAAAAAAATGTCAATAAGTGTATATTTATTGGTTTGCGCAAAAGTTATAGCGTCTACAAACTAGGGTACATTTTCTGGAATTTACACAGCCTTTAATTTATGACTGCCTATGTCGTTTCTTGAGGTGCTAAAATGGCAGGGCAGTACAAAACCCCCACAAATGACCCCATTTTGGAAAGTAGACACCCCAAGGAATTTGCTGAGAGGCATGTTGAGCCCATTGAATATTCATTTTTTTTGTCCCAAGTGATTGAACAATGACAAAAAAAAAAAAAAAATTACAAAAAGTTGTCACTAAATGATATATTGCTCACACAGGCCATGGGCATATGTGGAATTGCACCCCAAAATACATTTAGCTGCTTCTCCTGAGTATGGGGATACCACATGTGTGGGACTTTTTGGGAGCCTAGCCGCGTACGGGGCCCCGAAAACCAATCACTGCCTTCAGGATTTCTAAGGGCGTACATTTTTGATTTTACTCCTCACTACCTATCACAGTTTTGAAGGCCATAAAATGCCCAGATGACATAAAACCCCCCCAAATGACCCCATTTTGGAAAGTAGACACCCCAAGCTATTTGCTTTGAGGCATGTTGAGTCCATGGAATGTTTTATATTTTGACACAAGTTGCGGGAAAGTGACACATTTTTTTTTTTTTTTTTGCACAAAGTTGTCACTAAATGATATATTGCTCACACAGGCCATGGGCATATGTGGAATTGCACCCCAAAATACATTTAGCTGCTTCTCCTGAGTATGGGGATACCACATGTGTGGGACTTTTTGGGAGCCTAGCCGCGTACGGGGCCCCGAAAACCAAGCACTGCCTTAAGGATTTCTAAGGGCGTACATTTTTGATTTTACTCCTCACTGCCTATCACAGTTTCGGAGGCCATGGAATGCCCAGGTGGCACAAACCCCCCCCCAAATGACCCCATTTTGGAAAGTAGACACCCCAAGCTATTTGCTGAGAGGCATGGTGAGTATTTTGCAGCTCTCATTTGTTTTTGAAAATAAAGAAAGACGAGAAAAAAAATTTTTTTTTTTTCTTTTTTCAATTTTCAAAACTTTGTGACAAAAAGTGAGGTCTGCAAAATACTCACTATACCTCTCATCAAATAGCTTGGGGTGTCTACTTTCCAAAATGGGGTCATTTGGGGTTTTTTTTTGCCACCTGGGCATTCCATGGCCTCCGAAACTGTGATAGGCAGTGAAGAGTAAAATCAAAAATTTACGGCCTTAGAAAGCCTGAAGGCGGTGCTTGGTTTTCGGGGTCCCGTACGCGGCTAGGCTCCCAAAAAGTCTCACACATGTGGTATCCCCGTACTCAGGAGAAGCAGCAGAATGTATTTTGGGGTGTAATTTCACATATTCCCATGGCATGTTTGAGCAATATATCATTTAGTGACAACTTTGCGCAAAAAAAAATAAAAAAAATAAAAAATTGTCTCTTTCCCGCAACTTGTGTCACAATATAAATTATTCCATGGACTCAACATGACTCTCAGCAAATAGCTTGGGGTGTCTACTTTCCAAAATGGGGTCATTTGGGGGGGTTTTGAACTGTCCTGGCATTTTATGCACAACATCTAGAAGCTTATGTCACACATCACCCACACTTCTAACCACTTGAAGACAAAGCCCTTTCTGACACTCATTGTTTACATAAAAAAATAATTTTTTTTTGCAAGAAAATTACTTTGAACCCCCAAACATTATATATTTTTTTTAAAGCAAATGCCCTACAGATTAAAATGGTGGGTGTTTCATTTTTTTTTTTCACACAGTATTTGCGCAGCGATTTTTCAAACGCATTTTTTGGGGAAAAAACACACTTTTTTACATTTTAATGCACTAAAACACACTATATTGCCCAAATGTTTGATGAAATAAAAAAGATGATCTTAGGCCGAGTACATGGATACCAAACATGACATGCTTTAAAATTGCGCACAAACGTGCAGTGCCGACAAACTAAATACATTTTTAAAAGCCTTTACAGGTTACCACTTTAGATTTACAGAGGAGGTCTACTGCTAAACTTACTGCCCTCGATCTGACCTTCGCGGCGATACCTCACATGCATGGTGCAATTGCTGTTTACATTTGACGCCAGACCGACGCTTGCGTTCGCCTTAGCGCGAGAGCAGGGGGGACAGGGGTGCTTTTTTTTTTTTTTTTTTTTTTTTCTTTATTATTATTATTTTTTTATCTTATTTTTAAACTGTTCCTTTCATTTTTTTTTTTTTAATCATTTTTATTGTTATCTCAGGGAATGTAAATATCCCCTATCATAGCAATAGGTAGTGACAGGTACTCTTTTTTGCAAAAATTGGGGTCTATTAGACCCTAGATTTCTCCTCTGCCCTCAAAGCATCTGACCACACCAAGATCGGTGTGATAAAATGCTTTCCCAATTTCCCAATGGCGCTGTTTACATCCGGCGAAATCTAAGTCATAAAATGCTCGTAGCTTCCGGTTTCTTAGGCCATAGAGATGTTTGGAGCCACTCTGGTCTCTGATCAGCTCTATGGTCAGCTGGCTGAATCACCGGCTGCATTTTCAGGTTCCCTGTTGAGACAGGAGAGCCAGAGAAAAACACGGAAGACGTTGGGGGGGAGGGGCATTCCCTCCCACTGCTTGTAAAAGCAGTCTAGAGGCTAATTAGCCGCTAGGATTGCTTTTACATGAAAGCCGACCGCTGGCTGAAAAGAATGATACCAAGATGATACCTAAACCTGCAGGCATCATTCTGGTATAACCACTCAAAGTCGTGAATGGCGTACCTGAAGACAAAAAAATGGTTAACAATAAAGCACAGTAAACGGTAAGGTATAAAAAATTGCATACCTGAAAAGCAAACATGATAAAACATAATAACAATAAAACATTGCAGAATAGAATACAGTAAAAAAGAGCAGAACAATAGAGAGAGAATAGAGAGAGAGAGAACAATAAAACGACAACTATTTTTTTTTATTTTATATTTTTGTATGTGTTTTTTTTTTTTTTACACTTTTTTTTGTAACTAACTTTTATAACTGTAACCGGTTCCAGGTTCGGGTCTCTCAAAATGCGATGGCATCTTGGGAGACCCTGTGAAAGTGTGCCTAGTCTGTGCAATGCTGTACCCTACGCTAATAATCAACTAGTGAATGGTAGCGTTCAAAACATTCACCAATGCAAAGACCAGGATTGTCAGGACAGGAGGGACAATAATAGCGGGTGTCACGCCTATATTCGCGCTTGCTGCAGACACGACATCTTTTTTGGGGGTTCGTTGGGTAGGGGTACTCGGGAGGACATAAAGAAAATGCCTCTCATGCAGCCGACTGCATTTGGTTGGGGATGTGAATGGGGGAAGTACGGGCGCTGCAGAAGCGGTGGGTTCCCAATTAGGATTGGCGAATGCAGCAGGAAGGGCACTATGGGCACGACGGGCCTGTGTTTGTCTTCTTGGTGGCAGCGGGACACTACTTGTGCTTGCCACCTCACCAGCTTGAACTGCACTTATGGGACTTGCCACGTCACCAAGTGTTACTGCAGTGCTGGTTTGACTACGACCGGGGTGTACTAGGCCGCTGGTGCTTGCCAGTTCACCAAAACGCTACCAAAAAACTGTTAGCGATCGCAAGGATCAGGCCTGACTCTGCGAACGCTGCAGTTATGCGTTTAGTGTTTTGTAAGTGTCAGTGATCGATCGATACTGCACTTGGGTGGGCTGGGCTGGGCCGGGCGGAGGGGCAAAACGCAGGTGCTAGCAGGTATCTGGGCTGATCCCGCTAACACTGCGTTTGTGGGAACCCTAAACTGCTGGGGACGCTAGTATAGATCTGATCGGATCAGATATTGATCCGATCAGATACTATACCACTAAGGGAGGCGTATGCTGCGTGCGTGGGTGTTAGCGGTACTGGCGCTAACCTGACACTGCTTGGGGCTGGTGCTTGCCAGTTCACCAAAACGCTACCAAAAAAACTGTTAGCGATCGCAGGGATCAGGCCTGACTCTGCGAACGCTGCAGTTATGCGTTTAGTGTTTTGTAAGTGACAGTGATCGATCGATACTGCACTTGGGTGGGCCGGGCAGAGGGGCAAAACGCAGGTGCTAGCGGGTATCTGGGCTGATCCCGCTAACACTGCGTTTTTGGGAACCCTAAACTGCTGGGGACGCTAGTATAGATCTGATCGGATCAGATATTGATCCGTACAGATACTATACCACTAAGGGAGGCGTATGCTGCGTGCGTGGGTGTTAGCGGTACTGGCGCTAATCTGACGCTGCCTGGGGCGACGCATATCACCGCCGGGCGATCAGGGGGCTAAACTTTTATTCGGTAATAAACGGCGGGTGCCCTGACACTATAAAAAATAAACGAACTAACCAGCGTCACCCGTAACAGTTATACGGTGATCAGTGGTGAAAGGGTTAACTAGGGGGCAATCAAGGGGTTAAAACATTTATTAGGTAGTATATGGGGGTCCCTGTCGCTATAAAACGCTGACGGCAAACCTAAATATTTACCTCACTAACTAGCGTCACCAGCGACACTAATACAGCGATCAGAAAAATGATCGCTTAGTGACACTGGTGACAGGGGGTGATCAAGGGGTTAAAACTTTATTAGGGGGGGTTAGGGGGGTATCCTAGACCTAAAGGGGGCCTAACACTCACTGCCCTAACACTGTAACTGTCACAAACTGACACTATGCAGTAATCAGGAAAAAAAAAAAAAAAATACTGCTAATGTCAGTTTGTGACAGGGGGGGGGGTGATTGGGGGGGGATCGGGGGGCGATCGGGGGTGTAAGGTATGCCTGGCATGTTCTACTGTGTGTGTTTGTGTTGTGTGCACTTACATGTCTTCTCTCCTCGGCGCTGGACGGAAACTGCCAGACCGAGGAGAGATGACATCACATCCTCTGCCTGTGTGAAACTACACACAGGCAGAGGAGGATTCCCATTGGCTGGGAGCGATCGCGAGGGGGGGGCCACGATCAGATGGTCTCCCCCTCGCCTCCCGACGCTCCCAGTCAGATGCCGACCGCCGCTGGCACCGGGGGGGGGGTCCGATCGGACCCCCCGCCCGCGGGAGGCAGATCACGTATATATACGTGATTCTGCCTGCCCGTGCCACTCTGCCGACGTATATCTACGTTAGGCGGTCGGCAAGTGGTTAAGATGATACTATTGCCAAAATTCCTCTATATACTCTGGAACTCTCCAATTTTTATTCCCCTTAAAACTTTTAAAACCATTGATAAAATCCTTAATTCTTTTGTCTGGGGCTCTAATAGGCATAAACTGGCCTGGAATACACTTAAGAACCCTACTTCCTCTGGGGGGGCCGCCCTTCCGGACGTACACATGTACTATATAGCAGCTCAGCTTTCACACTTCTATTATATCCACAAAACAGACGAAGAAAGATACCAAACTTTAGTTTGCAGGAAAGTTAATAAAGACTTATATTCCCCACTACAAGTACTCTTTAGAGGAGGTAACACCAAACACAAGAAAGAGGACCGCAACTTGCTGCTATCCCAACACAGACGCGTATGGGAAAGAGCTGTCAGGCTCACTGGAAATGACTTTTTCCCACTCACACACTCCATTGTGGCATAATCCACAGTTGAAGGAGCTCATGTCCCTGTCTGGGACCACTAGCTGGGCCGCTAAAGGAATAGTATTCCTATTTCAGGTTATCACTATATTTGGCATGAGAAATTTTGAAACAATCTGCGAAGAGTATGACCTCTCTCCCCATATGCGATTTAGATACATACAACTGAAACACGCACTCCATGCACAATTTGCAAATGGCTTCCCCAATCCACAATCACTAACATTAGTAGACGTGATTACAGGATCAGACCCAGACAAACTTATCTCTACCCTATACACCATCCTACGCACCAAATCGGTAGCTAGAATTGCCGATAATGCAAGACTTAGATGGGAAAATGACGTAGGACCAATAGACTGTTCTGACTGGGAAGACATATTAGAAAACGTTAAAAAAACATCACCTAAAATCTCAGAACGCCTGACCCAACTTTACATAATACACAAATCCTATCTCACACCAGCTAGAATTGCTAAATACTCCCCACAGCAAAACCCGAACTGCCCCAGGTGCTCTGGTAACCCTTGTACATTCTACCATTTAATATGGCTATGCCCCGAAATACAAAGCTACTGGACACAGATCATCAAATTCCTCCACGATCACATGGGATCACCGATCCAGTTAGACCCCAAGTTATGCCTCCTTGGCCTATTGCCAGACACCATTAAAAATAGATCTACAATCACATTTCTCAGTGAATCAATATTTTATGCTAGAAAATTGTTTGCTAGGCACTGGATGGGCACAGACTCTCCCACCATGCAGGCCTGGATTAGGGAGGTGAATACGTCGCTACCATACAAAAGGGCTATGTACAAACACAGGGGATGCCCAAATAAATATTATAAAATTTGGAACAAATGGCTGAACAATGATAACACTTGCGCTAATTAATCTTGAAGTATTTTAGGAGTTTAATGAGTCTCCCATGAACATCTTACGATACGATGGTATATAGGACCAAGCTACAACCCCCAATAAATAAATGCTACAAGCTGGTTTTAATAACTAGAAATACACTGGTGAAAACTGTGAAGTATTGTTTGTAACCATATCAAACTATGCCTATCTGTAAAATGTATAACCTACCCATGTACCTTCATGCCTTGTGGGAAATACCCCTTCATGTGATTGCAAGTGTTGTACTATAACTGTATACTGACATAATTTTTCAACAATAAACATGTTCTTTAAAAAAAAAAGGTAAAGCTTCTTTTTTTTAAAAAAAAACAAACATGTCATACTTACCTGCTCTGTGCAAAACCATTTGGCGGAACCTCCTCTTCTTGGGTCCCCCGCCGGCACTCCTGGCTCCTTCTTCCTGCTGAGAGCCCCTTTAGAGCAAGCTGCTTATGGGCGTGCTCGCTCCCGAGCCGGTGTTCTTTTGAGAAATGCCCCCGATGGGTCAACGCATGAGCAGTAACAATCGTCACTCCAGCTGATATGTTGATCAGCTGGCGTGATGTCAACACAGCGCATGCGCAGATCGTCGGAGGCATTTGTCAAAGGGAGACAGTATTCGACGGGCAGTATTTAAAGCTATGCAAACAGCGGAGGAAGAACTGTTGTGGGATGGTTTTTCCGTGTGCTGAATGGCAGGTCTAGTCTGTGCTGCAGGATGGGTTTGGTGTGTTGAACAGCAGGTTTTGCCTGTGTCTAAGGACGGCTTGCAACACACACAAAACCTGCCCTTCAACACACCCACAACCCGCCCCACAACAGCGAGGCACAATCTGACAACTACGTTCCCCGCTGTTTTCAGATCATCAGATAATGCCTCCGACGATCTGCGCGTGCCCTGTGTTGACATCACACCAGCTGATCAACATATCAGCTGGAGTGACGTTCGTTACTGTAATGCCCTGACCCATCGGGGGCATTTTTCGATGGGAGGCATTTCTTGATAGAACACTGGCTCTGGGTGTCCATTAGACACACAGAAGATCGCTCAGTCCAGCCCCCCAGCTCCCTCCTCACTGGCTGTGATTGACAGCAGCAGGAGCCAATGGTGTGTCTGAGCAAATGAGATGGAAGAGAGACAGGACAGCCTCTGCTCTCCTGCACATCGCTGGATTGAAATCAGGCTCAGGTAAGTATTGGGGGGGGGGGCTGCACAGAGAAGATATTTACAATCATGCATAGAACGCATGAAGGCCTTTACAACTACTTTAAGCAGCTTGGTAGGTAGCATTACAATGATTGGGGGGGGGAGGGGGGGGGTGCTGCTATAAAGGCAAGACAGGACAGATATTACAGGACATATAAGTCCTGAGATTATCATTTTTGCCTGGACATTCACAAACACAAGACTCTCACCGAACCCTATAAATCTTAACATACGTCCAAATATTGTGTCAACAAGAACCCGAAATTCTACATGGAATTACTAAGATACTAATCAGAGTTTTCAGCTCATCCATTTATTGCAGAAATAACTAAAATATATGGGTTCCTTTACAATTCTTAGAACCCAAAGGTTTGGGCTGGCAACCTTGACCTGAATAAGATATTCCAGAGGGTAGTATTGGGGGCATTAGTGGTAGGTTAACCAAAGCACAAAAACACAAGGTGAGTATAGTAGCAAGTCCAAGTTGCAATCTTGAAACACCCAATACGAGCACAATATGCGACCGGTCTAAACTATGTGGCATGTTCACCAATGCCAGGAGCCTGGCGGACAAGATGGGTGAACTAGAGATACTGTTGTACAAGGAGGATTTGGATTTTGTGGGAATTTCAGAGACCTGGTTCAACAGCTCTCATGATTGGCTGGCAAAAATTCAAGGGTATACCTTATACCGCAAGGACAGAGAGGGTAAAAAAGGGGGAGGGGTATGCCTATATATCAAGAATAATGTACAAGTGAATGTGAGAGATGACATCACTGAGGGGGCTAGGGAGGAGGTGGAATCTTTATGGGTAGAGCTCCAAAGGGATGAAGCTAAGGGGAAAATAATACTGGGAGTATGCTATAGGCCCCCTAACCTGAGGGAGGAAGTGGAGACGGATCTCCTATCACAAATTGGATTAGCAGCAAGGATGGGAAGTGTTATCATAATGGGGGATTTTAATTATCCAGACATAGACTGGGCGGAGGGAACCGCGCATTCATTTAAGGCTCGCCAGTTCCTTAGTGTCTTGCAGGACAATTTTATGGGTCAGATGGTAGACGCACCAACTAGAAATAAAACATTACTAGATCTACTGATTACCAACAATACAGACCTGATAACAGATGTGGAAATACGGGGCAATTTAGGTAACAGCGATCACAGGTCAATTAGTTTCAGTGTAAATCACACAAATAGGAGACATGAAGGGAACACAAAGACACTGAATTTCAAAAGAGTCAACTTCCCTAAACTACAAACCTTGCTAAAAGGCATAAATTGGGATAAAATATTAGGAACAAAGAATACGGAGGAGAGATGGGTTTGCTTTAAGAGCATATTAAATAAGGGCATTAGCCAATGTATCCCATTGGGTAATAAATTTAAAAGAGCGAACAAACATCCTGGATGGCTTAACTCCAATGTAAAAATGCATATAAAAGCAAAGGAGAAGGCCTTCAAAAAATACAAGGTTGAGGGATCATCCACAGCATTCAGAATTTATAAAGAATGCAATAAGAAATGTAAGGGTGCAATTAGGTTGGCTAAGATAGAACATGAAAGACACATAGCGGAGGAGAGCAAAAAAAATCCCAAGAAATTCTTTAAGTATGTAAACAGTAAAAAAGGAGGACAGACCATATTGGCCCCATAAAGAATGAGGAAGGACATCTGGTTACAAAGGATGGGGAGATGGCAAAGGTATTGAATTTATTCTTCTCCTCAGTCTTCACGAGTGAATCGGGGGGCTTCAGTAACCAAAACTGCAGTGTTTATCCTCATGACACAACACAGGAAGCACCTACATGGTTAACAGAGGACGGAATTAAAATTAGACTTGAGAAACTTAACATTAATAATCACCGGGACCAGATGGCTTGCATCCGAGGGTACTTAGGGAACTCAGTCAGGTGATTGCCAGACCGTTGTTCCTAATTTTTACAGACAGTCTATTGACTGGAATGGTACCAGCTGATTGGAGAAAAGCCAATGTAGCACCAATATTTAAAAAGGGCCCAAAAAACATCCCTGGGAATTACAGACCAGTTAGCCTAACATCAATAGTATGTAAACTCTTGGAGGGGATGATAAGGGACTATATACAAGATTTTAGTAATAAGAATGATATCATTAGCAGTAATCAGCATGGATTCATGAAGAATCGTTCTTGCCAAACCAATCTATTAACCTTCTATGAGGAGGTGAGTTGCCATCTAGATAAAGGAAGGCCCGTAGACGTGGTGTATCTGGATTTTGCAAAAGCATTTGACACAGTTCCCCATAAACGTTTACTGTACAAAATAAGGTGCGTTGGCATGGACCATAGGGTGAGTACATGGATTGAAAACTGGCTACAAGGGCGTGTTCAGAGGGTGGTGATAAATGGGGAGTACTCAGAATGCTCAGGGGTGGGTAGTGGGGTTCCCCAGGGTTCTGTGCTGGGACCAATCCTATTTAATTTGTTCATAAACGACCTGGAGGATGGGATAAACAGTTCAATCTCTGTATTTGCAGACGATACTAAGCTAAGCAGGGCAATAACTTCTCCGCAGGATGTGGAAATCTTGCAAAAAGACCTGAACAAATTAATGGGGTGGGCGACTACATGGCAAATGAGGTTCAATGTAGAAAAATGTAAAATAATGCATTTGGGTGGCAAAAATATGAATGCAATCTATACACTGGGGGGAGAACCTCTGGGGGAATCTAGGATGGAAAAGGACCTGGGGGTCCTAGTGGATGATAGGCTCAGCAATGGCATGCAATGCCAAGCTGCTGCTAATAAAGCAAACAGAATATTAGCATGCATTAAAAGTGGGATCAACTGCAGAGATAAAACGATAATTCTCCCGCTCTACAAGACTCTGGTCCGCCCGCACCTGGAGTATGCTGTCCAGTTCTGGGCACCAGTCCTCAGGAGGGACGTACTGGAAATGGAGCGAGTACAAAGAAGGGCAACAAAGCTAATAAAGGGTCTGGAGGATCTTAGTTATGAGGAAAGGTTGCGAGCACTGAACTTATTCTCTCTGGAGAAGAGACGCTTGAGAGGGGATATGATTTCAATTTACAAATACTGTACTAGTGACCCCACAATAGGGATAAAACTTTTTCGCAGAAGAGAGTTTAATAAGACTCGTGGCCACTCATTAGAATTAGAAGAAAAGAGGTTTAACCTTAAACTACGTAGAGGGTTCTTTACTGTAAGAGCGGCAAGGATGTGGAATTCCCTTCCACAGGCGGTGGTCTCAGCGGGGAGCATTGATAGCTTCAAGAAACTATTAGATAATCACCTGAATGACCGCAATATACAGGGATATGTAATGTAATACTGACACATAATCACACACATAGGTTGGACTTGATGGACTTGTGTCTTTTTTCAACCTCACCTACTATGTAACTATGTAACTATGAATAGGCCTCTACAAAATATTAAATTAAACTTTAAGAAAACACTATAGTATACCGAATCGGAGGAATCCTCCATCTGAGAAGAACAATCCGGGTTCTGTGAGTCCCTCAAAGCAAGGCGTGACCCCCACCACTCTCCCGGGGGCACCCAAGTCTTTCCCATCCATCTTCAGATCTCTCAGGCAGCCCCGGAAACCATTCATAGCTCCGTCCTGAAACAGATGGAAACAGCAACATCACAAAAAACACAGCTAACCTGTATTAATATTATATATATTCACGCAGTACAACTGTTTTCAAACTTATAGTGGTGGGTTATACTGCACATGGCAGATGTAAGCTAATTGGTTGCCGTGCTCAAGACAGATACCTTCCTCCAATTTTTTCTTTTAGCTTGGAGGCCCTTTATGTGTCCATCACTTACCATGTTGTCTGGAAGGTTCCTTAGTGCAGGGACTCCTCCAACGTATGCTGGACTGGTCAAAGACAAGGTGGATCCCAAGTGTATGATGCCGGTCTGTGCTCTCAGGCCATCAATGACCAGACGGAGCTTGTTCTTCTCTTTCCCAAAGAAAACCTAAAATGTACATAAATGATAATCAAAGTCGACCTTGAAATCTTGCTTCTGCTTACATCATTTGTGTCACGGTGGGATGCACAGTTTCTGGCTCAAATACCATTCAAGGCAATATTCACCCGCTTCTGTAATTTGCTGCTCCACTCCCATTCAATCTTCTACTCTTCCAATCACATGGGCCTCACCTCCTAACAGCAATCATTGACTAGAGACCCTAAATGAGCAGTTCAGCCACCCTCCAGCTTTAATACTTTCTAAGGCACAGACCTTCTATTACAGTGCCTTGAAAAAGTATTCACACCCCTTGAAATTTTCCACATTTTGTTACAACCAAAAACGTAAATGTATTTTATTGGGATTTTATGTGGTAGACCAACACAAAGTGGCACATAATTGGGCACTAGACGGCCAGGCCTCATTCTGTCCCTTCTCAACAGATGCCATCAATCTGGCTGGAGTCTGCTCCTTCCAAGTGGCAGGAAACTGTGAGTGCATGTGGCTGGGTAGCCTTCCCACCGGGTTTGTTGTGAACGGTTACCACATTACTTCAATACGAGTCTTCTATTGAACCTGCCTGTGTGAATTATTGCCTCCACACCATGCTGCACCACACCTACAATCTAGTACTTCTTGAAAAAAAACCCTCATTAGCCCAATGCTTTTCTTACTACATTTCCTTTAAAAGAGACCGAGAGCCAAACAATATGAATAGATAGGTCTATACGGGGCATATAGGCAAATATGATATTACCTATGAGTTTCCCTTTATGATGAGCCACATAGGTTCCATCTGCACCAATCCATTCCAGTCTGCTTGCAGCTTTGGCAGTACAAAGGGTGCAGAATGGGGAAAGGAACAATAGGTGGAAGCACTTGATACAGATTAGACTATGTTTGGAACAGATAAGTGGAAGTGCTTGGCACAGATAGTTGGATTGAATAAATGGGGGTGAGGTTAGATAACGTACTTATGTGTCTCCTGTATCTAAACCATTTACATGGACTGTTGCAAGGTGTCACCTGAGGCGAAATGGGCATCTTGGCTTATGGCAGGGGCTACTCTGGCTACATTAAATTAGTTGTTTAATATATAACTGCACAAAAAACACAAAAGAGAATCCTCATACCGTGTGCCAGAGCCCATCTGTGTACTTGTCTTTACTCCTCAGTCGATGTGTCCTTCCATGAATGTTCGTCAGGAGCACAAACCTGGCATTTATGACATGGAGAGACAGGGAGGAGGTCCCTCGCTCATCAGCAAAATAAAAGAGGAGCCCGCTGGAGGCGTTCAGCCGGACTTCCATTGAAAAGTAGAACCTGTGCAACATAAATATAGAAGAATGTTTATAACATGGAGGAGTCCTTGTAGATCAATGGTTTGCGAACAATTGGTATGATGTCACCACTCAGTGGGTGTTCTCTTCCTGTCTAGCTGGGTACACGCCTCTCACATGTAAGAAGTAATTCAAAACCTTTTTTCCCTTCCTGCTAATTTATATGTGCAGCATTATAGCTGCATAATTTCTGCAGCCGTAATGTTGCACCTTTGCCAGATTATGCAAAATTCACAGCAATAATACAACTGCATCATGATATCCTCCTGAATAATCTGCGTTTCCTCTAATGTCACCATAGTTTATTGATTATTCACCTTTCTTGTTGGAAGTCAGGAAGATCTGTAAATTCCAGATGGCTGGACCTGGAACCTCCAAATTGGAACGCCCCTTTGACAGCTTTGGGAAGCATGCATGATGAACTGAGCTGATTCCGGTGACTCATTAAGGCCAGCTTCCTCTGCCGAGCCTGCTAGCATGAACATATCAGCATGTTAACTAAAATACATATCACTGAGGAAGAAGTGCATAAAAAAGCCACGTCCATAAATTGAGAGACAAAAATAGGTGCTACTATGTATTACCAAAATAGCGGACTTTTAAGGCTTGGAAACAATCAAGAGAAAATCTAATGAAAGCAATCAATTTTATTGAAAGTATTATACAATATCAAAAAAAGAGGATAAAACCATCACATATGTGCATCTGTATTTATGTGCAGTGAGCCCTTGTGTCTACGCGTTTCGCCGTTAGGCTTCTTCAGGACACGATCAAGGTTCAGAGATGCAACAGATAAGAGAATACATTTCTCTATCTTAGTATGAGATACATAGTTATAGTATCCATGGTAAGATGAACAGTGGGTTTGGGGATTGAAAATCCATCCGTGATGGCTGAATCTAGACGCAGGGGCAAATGGACAATCTACAGTCCTGGCCTGAGGGGCGCCAAAGTAGTTGCAAGGTATCCGTCAATACACCACTCAATAATTGGGTTTGGATCATACGGGTGATTAATGCCCGGCAGCATATTGCTGTTAAGGCGGGAATTCAATAGGCAAACATGCCCCTGGGATACAGCCGTCCACTGCACATGCTATTGAGTGGTGTATTGACGGATACCTTGCGACTACTTTGGCGCCCCTCAGGCCAGGACTGTAGATTGTCCATTTGCCCCTGCATCTAGATTCAGCCATCACGGATGGATTTTCAATCCCCAAACCCGCTGTTCATTTTACCATGGATACTATAACTATGCATCTCATACTAAGATAGAGAAATGTACTCTCTTATCTGTTGCGTCTCTGAACATTGATCGTGTCCTGAAGAAGCCTAACGGCGAAACGCATAGACGCACAAGGGCTCACTGCACATAAATACAGATGCACATATGTGATGGTTTTATCCTTTTTTTTTATATTGTATAATACTTTCAATAAAATTGATTGCTTTCATTAAATTTTCTCTTGATTGTTTCCAAGCCTTAAAAGTCCGCTATTTTGGTAATACATAATAGTACCTATTTTTGTCTCTCAACTAAAATACATAGTAATAATATTTAGAATATAAAACTATCCTCATGGTTCTAGGGACCCCCTACCTTTATTTTCTTCAGTTTATCCTTCTTTAGCAGAGCTCGAATCTCTTGTGGCCGTTGCTCTGTCGCCTCCTGGCAGCTCATAGTTACATTCAGGCTACGTAGATTCTGTTGCAGATCTAGAACCATCTGGGGTCCAGTGATACTAGAGCCAAAGAGAACATAGGGATCAGCATACTAGGTTAGGTCAGAAATGTACTATTGAACAATAGAATGTTGGGCAATGGAGGGAGGAGATGCCCACCGTGGCCATAATCTCACCTTTTCACAAAGACATTACTGATGCAGCCGCTCAGGTTTCCAGGTGTACTACTATCAGGTGCGCCACCAAGGAGTAGGTTAATACCCGCCGCTTCCTGCCGTCTCCTCCTGCTGCTGTCTGACAACTGCCGGCTTCCTTCTAGTTGGTCGTCTATGTAAAACCGCACCCTGCACAGTGATGATGAGTGTTAATAATCGTGACATTTACTGTAATGCCCACACACCTTTAGCAACATAATATCCCAACCTCTTCCATCAACCGAATCACATGGGAGCAGATGTATGAAACTGTTGGGACTTCCAGCCCTATTTCCCTTACAGAGAACCCAATCAACATACAGACATGTATGAACTGTTCTTCTGGCCAACAGGACCCCTGCAGCCCCTTTCTCTTCTTAACAAGCCAGCCCTACTGAACTGCAATGCCATGTAATTCTTATAGCATTTTCAAGTCCCACACTCTTATGCCGTGTAAACACGGTTGGATTTTCCGACGGGAAATGTTCGATGGGACCTTGTTGTCGGAAATTCCGACCGTGTGTAGGCTCCATCGGACATTTTCCGTCGGAATTTCCGACAAACAAAATTTGAGGTCTGGATCTCAAATTTTCGGACAACAAAATCCGTTGTCGGAAATTCCGATCGCGTGTACACAATTCCGACGCACAAAATTCCACGCATGCTCGGAATCAAGCAGAAGAGCCGCACTGGCTATTGAACTTCATTTTTCTCAGCTCGTCGTACGTGTTGTACGTCACCGCGTTCTTGACGTTCGGAATTTCCGACAAGATTTGTGTGACCGTGTGTATGCAAGACAAGTTTGAGCCGACGTCCGTCGGAAAAAAAACATGGATTGTGTTGTCGGAATGTGCGATCGTGTGTACGCGGCATTAGAAGGGACCCCCCTTGCACACTCACTCTTTTTTATTGCTGTAAAGAGACAGATAGTGTCCTGCTCCATCTGAATACGGTGATCTAGAGGTGAGTTCTGTGGAGAGAAGCCTCACAGAGAGATGTCCGTCTTGCACTGACACCTGGCATGATCCCTCCTGGAAAGAGAAAAGACAGGACATAGTTCAATAAAAAAAAAAAACAGTTTATATTTAGAAAGTTATGAATTGCTGAATGCCTAACAAGTGATTATCAGTTGCTTATTGTAGGAAAGGTGATTTTACCATTAGAGTAGGGAGAGATTCTTTACAGTAACAGTGCTTAAGCTGTGGAATTCTGTAGCACATAAATGATGTAGCAGTGGCAAAAGTTAATAATTTAAAAAAAATATTGGGCATTCTTCTTTCAATAAGTTCCCCCATTTTATATACTAAGGAAAATATGAAAACATCTTCATCTAAGAAAACTACTATGACTGGCTTTTTTGGGTAGGGAAGAATTTTTTTTCCCCCACAGCTTCTTAGGGATGGGGTTGGGGTGTTGTTTGCCTTCCATAACTGGAGTTCCTGAGGGGCAAAGCTTGATGGACGTGTCTGTTTTCAATTTAGTAAAATATGTAAGTCTATACTGAGTTGCCCTGTACCACATGAAAGCTAAAATCAGTCTTATGCCCCGTACACACGGTCGGACTTTGTTCGGACATTCCGACAACAAAATCCATGGATTTTTTCTGACGGATGTTGGCTCAAACTTGTCTTGCATGCACACGGTCACACAAAGTTGTCGGAAAATCTGATCGTTCTAAACGCGGTGACGTAAAACACGTACGTCGGGACTATAAACGGGGCAGTGGCCAATAGCTTTCATCTCTTTATTTATTCTGAGCATGCGTGGCACTTTGTCCGTCGGATTTGTGTACACACGATCGGAATTTCCGACAATGGATTTTGTTGTCGGAAAATTTTATATCCTGCTCTCAAACTTTGTGGGTCGGAAAATCCGATGGAAAATGTGTGATGGAGCCTACACACGGTCGGAATTTCCGACAAGGTCCTATCACACATTTTCCGTCGGAAAATCCGACCGTGTGTACGGGGCATTACAATGGGAGTAGCCCTCTTGTCAGGTGATGGGTGGAAAGGAAAAGTTAGCAGGCAAAACTACAGAAGTCCAGGGTGGGCGGGTGTCACCAATGTGTTACTCGCTAGTTAAATGAGGCAGCTATTTGGGGCAGAACTGCAAAATCTAAAAGTCGCCCCCCCAATGTTCTGCAGCCATGCAGTACAATAGGGACGGGTGGTCATACAGGTATATGTAAATTACTTTACAAATCTTTGTGCAGGTAGATGGGATCCGGTATATATGTTCCAGCTGCTGGGCTGAAGTTGCCCTTCTACGTTTAGCTGGAATGATCTCAGTATTTTGAGAGTTAAATTGTTCCTATCACTATATATATACCTCATTGGACTGGTGATACATCAGTCCATTGCGCTGGCTGGTCTGGAATCCAAAACCTGCAGCAAAGTCATCCTGGAAACTGGGCACGTTCTTCAGGTTCACATTGAGGAAGCCATGTCCATGGAACTGCACCGACCTGGCGATCTGTCATTAAGAAGAGACACCGTGAACAAAAACTACGAAATCTAGAGCCTAGCCATCTAATCCCACCATTGCTATGGCCATACAAGGATAGGGTTTATGCACAGAGCAATCATGGGATGCAGAGTATGGCAAATTATAGGGACAAGATTTCAGTCTACTGTAGTCCAACCAATAGAAGACGGCAGTAGATTGGTTGTTATGAGTCCCTACAGAAGGCATGCATTTTCATTAAATAAGTCAGTAGGATGTCACTTACCAGCAGGTCTGTGGTGCAGCCATAGCTGACCCCAGTTGTATTCATACGCTTTAAGTCCACGTATTTGCCTAATGCTTTGAGACCCTTCATACAGCCTCTGATGGACCCTCCGGTTGGGAACAACTCCTTCAGACTGTCAGAAAATAACGAGATACAGTTAATGAAATGCTTCTGGGAATCTACGGTAGGATGACGCTGCACTAATCCTCCTTATTAAGAAATTCTCAAGTCTGTTCTGATCAATAAACCAATTTCCTCAATTTTTCCCTCGGCTTGAAAGCAACTCTAATAACTCTCACTGGGCTCATGCTGTGATGCAGACCCAATGCCGACCCCTCTCCTCTCTGGCTTGCGAGCTGCTGTTTTCAAAGACATGTTGCCACAGGCAATACTATAAGACTAAAGATCACAATATAATGCTCCACAGCTGCTCGCAGCACCGGCCATCTAATGGGGTGCTGGCAGGGTGTCAAGATTACAAATTATAGGTGACAAGCGAGCAGGGAGAGCCAAGAACCCTCTAATGAAACCACATTAAGGTCATGAAATTGAAGCAGAGTATTGCCTATAGTGGTGTTCCGCTATTGATGTCAGCTCATCCAGTGTGATATAAATGATTCAGACTTTTCCACTGGGTCTTGTCAGTGTTTGTGAACCCCTTTCTGCCTGCAGCAGCAAATCCAATCTTCCAAAGTGGCATGGAAGAGCAAAAACAGAATCAGATTGGTTGATATGGACAGCACAGATTGTCAATGTCAGGTCTTCCATTGGACAGTTTAAGAAATATGGCCAGCTGTGTCTGCTCTGAGCACCACTATAGATTAATATCAGAAGAGTTCATCTCAGATATAACTGTTATGCCCCATGCACACGATCAGACTTTCCGACGGAAAATGTGCGATCGGAGCTTGTTGTCGGAAATTCCGACCGTGTGTGGGCCTCATCGGACTTTTTTTCCATCAGAATTTCCGACACACAAAGTTTGAGAGCTGGCTCTAAAATTTTCCAGCAACGAAATCCGATCGCGTAAATTCCGATCGTGTGTAGACAATTCCGACGCACAAAGTGCCACGCATGCCCGCAATCAAGCAGAAGAGCAGCACTGGCTATTGAACTTCATTTTTCTCGGCTCGTCATAACGTGTTGTACATCACCGCGTTCTTGCCGTTCGGAATTTCCGACCAACTTTGTGTGACCGTGTGTATGCAAGACAAGTTTGAGCCAACATCCGTCGGAAAAAATCCATGGATTTTGTTGTCTGAATGTGCGATCGTGTGTACAGGGCATTAGAGTTGTTCTTTATGATGGATGCTGGTGTCAGCGCCCACTCATACTTTGCTAAGCACCGTGCGGGTGGGCGCAGCAGCAATAACACACACTTAGTCCACATGCAATTGAAAGAATATGCATTGAAGTCAAGAAAACACAGTTCTCAACAAGCCCAGCGGAAGGGAGCCCAACCGGGAATACTCACGAATGACTAGTGTGTCTAGGTCTCACCTGAGCTGACAGCATTTGTCTGTAGGGGCTGAATGGAACCCAAGTGGGGAGGTTTCCAGGAAGAGAAGCGGATCCCTATGTTTTCCCTACTCATCTGGAACCTTTCCCTACCGCTAATAACATCCCATGACAGACAGTTGACCTGTCCCTACACTATCCACGCGCTAAAAGCACGCCAAACCCAGGAGCCATGTTCTTAAATAGACTCTGCTTAACCCAAGATGGCTGCCAGAGTCACACGTGCTGTCAGCATCCAACCAGATCGCTGCCCCAGTGACCCAGGAAACCATAGAGGAACCATGTTCCTCCTGACTTACTTTCCCTCTTGACTTGCCACTGATTAACTCATACCTGACAGACTGCACACCTCATCCAAATAATACAATGTGTGCAAAAGTCCAACACCTCAGGCCCTTTCAGGGCTCATCCAGAAGACGTCCATCAAAGAACCAGCACCCAGGACTTAATTTGTCATTTTGGATTGATTATATTCTTTTAATTCTCCTTGTGTGCATCAAACAAATCCATGAACAGTATGAGCTAAACCATAGGTGTGCGCAGTCTATTGCATTAGGGTGTGCACCCCAAAGCTCAAACACCAATGTCTTTCTATGTAGCCTCAGCTGCACTGGGGAGTACATGAATGGGAAGTGCTCTGTGATGAGTGACTTTCTGTTCATTCACAAATGGAAACATAGTAAACACAGTTTACTATGCTTCGGTTATGAATGGACACAGTGAGCAAGTGTGTTCATTTAGAAAAGGAAGGGACTGGTACATTATATATTTAGTAGCCCCTTCTCTGCAGCAGCCGGGGGGAGAGTAGAGGAGGAAACAGCAAGACTACGGGGTGGGCCAACAAGGAGGGGGGAGCCTGGGAAGTAGGGGGAATCGGCACCGCATATAGTCATTAGGGTGTGCCCGGGCACACCTGGCACACCCCCTGCACAGGCCCATGACCTAAACAGAGCTCGACATTAGCAAGTACAATGTTTCCAGTCCCTCCTGAACTTTTCTCAAGTAGAAGCTGCACCTGCTTGAGCAGGCCATGGGATGGAATATGAAAAATGCGAATTGACAAGTGAAGTCCCCAGTGCTGGTTCTTTGGTGAATGTTTCTGAAGCCAGAGCATAGCCAAGGGCCTGCATCCATCATAAAGGAAATGATCTACATGCTGCTTCCAAGAAATAGAAGACATGACGTCGCGAGGAGTGCCACAGGGGTCATAAGCACAAAGCTAAACATAAGCTACAACTGAAGAGACACAAACTCAAGAGCATAAAAACAAAAATGCCCATTATGTACTAAAACTCAAAGTTTTGCTTTACAAATAAAGACCAGATTTATCCTCAATTCCTGCTCTGGTGTCACCATGTCACTAACTGACACACAAAGCCATCAAAAAAAAAAATCTCCCTAAAGGAGACAATGAAAGCATCAAAACCCAACCCTTCCACATACCATCCAGAAATTTAAAAAAAATGTTTGCAGTTGGGCTTATGTCACCTTTACAGTATATACGATGAAATGCCACAGGCTTATTTGCACAACTTTTCAAGTGCCTCCAACTAGCATTATAATCTAGGTTGGGGGTCTGATTCACACTCACCTTTCAGGGATCTTCTCTGGTGGGAGACCTCCAAGGTAGAAGTATTGGGAGGTCTCTAGATTGCCTCCATCATACTCCACTGTGTAAACAGTCATTCTCTCCAAACGTACAAAGATTTTTTTCTTAAAGGCCAAGATAACTTGTATCTGCAAGAGAAGCCCCGCCATGGTGTTAGCAGATAAAGCATTGATTCTTCCTACTGTGCAGCCAACAGAACTCTCTCTAATTTTTCGGGTCATTATAAATGCCTACTTACCGCTTTAGTACTAGAACTGCTGACAAACAGCTGGGCGGATTCCGCGGGCGTGGCCATCTCTGTGCCCCTTCCAACATTATAATAAAGGGTCAGCTTCCCCTCCTGAGCCGCAAGGCATAAAAATTGATCCTAAGAGAACCAAAAAAGGAATATCTTAAACCTCAGACATGAAATACGAACAAAGCATATCCTTCTATAGTGTGTACTTGTCTCTATCCAAAGCACTAAGTGTGATTTCTCTCTGCTGCCTTGTACCTCTGTTATCAGCATGAGTCACTTCTGACAGGTTTTCCTGACTTCAAGAAATAATTGGTGACGGGGAGGAAAGCTCCAGCACACAGCCTGGGATTCATATCCTTAGTTCAGCATGTTCCCTCTGTACTATGAGGAGGGGTGTGTGTCCCATCCGTCCAATCAGGGTTTAGAGCTCCCATCATGGTTCTGCACTGTGAGATCTCAAATCCCTGCCCCCTACTGACAGAGCTGAGAAAAAATTCCTTTGATTTGTGTGTTTAGAACAATCTACTGGTTACTCCATAGAGAATGGACTATTTACTACCAATCTGTTGGACTCAGATACATTGATACTTGCAATTCTTACATACACTATTCAGTGATGGTGAAGCTTGGCACCCCAGATGTTTTGAAACTACATTTCCCATGATGCTCATGCACCCTGCAGTGTAGTTGAGCATCATGGAAAATGTAGTTTCAAAACATCTGGGGTGCCAAGGTTCACCATCAATTCACTATATTGTCAAAAGTATTGGGATGCCTGCCTTTACACGCACATGAACTTTACTGGCATCCCAGTCTAATGCCCCGTACACACAGTCGGATTTTCCGACATAAAATGTGTGATAGGACTTGTTGTCGGAAATTCTGACCGTGTGTGGGCTCCATCACACATTTTCCATAGGAATTTCCGACACACAAAGTTTGAGAGCTTACAATAAAATTTTCCGACAACAAAATCCGTTGTCGGAAATTCCGATCGTGTGTGAACAAATCCGACGCACAAAGTGCCATGCATGTTCAGATTAAATTAATAGACTAAAGCGATTGGCTACTGCCCCGTTTATAGTCCCGACGTATGCGTTTTACGTCACCGCGTTCAAAATGATCGGATTTTCCAACAACTTTGTGTGACCGTGTGTATGCAAGACAAGTTTGAGCCAACATCCGTTGGAAAAAATCCATGGATTTTGTTGTTGGAATGTCCGATCAATGTCCGACCGTGTGTACAGGGCATTAGTCCGTAGGGTTCAATATTAAGTTGGCCCACCCTTTGCAGCTATAACAGCTTCAACTCTTCTGGGAAGGCTCTGTGTATCATCTGAAGCTGGTCACTTCACTGGGTATATGTGAGGGTCTTCAACCACTTTACTCTTCAGGCCTTCTTTCAGAGTCAGTCATTTCTCACCAACCATCAAATTCCATTCATAGTTAAAGAGCCACATTTGTGAATAGATCACTACCCTGCTTAAGACAGAGGTCTGCTGCTTTTAAATGAACCATTGACATGACTAATGCAGTTGAAACTTGGTCTTGCCTAGCAGAGTAATACCTTATAACTCACCTCTCACACACCCACTTTATTTTTCAATTTTTCAGTAGGCCATTCTTAAACAATGCGCAGCAGAAACATAAAATGTATATACAAGATCTTGCCCCCCCTCCACTGATAAAAGTTCTTTTTGCTGAAGTTTTATTGAACAGACTGCTTTCTCAGGCGACAAATATGTGTTGCTATGGCCATTTTAGTGATTTTTTTAGCATAAATATGGAATAAAATTTTAAGACCATGGATTAGCTAAATTGATATGCTAATGAACCTATTGGACTGGTTCATGAAGCTCAGGACAGGAAATGACAGGAATTGGTGGGAGGTGAAAGGGACTTGAACAAATCCTGTGCACAAGATAAAGGGTTGGTACTGGTTGTTTGCGCTGGAGACAGGAGGAAGCATATCTGGACTTCGGAGAAGAAGGAACCTAGAAGATCCCTAGCTCCTGGAAGATGACTCCATCATAAAGAAAGACTGAAAATAGGAGCATTAACCTGGGGATGACACTAAATCTATAACCCAAGTTAAGCAACTTTTAGTGTATCTCTCTTTTATATATTATCCATGCTAATTTTCTAGAAGAGATAGCGTTTGCATGTGTACATTGCAGGCAAATTTTGTGAATTCTGTCAGTCTTGTACTGTATTCCTATAACTGTAATAGTTTGTATGTACAGCATTTTGTTTAGTAAAAGCACATTAAAGTGGTTCTAAAATAGATAATTGTGTTTCACATACAAGTAGGCGTATTATGTTTCATCTGATATTCTTCTATGCAAAAAAGGCTATACTGCTACATTGGAAAGATCCAGCTCTGCCCACCCTGTCTTATGCCTGCCGTTTAATAAACCAAGCGCTGTCCCTGTATAACCTTATTTACAAGGGGCAAGCCTGCTCTAAAAAATTCACCAAAGTATGGCAGCCGTGGCTTCTCAGGTGGCAGATTTGGTCTCCTGTCAATTGTCTCTTTAATGGGTCTGCTGTACACCTTTTCTTTGACAATTAGAATGAGCATTGCATGCGTGTGTGTGTATATGGGGTAGTGAGTGGTTGAGTGTATAGCTGTTCTGTTGTCTTAGCTTACCCCCCATTTTTTTTCCTCTATCTATCCTCTTCTCTGGCTGCTGTGGCTGGCCCCGGTTTGTGGTACAAACTACTTGGACTATTTTTTTGTGAGGAACATGCTATTCCAAAAATGGTCTAGTATGTGTTATTCTGCTCTGTAATTTTGATGAGCACTGCGTAGCCAACGCTACTACTGCCATTGGCTGGAATTTGTTTGTCATGTTTAAAAGTGAAAATTATAAACGCCTTTAAAAAAAAAAGCTTTAAGGTTCTAAAGGCAGAAGGTTTTTTTTTGCTTTAATGCATTCTATGCATTAAGATAAGAAAAAACCTTCTGCGTGCAGCAGCCCCCCTCAGCCACTCTAATACTTACCTGAGCCCCATCTAGATCCAGCGATGTTGCACGAGTGCCTCGGTTGTCCGGGACTCTTCCTCCTCATTGGCTGAGACAGCAGCGGGCGCCACTAGCTCTTACTACTGTTAATCAAAGTCAGTGAGCCAATGAGGAGAGAGAGGGGGTGAGGTTAAGCCATGGCTCCACGGCTGAATGAACACTCAGAACAGAGGCTCAGCTTGGGTTGCCCCCATAGCAAATGGTTTGCTTTGGGGACACTCGGCAGAAGGGAGGGGCCAGGAGCGGAAGATCTGGGCTGCTCTGTGCAAAACCATTGCACAGAGCAGGCAAGTATAACATGTTTGCTATTTTTAAACAACAACAAAAAAAAAACAAGACTTTAATATCACTTTAATACACTACAGAGGTTTCACTGCTTTCTTACTTCTATCAAAAAGCACAAAGCAAAACAAAATAACATCCCTCTTGCTGTGTATCTGTGATGCAATGATTATTAAACCGGTTGTGATGTCAGTACATTCAGCTGCTACATAGGAAAAAAAACTTGCTTACCTCAGCATCAAGAAAGAAGATAATGCCGTTATAAGAAACCAGACGGACATCCAGCTCAAATCTCTTGGATACTCCTGTAAGGCTCTCCAGCCTGACCTGAGCATAGCCAGCTCCATCAAAGTAGGAGCCATCAGTGACCCATGGGTCTCCAGTAGATTTAGACCTGGTAAAACCAAACCACCATGAAAAGGAGCAGGAACAATCATATTGTAAAATTCCCCAAATAAAGATTAATTTTTTTATGCCCTCATAACAGGGGGTACTGTGACAGTTTAGAATATTGTTGAGCAACCCACAGATCTCTAAATCAAATATAACATAACATACAACCTTCATATGTAATAGCACCTGTCTTTAAATCTGCCTCCTGTCATCACCTGCACAGCAGCACTCACACTGGGAGAGGGAAGGGCATTACTGGAAGCTAATCAGGCTCTGCGGCAAACACATGCTCTGACAGGAGAAGGCAGAGTGAGCAGAGCTGATGACCTAACAATGAATTGCTGCTTCAGTAAAATGTCCAGGCAGGCAGGGAAGTGACACCACTGTACACTTTAACTGTTGGTGTCACTGTCTTGGCTGTGATGGCAAAGGTGAATGAATCACAAACATCACTGGAAAGCACTACAAATCCTTTGGGAGATAAAACAGATCACATATGAATTGTGTAAATAGCTTTTTAGATACATTTGACATATTATCATTTATCCTGCCTCCACTATTAACCTTAGTATTAGTAGCTGAGACTAGTTTTGGAGGTTTGCCAATAATAATGTTTTTCTGTTATGCACAATAAAGGGGCATTCCAATATCATTTTTAAAGCAGCGGGCAAGCATGCAGCCAGTAAAGGCCATAGCCCGCAGATTAAAAACAAGTTGGCAGTAATTAGACACTAATTAAGAGTTCTTTCAGGAAGTGCCTGAGCTGCTGGATTTAAGGCCCACATTGTAGTATAAGGTGTAAATTTATGTTTGTATGAGAACAATGGCTTGTGTGTGTGTGTGTGTGTGTGTGTGTGTGTGTGTAGCTATGTGTGCCCCAGCCATAGGGATACACAAAAACCAGACTGGCACTGTGCAGATACGTACCTGGCACACGGTTTATCCTTTGCCGTGTCCAGCTGGAAGGTTCTCTCAAAGTCATACAGGCTGATTGGCTTCTCATTGAGGGTATCCATTTCTATACAACCTTTGAAGTTTGGATAATCCAGTGAGGCAGGAGGCTGCAATTAGATTACAACATTGTTGTATTGACATTGGCAGAGCCTGGCGGCAACGTACGCCAGGAGCTAATCGCACTCTATTTTGTTGTTCAGGCATCAAGTATTGTATTACAAAGAAGGCAAAAATCACTTCATATTTTTTTTTCTCTTATCTGCAGTCCAAGCTTACACAAAGAGTTCAACACAGACTAGAATTTAATTTATTTTCCTATGGCAGACTTGCTGGAGCAACCTGTATAAATTCAAACTTAAGTATAATGCAAGCAGAGCGAACACAGCAAGAACAGAGAGAATGGTGTGGTGAGGGAAACATCAGCTACAATAAACACGCTATAGGCATGTCATAACCCAATATCACAGTTCAATCTGAGAAAAAAAAAAAAAAATCTAAGATCTGAAACTTAAAAGGAGAATTAATTCTGGGCAATGGAGAAGGAGACAAAGTTCTGAAAGCACGGTGAATCGTGAGATTTGTGCCAATTAGCCATTTACCTTGAAGCTTGCTGGGTAGCCGCCGACATAGAAGACCACTTTCTGGGGGTCCAGGTTCAGCAGTCCCTGCTCTCCACTTGCTTTGCTGTCTCCTTTGATCTCGTGCAGGCTGTCCTTGGTGACAAAGATAGACATCTGGCCGTACTGCAGAATCCTGTCGGGAAGGGAGCAGACAGAGATGGTAGCATAGACTGCTTTCCATAACAAAGCCAGGACAAGACATGGAGGATAACCAGCAGAATACAAAAACTTCCACATCACAGAAACCTCTCCTGTTTTATTAAGCTTTAGCTCTGTCCAAACTGCTCCTACAGACTCCAGGTGCTCATTACCCAGCTACCCCCAAAGGTTTCAGGGGACTTCTCGCCTGCAACTCAAGTGAAATTCAGGCCAAAACTTTTTCTTTTTTGCTTTGGATAAAGTTGGGAATAGTAAAACTTCTGCCAGATGTTCAGTGCTGGCTGTGTCTCCGCTGGAAAGACATTAGCTCAAGTTTTGACTATAATTCTACTTTATTACATTCTCACATCCAGATGGAAGAAAAATACAATAAACTACCATTGAGTTTTTATTGGATTACATGAGCCTGGGTTCTGATGTCACGACGCTACACGCGCTGACCGCAGACTTCTTTCTGGTTGGAAACATTGGATTGTTTTAGATGCTGATATGCACGTTTTTAACATATGAAATGTGAGTATTCTGGAAATACTACTTGGAATAAGGTCATCCTGTTTTGATATACTGCACCATGAGAAGTTGCTTTTTTTTGTATCTTATGCATGAATTTATGGATTTTATACGTGAGGATCACACGAGATGTATTTGCCTGATAGCTGAGTGGAGTCATGACCGTATTGTGGATACATCATGCTTGTTTGACCACCTATAATCTAGTGGTCCACTGCTTGTGGTAAGAGGCCTGGCGTGTTGGTGTCCGGTGGAGGATTTCTTATTCACCTTATCCTGCCATATTACACTGGTGATTCCAGTTTGGGATAATGGACTTCTTTTTTTGCTCTTATCAGTGGACTTTCCTGTGATTTTATTAACATCAGTGCTGCATATACATCTATTTCCAATTTGTTTTATTGTTACCAACAATTTTATGTCAGCTGCTTGAGAGTATCCAAGTGCAGTGACTATTCTTTGTTTTCTAATATTACATTTTTGGTTATGAACATTCTAATAAACATTTTCTGGCCAAATGATATAGAAGTCCAAATTGCGTATTTTTTTTTTTTCTCATAGTTTTTATTGAAATCATTTTTCAGTTTTACAAAAACAAGAGAAAAAATATAGCAAAAATTACAGTTATAAGAGAAGTAGTTTTTTTTTTGTTTTTTTTTTTTCAGAATCACACTTACCTAGGTGAATGCTGCATCTGTCCCCCGCCAACTCGGAATCACACTTACCTTGGTGGATGCAGCATTGGTCCGATTTTGCATCTGTCCCCCCGCTGAGAAACGAGATAGCTGGAGAGCCGGCTCGGACAAGCACAGCGCTGGATCCCTGAACAGGTAAGTGTCCTTTTATTAAAAGTCAGCAATTACAGTATTTGTAGCTGCTGACTTTTCCTTTTTTTTTTTTTATTTCTAGGGTGAAGAACCGCTTTGAGTTCAGTAGGAATGGACCTTAAAGTGTAAGTAAACCCCCTTATCGTTTTCAGCCAAGGAAGCTGCCATCTTTGCCTCTGTTTCATCTACAACTGCAATGATGCTGCACATGTGATCAGTTATGACACCAGCCATTGGATGGTTTGACAGTTTGGTTGAGAGCACAACCAATGGGAGTGTCACATTTCCGGCACGTGCCGTAAATGAAACTGTTGATGGATGGGTTTACTTCCGCTTTAAAGTCAGGCTTTTCCATATTAATCTGTGAGGTTTATGATTACGGTATCAGTAGCGCCAGCATTATAGGGCATGGTTTATTCCTGTCTATAATGTTGGCATTACAGGCTACTGACTAATCCAGCAAGTCTCAGTGCCTCTTGAATGTGTCTTTTTATTAAATTGAAGTGTCATTCTAGCAGATAAAGCAAATAAATCCAACAGGAGAGCACACGTATGGAGACATTTTTGCTTCCTCTAGGCCCCCTGACTAGGCTATTCTGAGTCAATACTAGTTGCAAGTAGGTTTTCTGGTCTGCCCAATCAACATTTTCCAGCAGGTCAGGCAGCTCATGCAGTGATAACCTGCAGTTTCATTGTATTAAATGCAATGACAGCCCTGAAAATAACAGCCGCTGTGAGTGTAACACATGCTAAGATTACTGACAGCTGCAGAGTTTTCAAGATGGGTTTCAGCACACAGACGTGGCCTTGAAAAGTAGGCCCTTACATTTCCGCTGTAGGAAACCTGTACCGTAGTAAAGTAATAAACGTGATTCCTCTTTCCACCGTTAATGCGGGAAATAAACTGCTCACCTCTCTACGACAACGGTGACAAACTGCTCTTTGATGTCCTCGTTAGCTGTCAGGACGGTCGGCTCCTGGTCCCCCAGACGATAGATGCACTGCAGTCTGTTGCCTTTCAGGAGCAGCCCAAAGTAATCTCCTTCACCCTGTAAAGCAAGATTGCCAAATAATAACCAGTGGGAAATCACCTTTTTATGTCTTCTATAATTCTCAGATATGGTTGCTTTAATATGCACGGAGTAAGGCAGGCCATACATTATACAATTTTCCTTTAGATTTACCAAAACCATATAATATGAGGTCAAACCTAAACAACTGTTGAGCAAGGGATGGATCCCATGCAGCCGCACATCAATGCAGGCCCACTGGTTTTGGAAAAAATGGCAGCCTCAGCCTGGGCTCCTGCCAGGCCATGCCCCCTACACGTTTCACTCCGCCCCTCATAATCATGATTAAGCTCCGAGGAGTGGCGTGAAACGCAATGGTGGTGTGGCCTGGTGGGGAGCCCAGGCTGAGACTGCCAATTATTCGAATACCAGTTTGTCTGTATTGATGTGCGGCTGCATGGGATCCATCCTTGGGTCAACAGTTGTATGGAGTTGAAATAAGCTCCTTCCCTGGCCTGCACACACAGCGGTGGGCACAGGATTGCTTTCCCTTCTAGCCTGAGCGGCACACATTTTCCATTACCGGTCAAACCTAAACACTTTCAATTTGTATGCAATCAGGCAGGTCCTTGCACTACAAAGCTGAAAGTAAATCTAAAGGAAACTGAATAAGAAAAATGTATAATGTACGGCCAGCTTAAGGTTGTCGGGCACACAGAAGTGAAAGACATATTGTATTCTTAGGTTAATCTGAAACTGACAGACTGGGAACACTTCATCTTATCATGATTTGCTGCAAGCACAAGCGCTCCTTTCTTTATAAAACCTCTGCAAAGTGCAACTCCAGTCTAGCTAAAGCCTGCAAAAATGTATATACGTTAATATAATTACAGTGATTGTAAAGCTTTGTTTTATTTTGTTGCTTTTAATTAAAACAACAAGCATGTCATACCTACCTGCTCTGCGCAGTGGTTTTGCACAGAGCAGCCCTGATCCTTCTCTTCTCAGGTCCCCCAAAAACGTTCCTGACTCCTCCTCCCCGCCAAGTGCCCCCAGAGCTTGCTCCCAAGTCAGCTCTGTGTGTCCATAAGACACACAGAGCGTACTCAGCTGAATTCCCCGCTCCCTCCTCACTGGCTGTGATTGACAGTAACGGGAGCCAAGAGAGCCTCTGCTCTCGTGCGCATCGCTGGATCGAGACCGGGCTCAGGTATGTATTTAGAGGGGTTGCATAGAATGCAGTAAGGTAAAAATCCTTGAGCCTTTACAACTACTTTAATAATTTTTTCTGTTTTATGACTGTAATTAATATGCAAAATAGCCCATCTTTAGTAATGGACATCCTCAAAAACTGTGTACCCCTGGCCACACCATATGCTATATACAGTGCATCCAGAAAGTATTCACAACACTTCACTTTTCCCACATTTTGTTGTTACAGCCTTATTCCAAAATGGATTAAATTCATTATTTTCATCAAAATTCTACAAACGATACCCCATAATGACAATGTGAAAGAAGTTTGCTTGAAATCTTTGCAAATTTATTAAAAAATAAAAAAGGGAAAAAATCCCATGTACATAAGTATTCACAGCCTTTGCTCAATACTTTGTTGAAGAACCTTTGGCACCAATTACAGCCTCAAGTCTTTATGAGTAGTATGCTACAAGCTTGGCACACCTATTTTTGGGCAGTTTCTCCCATTCTTCTTTGCAGGACCTTTTAAGCTCCATCAGGTTGGATGGGGAGCGTCGGTGCACAGCAATTTTCAGATCTCTCCAGAGATGTTCAATCGGGTTCAAGTCTGAGCTGTGGCTGGGCCACTCAAGGACATTCACAGAGTTATCTTGACTGAGTGCTTAGGGTCATTGTCCTGTTGAAAGATGAACCTTCGCCCCAGTCTGAGGTCCAAAGCGCTCTGGAGCAGGTTTTCATCAAGGATGTCTCTGTACATTGCTGTATTTATCTTTCCCTCAGTCCTGACTAGTGTTAAATTTTTGTTTTATCAGACCAGAGAATTTAATTTCTCATGGTCTGAGAGTTCTTCAGGTGCATTTTGGCAAACTCCAGGCAGGCGGTCATGTGCCTTTTACTGAGGAGTGGTTCATACAGGCCTGATTGGTGGAGTGCTGCAGAGATGGTTGTTCTTCTGGAAGGTTTACCCCTCTCCACAGAGAAACACTGGAGCTCTGTTAGAGTGACCATCAGGTTCTTGTTTACCCCCCTGACTAAGACCCTTCTCCCCAGTTTGGTCAAATTGGCCAGGCGGTCTGCTCTAGGAACAGTCCTGGTGGTTCCAAACTTCTTCCATTTACGGATGATGGAGGCCACTGTGCTCATTGGGACCTTCAATCCTGCAAAAATGTTTCTGTACCCTTCCCCAGATATGTGCCTCGATACAATCCTGTCTCGGAGGTCTACAGACAATTCCTTGACTTGGTTTGTGCTGTGTCGTGCATTGTTAACTGTGGGACCTTATATAGACAGTTATGTGCCTTTCCAAACCATGTCAACCAACCAACTGAATTTACCACAGGTGGACTGCAATCAAGTTGTAGAAACATTTCAGGCCGTGTTCACACTGGTACGACACGACTATTGTACGGCTGTCATCCTACTTTGCCCTGCGACATCGGTCCTACTTCCATCTGACTTGAATGAACAGGATAAGATTTTGCTCCGACTTTGAGATGGTCTGACTTGTCCTTTGACCAATGAAAACAATCCCGGTGTGACATAAATTCCCTTTCCTGCTGCTGTAATCACCATATCGGATGTCAAAAGTCGGATGGTTAGGACGAGGATCCCACTTTAATGATATTGAATGGGCGGAAAACGGAACAAAAGTCGTGCAGGAACCTTTTCTAAAGTTGGACTGACTTGTGTCGGACCAGTTAAGACGGCTCTCATAGGGAACCATTGATTTGTACAGGTCATGCTCCCAAAGTCGGATGGTATGTCGTAATAGTGTGAACCGGGCCTTAAGGTTGATCAGTGGAAACAGGATGCACCTGAGCTCAATTTTGAGTGTCATGGCAAAGGCTGTGAATACTTATGTATATGGGAGTTTTTTTTGTTTTTTTATTTTTATTAAATTTGCAATGATTTCAAACAAACTTCTTTCACGTGGTCATTATGGGGTATTGTTTGTATAATTTTGAGGAAAATAATGAATTTAATCCATTTTGGAATAAAGCTGTAACATAACAAAATGTGGAAAAGGTAAAGTGCTGTGAATACTTTCCGGATGTACTGTAAGGGCAATAAAAAAGAAGAGATAATGAGAGTAGGTGAAACTCCCACTGCATTATGGGAGTTAAAGCGGAATCCCCAGTCAAACGGTTAAAATACGCAGGTGAGTGGTTTTACTTGCAAAATAATTTCTATTTCTTTCTATTCAGTCCTGAGAATTACATGGCTCCACAGCATAGCCCTGCCTGGCAGGGCAGGAGACCTGGTTTTCTCGGCTGCAGTTCAGCAATATTTACAGGTTTTATCCCCCCCCCCCCCCCCCCATCTGACAGTGAAAGGAGAAGCAGCTGTCACTCTGCTCTCTCCTCCTATTAGCATGCTCTATTCACTGCAGCACAACTGATTGGCTAAGGGTGCATAAGGGCGCAGCTCGCCTTCCTCCAGTCTGAGTTCTGCTGTAAAAGGACTGCAAGAGGCTGATACCAAGTCAAATACAGGTACGTAAATTGCTTCAATTTAAAACAAAACAACATTTATTGCTATATTCATGAATACAGAGCTTCACTAACTGCTCTCTTTTATAGGTGCCTGGAGTTCAGCTTTCCAATACCCTGACACAGACATATGACAGTACAGCGGGAGAGACTACAGAGGGAAATTAAACTTCACATATAGCTGACAGCTGGAGGCACTGGTCACCATAATCCAATTATATGTTCATAGGAAGGGCACTCGGTGTTTGAAGTGATGATGTATTTATGTAACATGGCTAACTTAGATAAAAAAAAAGTATTACAGAACATTTCTCATTAAAGCACTAACTGCGTCATACTTACATCTTCATGCCCAAGGAACATCACAAAGCGCGTCTGTTCACCTTCGGCCTGACGCTTCTTCTTGCTCTGCGGTGTTGGGTTCTGTATGTGTAACTTCAGAGACGTGTAGGCAGACAAGTCATGGAGGTTGCTGGGAGTGCGGAGCTGGACCCCGGAGCTACCATTAAACTTCACAGGAACTTTAACCTACAGAAGATTAAGGTCACAGAGAGAGCAAAGGATTAGCTGGGATTAGTTATCGCTCATCTCAAAGTGTAGCTGTAGCCGTGAAAAGAAAGAATAGTAAAAAAAAGTTAGACATTGCCATTTTTCAACCCGGCTCCTTTAATTTTTCAGTCATGGGATGCTGGACGCGATGGCAGCCAACAGGGCCACCTACTGAGCAAACTTCCTCTGGTTCATCAGGAAGGCTCAAAATAATGAAGCTCTATGATCAGTGTGATAGCCGGAAAACTAGCATTTTCAGAATGCGAGGCTAGCAATGGCTAGAATCCATGACAGCTTTCTTTTAAGATCCACTGATAAACCACAACCTTTACTGACCTCTGTAAGAGATCAGCTGTGTTATGCCACGTACACACGATCGGAATTTCGGCCTGCAAAAGACCGATGAGAGTTTTTCGTCAGAAAATGCGACCGTGTGAATGCTCCATCAGTCTTTTGCTGGTGGAATTCCACCCTGCAAAAGATTGAGAGCATGTTCTCAATTTTTCGGTTGGGAAAAGTTCCTATCCGAAAATGCGATCGTCCGTGGCAATTCCGATGCGCAAAATCCCTACGCATGCTCGGAAACAATTCGACGCATGCTCGGAAGCATTGAACTTCATTCTCTCGGCTCGTCTTAGTGTTGTACGTCACCGCATTCTTGACGGTCGTAATTTCAGCGAACTTTTGCGTGACCGTGTGTATGCAAGGCAAGCTTGAGCGGAATCCCGTCGGAAAAGCCATCATATCTTTTTTCGACGACAAAAACGATCGTGTGTACGGGGCAGAAGAGTCCGGTGTATGTGCCAAACTGATATTCCAAAGTGATAAATGAACATGGAGGCACTTTAGGACTAGACTGGGGCATGGAACACTTCCAAAAAAACACAAAAATCTGCAACAACTGGAAAAACAAGTACAATGTCTACCACCTCTGCCCACCTTTATAGCGTTACAGTTTTTTATGCTTCAAAGTCCACGTTTAAAAAAAAAAAAAATTTCTTTCTGATGCTCATGCCACTCACCTTGCTGGCAGCATCTCTTGCCTGAGAGATCAGCTGGCGGATTCGCTGGATACTGTCTGAAATGCTGCCATTTTGTCCTTGGCGGCCCTCTAGCTTGTTGAGTTTATCCAGAAGTAGCGGGATGGTGTTCTCCAAGTTGGACACTAAACATAAGGAAGAAACAAAGAGGGAACCCGTGTTACTTGATGTAGTTGTAGCTGTGTGACACTTTAACACAGGGGTGCCCAACCGCTGGCCCACGGGGGCCCTCTGATGTGGCCCGCAACCTCCTGTTCTGGGATGGCGGATCGGCAAGCCCAGATCTCAGGTTCCTGACCCGCCATCCCAGAGCATCAGTGTTCTGAATGGAATCGGTGCAAGAGGAATGGAGCAGAGCCACATAAGCTGACGCTTCCTGTATAGTGCCAGCTCCTGTCACAAGCAGAGTGATACCAATTGCACTGCGCCTGGGACAGCAACAGCCCGTAATATGTGTAGCAAGGGAGATTCCTGAACAGAAGATTATTAATAAAGGTCAGTTTATATTATAAAATCACAGTGTATATATAGGCATATCTCTTCGTCAGTTGTTACTAGGCTGCTTTCAAACTTATGTGCAGGTGCACTAAGCCATAGACTTCTGTTATTACCTGCTGGTTTTGTGCAGTTTCTGAAAGCACAGCAAAACACCTGAATCTGTCACATTGCTGAGATTTCCCTTCACTTCCTGTCCCATAGCTGACACAGGAAGTGAGAGGAAATCCCTGCAAATTTAGGGAATTCCTCGGGGGCCCCCAGGTCACCAGAACTAGTGTACCATTGGAAGATTTTTCCCTCTATTATTTTTCTGGGGACAACCCAAAATGTGGGATTTTCTTTTACTTTCACTTTTAATAAAAATTGTAAATAAAACAAACAGGGGTTGATTAACTAAAGGCAACTAGACTGTGAACTTTGCAAAGTGCAGTTGCTCCAGAGCTTAGTAAATGAGGTAAACCTTCACTTTGCAAAGAATACCCAATCACATGCAAGGAAAATAAAAAAACAGCATTTTTGCTTGCACGTGATTGGAGGATGGAAGTCAGCAAGGCTTTTACTCATTTACTAAGCTCTGGAGCAATTGCACTTTGCAAAGTGCACAGTCTATTTACCTTTAGTAAATCAACCCCATAGAGAGGGTGAATCTCCTTAACCCCTTGGCGCCAGCCACACGCAAATATGCGGCCTTTCTTGGCAGGTGGGATGGCGCAGATCGCCCGCATACTTGCATGAATTTGTGCAAATAGAGCTGTGCCTAGAGAGCGCTCCCTGCGTGCTCCCGGCACAGTTATCAATGGCCAACGGAATGTTTTAGGTCATGTGACGGCCATGACAGCCAATCACGATGGTCACATGATCATAAACACCGCCTTCCAGGATCCTAAACCTCTTAAAGAGCCAGGAGGCGCCGGCGCCGAAAGGTTAAAGGGGCCCATAGACAGCAATAAAAGCTGGCATGCGTTCTAATCCCTCTCCCCTCTATCTAAAACTAAAAAAAAAAGTTTTGCCTTTAGTTATACTTTAAATTCTGGCCACCACCCGTGTATCCAAAACTGCTGGTTGATACACAAACCACCGGCAGTCTGTGATAATCTGAATTCCCACTCTTGATCTGTTATAATACAGGAGTCTTACCTCACGCTGATCTTTTATTATATTCTCACCCTCTCAGAGCAGTGGTGTTAGGATGTCTGAACTTAGTACTGGTAATAGACTAATAAAATCATCATATAGCAAAGATGCAGTCAGAATTGCATGAAAAAACAAAACAAATGTCTTTGTTAATTTAGTTTTCCTCTCCCCACAGTGGTTGAAGTTTCTGTGCTGACAGGGAGAGAATACAAATGAACAACAGCACACACGCCCAACCCAGAGAACTTTGGCTGCACTTGTATACCACCTTATGAGTGAAGATTCTGATTCTTATAAATGTCCATTCTTGACTGATTCTTAAGCTCACAGATCAATTGATTCCATTGAGTTATGGCAAGGTAGGTCAAGGCTAAAGCCACGTAAGCACCAAAAAAATGGTGAAGTTATACCTTAGTCCAAAAATCAGAACTAACCTGAGGTTTTTGCCTCTTCAACTGCCTTAGTCACGTCCTCATTGCGCATTTTCCCGTACTTGTTCTTCCACTGTTCCAGGTTCTTCTTGATGTCAGTTAGGGTGGCTTCCACCTTGGTGGCGGTATTGTTTGCCTCGGCAGCTTTTGCTTTAGCCTTATTTATATTATCTGACACATTATCTGTAACAAACCAAAAAAGAGGAGAGCAAATTTCACCAGTGTAAAAATATGGAAGTCTCTGCCCGCCACCATGTGCTTGGGAACAGAGCCAAAGGTTGCCGAAACATTATATGATGTATTCTTTACCTCAAGATTTAGTGCCTCAAAGAGGAACTGTCTGTGTTATCTAGAGCAACTTATCAGAGTACCCTTTTCTCTCTCTAACTTACTACAGAACATGCTTCAGGAAGATGCTGATTGGCTATTATAAGCAACCAGATCTTTTTTATATATAGGTCAATCATCCTATTTCTTGGCACAGATTAATGGAGGAATCCCCAACCTCCGCTGTAAGAATACACTGTATGAGCTGATCGAAGAAAACATTTTCAACAAGCCCATTCACGAAAAGTTGATCGATAGATCGACTTCTCATGAACAGGAATGGCCATAGTAAGGCTAAAGCCTCATACACACGATTTTTTTGGGGGGATTTTCGGCAGGGAATTGTGTGATGAGACTGTTGGTCTAAAATCCGACTGTTAGTACGCTCCTTCAGACAATTGTTGACCAACTTTCCTCCAACAAATGTTGGATGGCAGGCTAGTAAATTTTCGGCGGACAACGGTCTGTTGTCAGATTTTCCTATCGTCTGTACACAAGTCCGTCACACAAAAGTTGAAAGTAAAAACACACATGCTCACAGTCAATGCTCACCAAACACGACATTAGCAGAAGGTGCCCAAAGGGTGGCGCTCAAGAGCTGAAATTCCTCGTAGTAGGTCACTACGTTCGTGTTTGTTGGCCAACAATCCGATCGTGTGAACGAGGCTTTAGGCTTGTGGTTTGGGGGTTAACTTTCAGAATTGAGGGTTGGGGTGGAGGGGAGGTAAATGTTAGAATTAGGGCATTTGTCTGGGCAAAATACATCTCTGAAATACATGCACACCTCTTCACTGTGTGACTCGCTGCAAGTGCAGAAAAATACCTGTTGATCTGTCAGGAATAAGTTCCTGTAATGAGCTGACAACTCTGCTGCTGCACTGAAATTCTAAGCAGTGTTGTCAGTCCTACCCAGTTCTCCCCTGTTGAACTAAAGAATGCCTCCCCTATATCTTCAGGAGGTGAGGAGAAGGAAAGGGGTGGCAAGCTCTGTAGTCATACAGCAGGGAACTGGGGGAGGACTGATGACACTGCTTGCTGAATTTCTATCAAACCGACATGATCAAGAACGAATGTACTGTATTTAAAGTGATTGTAAAGTCTCATTTTTTCCCATAAAAATAACAAACATGTTATACTTACCTGCTCTGTGTAGTGGTTTTGCACAGAGCAGCCCAGATCCTCCTCTTCTCAGGTACCTTTTCTGTGCTCCTGGCCCCTCCCTCCTGTTCAGTGCCCCCACAGCAAGCAGCTTGCTATGGGGGTACCCAAGCCGAGTCACATTCAGACACAGAGCCCTGACCCGCCCCTGCCCCCGCCCCCACTTTACCCTGATTGGCTAACTTGGCTTGACTTTGATTAACAGCAGCAGGAGCCAATGGTGCTGCTGCTGTATCTCAGCCAATCGGGAAGGAGAATCTGGACAGCTGAGACACTTGTGGACATCGCTGGATAGAGAGGGGCCTCAGTTAAGTGTTGGGGCCTAAGGGTGGCTGCTGCACACAGAAGGCGTTTTTTATCTTAATGCATAGATAGCATTAGGATAAAAAAACTTTCCGATTGTACAACTAATATAAAGATGAATTGCTGCATGCAAGCTATAATAAGACTTTAAGTGTCTGCTCTGTAAGCTGACGGATAGGCTAGCATTGGCACTTTATTTACAAAGAAGAGAGATCAGGAGGTGGTTGGAGGGGTCACCAAGTGGTAGCCCAAGGGGGAGAAGGGAGACGAAGCAGCAGCATAGCAAAGTCGTCACCCTTATTGTACTATGTAGCAGGTTGGAAAACAAGAGTACATCTATGATAAGATGTAAACACCTCCTGCTCAAGCAACCAATCTTGGGTGGAAAATGGCTTGAAGCCTCTATTATTGCTCTCTAGATCAGGGGTTTCAAACTGGCGGCCCTCCAGCTGTTGCGAAACTATAAGTCCCATCATGCCTCTGCCTGTGGGAGTCATGCTTGTAACTGTTGTCCTTGCAATGCAACATGGGACTTGTAGTTTCGCAACAGCTGGAGGCACGCCAGTCTGAGACCCCTGCTCTAGTGTCTAGTGACCAGGGGTCTCAAACCGGTGGCCCTCCAGCTGTTACGGAACTACAAGTCACATCATGGTTCTGCCTGAGGGTGTCATACTTGTAACTGTTAGCCTTGCAATGCCTCATGGGACTTGTAGTTTTGCAACAGCTGGGGGGCTGTAAGTTTGAGACCCTAGCTCCAAATAGTCTGTACAGTGAGCAAACATGCAGATCTGGACAATACGGGTGAGCATGTTTATACAGAGAACCTGCTAATGACTGCTTGGCATTTGGATCTACAAATAGACTTTGATCCACAGAGACCTCCAGCTGTAAAGATGTAACATAAAGAGTTATCTTATGAAGGGAAGACTCAGAATGGATGTAAAAAGTTCCAGCAGGGGGGCGCAGGTAACGGCGGATGATCACAACCATGGCCCGGTCACTCTTAGCTGGAGGAGCCCTCTTGGCTTTGGTTGCGATGGTAACAATTCATATTTACCTTGTGTCATGCTGATTTTCTCTATGGCAGATCGCAGGTCGGATTCCAATTTTGCCTTCTTTGCTTTGCTGTCTTCCAGCTTCTTTGTGGCTTCCTGCAGCTTCTTCTGGACATCTGAAGAGAAAGAGAGGTCAGCCCGTAATACAGGACCTGCACTGACTCCCTGAATAACAGTCAGTTGTGTAAAACTCTCCAAACCAAATGTCCATGTCACATTTTTTCTATCACAAAGAATTTACTGGATGGCAGAGCCATGTCTTCCAGAGGCCTTTGAGGCTTATCAAATAAGACAACATAATGAGCAACCAATCAGATTTCAGTTACTGTAATCAGAGAAAATTGAATGTTCATTGTTGTCTTGCAGTGTCTTTTATTATGTCTGAAGTTCTAGTCATTACTGCTTTAAGGGTAGGGTTGCCACCTCATCCCTTTAAATGAGGTGGCAACCCTATTTAAGGGAATGTTTAGACTTTTCAACATGTATATATATAAAAGAATGTAAAAGAGATAAGCTAGGTGCAGATGATCTTATCAGTATATGAAACTGTTTAAAAGCCTTGTTTCTTTAGATAATTTGTTAGAACAAAATGTACATGGGAGGGGGCAGCCATATTTGCTTATTACATATGCAAGCTTTGCCTCTTGATTAGCAGTGCTGCGCAATGTCTGTACCCGTTTTACCGCTAATTATCACAGTGTAAATCCTGGTACTCGCTACAAGTTTTTTTTCGTTCAGCCCCGCAGGCTGAATGAAAAAACTGACAGCTCAGCTCGAAATCGCTCTACTATCTAATGTTAGTACAGCGATCTCCCCTGCTGTTACTATTGTGCTCTGATAGGCAGACTGCGCCCCCCCCCCCCCCCCAGAATACTCCATTCAGCCCTCTTAGCCACTGGCTGAGAGGGATGATCTGGAGATGGTCAGCAAACCTTTCTCGGTCAAGCCCCTTTGACAGAAGACGACAGCTTCTGTTGGACCGGCTGCAGTACACACAGGCCGAATGCTGCCCGACATTAGTCTATGAATCAGTCAACAGACTGAAAACAATGCCCTCCCTGAGTGGCTGATATATTATCAACAACTGTTAAAGTAGGGATAATTTCAATCTCTAAAATGTCATATACAGTGCCTTGCAAAAGTATTCACCCCCTTGGTTTTTTTATCTATTTTGTTACATTACAGCCTTCAGTTCAGTGCTTTTTTAATCTGAATTATATGTGATGGATCAGAACACAATAGTCTAAGTTGGGGAAGTAAAATTAGAAAAATATATACATAAAACTATTTTTCAGAAATAAAAAAATGATAACTGGCATGTGCGTATGTATTCACCCCCTTTGTTATGAAGCCCATAAAAAGCTCTGGTGCAACCGATTACCTTCAGAAGCCACATAATTAGTGAAATGATGTCCACCTGTGTGCAATCTAAGTGTCACATGATCTGTCATTACATATACACACCTTTTTGAAAGGCCCCAGAGGCTGCAACACCTAAGCAAGAGGCACCACTAACCAAACACTGCCATGAAAACCAAGGAACTCTCTAAACAAGTAAGGGACAATGTTGTTGAGAAGTACAAGTCAGGGTTAGGTTATAAAAAAATATCCAAATCTTTGATGATCCCTAGGAGCACCATCAAATCTATCATAACCAAATGGAAAGAACATGGCACAACAGCAAACCTGCCAAGAGACGGCCGCACACCAAAACTCACGGACCGGGCAAGGAGGGCATTAATCAGAGAGGCAGCACAGAGACCTAAGGTAACCCTGGAGAAGCTGCAGAGTTCCACAGCAGAGACTGGAGTATATAGGACCACAATAAGCCGTACGCTCCATAGAGTTGGGCTTTACGGCAGAGTGGCCAGAAGAAAGCCATTACTTTCAGCAAAAAACAAAATGGCACATTCTGAGTTTGCAAAAAGGCATGTGGGAGACTCCCAAAATGTATGGAGGAAGGTGCTCTGGTCTGATGAGACAACATTTTTGACAACATTTTTGAACTTTTTGGCCATCAAAGAAAACACTATGTCTGGCACAAACCCAACACATCACATCACCCAAAGAAACACCACACCCACAGTGAAACATGGTGGTGGCAGCATCATGCTGTGGGGATGTTTTTCAGCAGTCGGGACTGGGAAACTGGTCAGAGTTGAGGGAAAGATGGATGGTGCTAAATACAGGGATATTCTTGAGCAAAACCTGTACCACTCTGTGTGTGATTTGAGGCTAGGGCGGAGGTTCACCTTCCAGCAGGACAATGACCCCAAACACACTGCTAAAGCAACACTTGAGTGGTTTAAGGGGAAACATGTAAATGTGATGGAATGGCCTAGTCAAAGCCCAGACCTCAATCCAATAGAAAATCTGTGGTCAGCCTTAAAGATTGCTGTTCACAAGCGCAAACCATCCAACTTGAAGGAGCTGGAGCAGTTTTGCAAGGAGCAATGAGCAAAAATCCCAGTGGTAAGATGTGGCAAGCTCATAGAGACTTATCCAAAGTGACTTGGAGCTGTGATAGCTGCAAAAGGTGGCTCTACAAAGTATTGACTTTAGGGGGGTGAATAGTTATGCACATTGACTTTTTCTGTTATTTAGTTCTATTTGTTGTTTGCTTCACAATAAAAAACACAAAAAAAATCTTCAAAGTTGTGGGCATGTTCTGTAAATTAAATGATGCAAATCCTCAAACAATCCATGTTAATTCCAGGTTGTGAGGCAACAAAACACAAAAAATGCCAAGGGGGGTGAATACCTTTGCAAGGCACTGTAAGCTATAACACACTCGGGCTGCTGACACACAGCCTACCTGACAGGGCTCCCCTCCTCCGAAAATATTAAATTATATATTAGTTCCACAATGAAAATAAAATTTCTAGAAATGCTTTTAAACTTTTCAAATTTTCAGCTTTCAATAAAAAACGTTTGGTGGTTCAGCCATGAAGTTCCTTGTTTAGAGGTAACAGCAGCCTCCTAAATTGTGCTTCTTTGTTGGCGCTCTGTCAAACACACACCACTGGTATTGACTACAAGCAACTGTGCCAACACACATTATTGTAAGCACAGTCCACTATTGTCAGTTACAGGGAAACTGCCCTGAAAAATACCATGCTGCCATCACTGAAGTACAAGTAGACAGGAAATCAGCAGCACTAAGATGTAACAAAGGTTGGGAAAAAACAGCAAAACATGCAATTATTTAAGCCATCACCCTACCAAATTATCAAAGTCGGCCACAACACAACTAGTACATGACCTTTTGTGTAATCTCACCTCCGTTTAATTCGCTCTGAGCAGTTCTGGCTCTTTCCTCCAGTTTGGAGCTGTTGTCCTTTAGTTCTTTTCCTTTTTTTGCCAGCTGTTGAGACACCACATCCTGTACAGAGACACATAGGGTTATTCCATCAGGCATCAAGCAAAGTTCAAAGTTCAGTAACCTACAGCAACCAATCAAAAATGATCTTTCACCTGTCTCCGAGCAGATTCTTGGAGAGGATAGGTTGTGATTGTTTTTATGTTATAAAGGGCTCTGCAAACTGTTGGCACTATGTAAATTCTGTATAAAAATAATAATAATAACAATACTCTAATAGCCTGTCACAACCCTGCAAACACATCCTTATAGTATGTGATGCTATGGGGTGGATTTACTAAGGGTCCTTTCACACGGGATGGATCCGTGATGATCCGCCCCATGAACATCCGCTTGCTCAGCGGGGATCGCTCCGTGGATCCCCGCTGAGCAGGCAGATGACAGGTCCGTCGCTGCACACTGTGCAGCGACGGACCTGTCAGAGCGCCGCTCTCCCCTATGTGGGATCGGATGATGACTGACCGTAGAGTCCGTCGTCACCCGATCCGATCCGAAAACGGATGGAAAAGTAGGTTTTTCCTCCATTACATTTTTTCGGATCGGAGCGGGTCAGATGTCAGCGGACATGTCACCGCTGACATTCGATGCTCCATAGAGGTCTATGGAGGGTCCGTTCAGGTCCGCCTAAAAAACTGACAGGCGGACCTGAACAGATCGTTCATGTGAAAGAGGCCTAAAGGCAACTAGACTGTGCACTTTGCAAGTGCAGTTGCCCTCTGCAAGTGCAGTTGCTCCAGAGCTTAGTAAATGAGGTAAGGCTTCACTTTGCAAAATATACCGAATCACGTGCAAGGAAAATAAAAAAAAAAAAATGATTTTTTGCGTGCACATGATTGGATGATGGAAACGAGCAGAGTTTCTGCTCATTTATTAAGCTCTGGAGCAACAGAGTGCATGGTCTATTTCCCTTTACTAAATCAACCCCTATGATTCTATGGATTAGACACAAGACATCACAGACCCTAAAAGCCAGCCATACTTGTTTCCACCATCCACCCTAAAAAGCAAGGATGGAAGAATCTGAAGTGCCGGGTATTGTATTCTGACGGCTGATACTTTCGGGTATCATAAAACCCACACAGTGGCTGCCTTTGATTGAACAGCAGGGGCTGTTTCAGACCAGAATTTTCTGCCCAGCTTCTTTGCCAAAAGTCGAAACTGGCCACTTGTAAAAGAGAAAAAACAAACTTTTGTTGAATAAGGTTGTGCCAACAGGGCCACCCACAGAGCAAATTGTGTCTGATCCAGCACAAATCAGATGAAATTCAATCCATGTAGGACCAGCTTAAGAGTACATAACAGCAGCTGCTTTACAATAGGCCATGCCCTTCACCTTATGTGCTTCTCCTGCTGCACGGCTGGCGTCCTTGGCCGCCTTCTCGGCTTGCTTCATGGCTTCGATGATGCTGGAGTAAGCATTGGAGGCATTTATGGCCTTCTGGATGAATATGTCTTGATTGGAGTCTTTAATGGCACTAGAAAAAAGAAAAATAGAAGAAAAAGTCCAATATACCTATAAATATATTGAGATATTTGTCATTGCTATTGCTCAATGTTAAATGATAGCAGTATTCCTATTATGCAGTGCCTGTTGCACTGTACAGCCAACAGGGTAACATCCTTATTCAAAGCCTGAAACTCTACACAGCTATCTGTATCACCTCCAGGCTGCTCAGTCACCCCTCTGTCCTTAAACCTGTCTGCATATCCTCTCCCGGCATCTAAAACATGTCAGGATGACAAAACTCCACAATATAGAAAAGCCTGACTGGCTCAGTACAGACATGCCCACTCACAGCCTGATTTCTAATGTGAGCCAGAGGATAGGAATGTTACATATAGATGGGGCTCAGCTTATTGTTCCAGAAACTATTTAAAAAGTCTTTAGCAATTTCAAGTGTAATATACATAGTTGGACTGAGGTCAGCTTTAAGGAGACTTTGTCACCAACTTAAAAAAGTGCAGCTGAAAGCATTTTATATAAGAACAAATACTGACTTGCAAAGTGCCTTTGAGCTTGCTATCAAATTACTTCAGGACTACTTCAGGACAAGTCTGTTTCCTAGCACAGCTCCCCTCTCCTTGCACATCATAGATTTCTCTTCTTTTGGGAGTGTCTAATTACTGTCTGTGCTGGCCCAGCTCCTCCACCCCTCCCCTGAACTTCCTACATAATATATTATGTAGCTGCCAGGGGAAGAGCGAAGGATAACACTGTAGGGTGTCACTTGAGTCCGCTGACATCATATCTAAGATATCCATGCCCAACAGCAGTTTCAGGACTTGACTCAATGTCTACACAAAGAAGGATTTTACCTAAATTGCACATATTATATTATAAAAAGATTGGTGTTATCTTTAATGATCAGGTAATAGACAACAGATCTCAAGACAATACTAGTGGCCACTCATCCCTCAGACACAAGCTACAGGAAGTCATTAGGTCTCCTACTTGTTGAGGTTTTTGGCCACCTGTCCCAGCATTTTGGCATGCTCCTCGGCCTGCTCCACAATGGCTAACTTGCCGCTCGCGGGGGAGAATGTCTTTGCCTTGTCCATGATTGAGCTTCGAGCGCCATCAATCCCTGCAGCCAACTTCTCATATTCCTAAAGAAGAAAAGGATAGGTAGCTTGTAAATTACCGGTAGGTGACACTAGGCTGGATGTGACTATTTCCAGTCTTCATTGCTATATACAGACCACAACTTACTTCCTTCAGGTTCTCCATCATCTGCAGGATTTGCGAGACCTGTACAAGAGCATCTTCCGCCATCTTAACGGCTGCCACCAGTTCCTTGTGCTGAGTCTTTAAGTCTTTAAGCTTCAGCTGCAAGAATAAATCCTTCAGTGAGATTCATCAATATAGCCAACACTCCATAACACAATTATTCAAGCAAACATGTAAAACAACAACATTTCAGAGCTACAAGGGACCCCTTTCTCAAAGTGACAGGGAGAAACGCCCCTATATCATACAAACTTTTACAAATTGAAAGGTTCATAATATGTTTGCTCTTGGTAGCTGTACCTTGTTTTCCTCCAGGCTGTTGCGGTTTAGGCTGTTGAGGCCCTCTGTCTCTATAGTCTTATTCACTGCCTCATTCATGGCACCCCGAAGATCCATCACCTCTGAGCTGTAAGTGTCCAGCCGTGTCTTGATGTCATTTAGAATGTCTTGGTTGGCTTTAACACTGTTAAGTAGCTCTGCTTTCACCCGGTCTAGCACTAAAGCATAAAGGTTAAAAATTCAGGATCAATTAGTCTTATATCTAGCAGAAATCTAGCCGAGGGTGACAGTGCAGCGCGTGTGGTTCAAAGAATAGTCTAAGTTATGAAAGCTTATAGGAGTTTAAATCGCTTCAAAATGGTTGCTTCCAAAGTTAAAAACCTAATTGAAGTTTTACTTCCTCTGACCTTTATAGCTTTCTGACTTCCACCATCTAAACTGTAATTATATTTTTGTGAGCCTAAATGATTATGGATCCAGCAATGATGGACGACCTGTATTACTTACATTTTTTAGTTTCTTCAAGCTCCTTTCCAGCCAAGCCCTTAGCATGGTTGAAATCTTTGTCTCTCATCTCCTTCAGCATTCGCTCCACATCAGTGATGATCTGCCTGAACTCCTCGGTGGATGTCACATTGGTGGTATTTGAGGTGCCAATCTTGCTCAGCTGATGGATCAGATCTGTTAGGCAGTCAGAAAGTAACAGTGAAGACACGTTTGACAGTATTGCTGGACCATGGAGGCAACAATCTGAAACATATCTGAAACATAGCTGTGGAGTTGGCATTAACTATTTTTTTCTTGGAATGGATTGTGGTGTAAAAGAAGGCATGTCATGTGCCCTATTCAAAAGGATGTAATTTAACAATCTACAAACTGATTGCCTATGGTAACACTATATGGCCGTGCTTCCAAAATCAGGTGCTTCCAGTGAAAGGTACTGTTAATGCTACAGCACACACTACAAAGAGATTTTGGACAATTGTGTGGTTTTTTGGCCTTGTGGCAACAAGTTGGGGGAAAGACCTTTTCTTTTCCTGCATGACTGTGAACAAAACCAGATCCATAAAGAACTGATTTGACGAGTTTAGCTTGGAAGAACTCCGCTGGCCGGCACAGAGCCCCAACCTCAACCACTTAAAATATATTTAGGGTGAATTGAAATGCTGATTTTGAGCCAAGTCTTCTCATCTACAATTAGTACCTCACCACACAAATGTTCTTAAGACTAAAAGGGCAAAATTCCCACAGACACACTCCAAAATCTTATAGAAGGCCTTACCAGGTGAACAGAGGCTGTTATAGCTACAAGGGTACCAGATAGGGGGACAAATCCATTGTTTTGCTCATGGTTTTGAAAAGGGATGTCCAACAAGCTCATGTAGGTGTGATGGTTATGTGTCCATAAACATAATATAATATAATATATTGGAAGGTGACTGGCCTTGCATGCATAACCATACCCCTGAATAATGTTTAAGTAAAAGATTTCTACATCTAGACAAGCTTGCCTCAGGTGAATTGTTATATCTGTGCTTATGAGGGAAAAGGGAACACTACAGGCAACAGCTGTCTTGGGGTAACAATGATGATAATCTGGGGTGGGTTTTCCTCCAAGCCGGCTTGAGCTACGAGCATCTAAGAATACATTCTCTACAGCCTTAAAGTGAACCTTTGCTTTGCCCATGCACGTTCACTTTAATAGGGGTCCCATCAGCTGCTTAAACTCACCTTCTCTTCGCTACCCTGCTGCTCCCTTCAACCGATAGGAGTGAAGAAAAATACCTGGCACTTCCGGGTAAGAAGGAATATGTGATTTACTCCCTGTCTACCCATAGGATTGTGCTTGTGTTTGGGGATGGGTAGCTTAGGCACCCAGCACTGCCACAAAGGAAAAGAGTCCTCACTCCTCAGCCCTGTGTGGTGACTTGGGAGTCTCTTCTCCTTGCTCCTGGTGGCTGGCTTGAGCAGAAAAGCAAAGGGAGGATAACTATAAGCATCTGATAAGGCAGCCAATAAAGAGAACCTGTTGCTTTGCACTGGATGACCAAGGTATAGATTTGTTTTACTGGCATGTTGGTTTTGTGTGTGATAAAGTGGTGTGGAGAGGGTGACAAACTTTTTTTCAACAAAAACTTTACCAACTGAAATTTAGTTAGCAACCAAGGGCTTAAATCTATTCTGTATTTCAAAAGGCACTTTCTGTGAGTCATGTTTATGTTGGCTTTGGTTGTCACTACTTGTCGGTTAACACAGTTACCACTTTGAGAGTAACACCCTTTTCTGAAGCACCCCCAGAATGTTTTACCCTGTGTGAGGTTGTTGAGAGATTGGACCCGGTTTGTAAAGTCTTTGGCCTTCTGATTGGTGACTTTGGTTGCCTGTTGCACGTTTGCAGCTTTGTGTTTGGTTGAATTCACCTGAAAAAGAATACCCTGAATGTTATTATTTTTTTTTTTTTTTCATTCTCACATATAAGTTATACAGTATTGGTATCAGTTGTCACCTATTGCTTTGGCTTTATCATCATTTCAGGCTCAGAGAGGCAGACCTAATTGCGATTGTTACTCTGTCTTTACTGTATAGGAAATAAGCTTATGTTCCCACACATGGTTTAACTCAAATACCCTAAATTTTTAGGTGCTCTCAAATGCACAACTTTTATTAACAGTTCTTTATTATGAGCCAAGTTGTCTTTTCTACTTCTTGATTTGGCAGATGTGCAGAAACCCCTGTGTCCCCTTATGGAAAAAGTGGAAAGAGCAGTTCTCACCTTTTCTTCCAGTGTGTCAAGGTCTTGGGCGAGGCTAAAACTGTCATCTTCAAGATCATCAGATTTATCCTTAATGCCATTGATGGAGCTCTGATAATGGAGCCAAAGATCCTGAAGGTGATATACATAATATATATCATGTCTAAAATATTGTCACTCAGCTACATAACCCAAGTCACAACTTATATCCTACTTACTGTGAGGTTGGTAATGGTGGCATTGAGGCCACCCAAGCGGGTCCAGGCAATAGAACTGAGGCTCAGGTTGGTCAACTGGTCCCGGACACTGGGGAGAAAATCTGCCATCCTCTGTAAATCCTCCAGAAGGGTCACCACACAGCTGTCACATGCTGCATAAAGTCATTAGACACAAATTATTCACTGTACAATAATGTGCTGACTGCAGGGCAGGAGCTGGGCTACTTTGATGTTATTTTACCTTGAACTAAGTAGTTATTAAATCTACCTTGTACTCATTTCCCAGCAGACATCTATTTAGAGAAGGACTGGTATGTTTTCCCTTTTGTGTGGCTTTCCTCCCACAATCCTAAAATACACTCTTATGCCCCTTACACACGGTCGGACATTGATCGGACATTCCGACAACAAAATCCATGGATTCTTTCCGACGGATGTTGGCTCAAACTTGTCTTGCATACACACGGTCACACAAAGTTCTGAACGCGGTGACGTAAAACACGTACGTCGGGACTATAAACATGGCAATAGCCAATAGCTTTCGTCTCTTAATTTATTCTGAGCATGCGTGGCACTTTGTCCATCGGATTTGTCTACACACGATCGGAAATTAAAGGATCAGATTTTGTTGTCGGAAAATTTTAAAGCATGCTCTCAAACTTTGTGTGTCGGAAATTCCGATGGAAAAAGTCCGATGGAGCCCCCACAGGGTCGGAATTTCCGACAACAAGCTCCGATTGCACATATTCCGTCGGAAAGTCCGACCGTGTGTGCAGGACATTGGAATAACTGACCTAAAGTCTGTGTATGTATGACTGTGGTGCAGGCATTAGATTGTAAGCCCCTTCAGTGCAGAGAGTATTGTGAATGTCCATGCGTGCTGTAAGCCACTGCAGAATATGTTGGCACTTTGTAGACATAGGAAATAAACATATTGGGCCTTTGAGTTCATTGGTGACTGATCGTATTTTAAAGTTAAACGCACATTGTTCCGATCTTAAATAAATACAAATACTAGGGAATCTAAATAATACTTACGTTCACATTTCAGGACTTCTGGCCCATGGCTGACAGGAATCTCGTACTGGCGGCTGCACTTGTCGCACTGCTTTCCCGTTAACCCGTCACTGCATTGACACTCACCAGTCCGCGGGTCACATGAGCCCCCTTTACAGTGACACTCTGTAATAGAATAAAATAAATTTCATGGAATCCCGCACAATCTGTCTACTGTAAAAGTAATACCTATAATTAGAGCAGATGGCCCAGGTGTTTTCAGGTCTCCAGCCATATTCAGATTTAGCACCAAGCATTAGAATGGCTATTGCTCTCAGAAATCAATACTAATATTCACTATAATTTAATGACATAATAGAAGGAAACCTCCGATGAAGTATAAAGGGAGTCGGTAATGCAGCATATTAAACATGACAGCTGCCGAGCTGCTTCCACAAGCATCACCAAGAAGAGCCAACAGCAATATAAACCAAATGCTCAGGGAACCATATGGGAGGAGGGTTAGATTTAATAATGAAATGCAGTTGAAATGTTTCCAGGGGGCAGTTGACTAAAGAAGAACGCTGGGCAAAAATATGAAAGTGGTTATTTAAAATGTAGAAAAATAATTTTGCAATTCATCTAGTGTATTTAGCTATATTTATCTTGAGTCAGTGCACACCTGATAAAAGTTGCAATCAGACTTGTAGGAGGAGTGACTCCAGATAGATGATGGGTGAAAGGGGGAAGACTTACAGCAAGATTGGCTCAAAGACCAGACAGGAGCAGAGCCTGCAGAACTGCACAATCTGAAGAACTTTGTAACAATACTTAGATTTACATGCCATTGAGCACAGCTGGGATAGGTGGAATACATAGGTGTGCATTTTTAACCATTGACTGTTTGAGTGGAGTTGTCCCTTAAACTGAAGAACAAGCGGCATGAATAACTTTTACTAGTTATTACTAATCTAGAAGGCGTTTCATGAAATACAGACTGTACGCGATCAGGATTCCTCTTTGACAGTGAGAATTTCATAAGGAACATAGAACAGCTGGTTCATAAGACCCCACATTTGTACCTACTTGTGCAACCACTCGGCCTGAAACCCCAGTATCCTGGAGCACACTGCTCACAGCGAGGACCGGTGACACCGGGAAGGCAGAGACACTGGCCAGTGCGAGGATCACAACTTGAACTGGTAGAGCCGGAACCACAGCTGCAACGCTGGCATCCAGAGCAACTGCTATACCCATAATAGCCCTCCTGGAAGAAGGGAGAAAAGAGTTACTACTGCTTAAAGTGGACCTTCAGTCATTTTTTCAACTTTTCATCTATTAAATCTTCTGTCCTTGTTGTTTTAACTATGGATAGTAAAACATTTTTTCTCTGCCACTAAATACCTTATACAGCCCACTTCCTGTTTCTTGTCTGGTCATTAGCCTTGGCTTATGACATCATGCACAGCTCTCTCTGTCACTCTTGTGAGAGTTTGCCAGGAAGGGGGGGGGGGGGTGAGTCATAAGAGGACCAATAAGAGCTGCAGGGCTGCAGAGCTGGAGCCCAGATAGCAATGTTAACTTACCACAAATGTGGCAGTTTTGAACTGTAAGTCTGTTAACTTGCTGAACATTTTTACTGCCAAGTTGTACACTTGCAGAGCACTTAAAGCACAAGTTCTAGTTTACAGCAAATTTGTCTATAGCAAGTCTCTAGCAAGAGCAAAGTTTCAGTGCTGAGTCTGCAGCAAGAGCTCTGCAAGTTTACAGCATGAAAATACAGCCACAGTGACTCCTGTGGTGGGATGACTATTGCACAACATAACTGAACCAGAACTTGCAGCAGACTTGTAGAATGTTTTGCAAAGAAAGTTGATCTGGAGTCATGCAATGCGGACTTTTGGTAATTCTAGCCTGGCAAGTCTAGCAATAGCTTAGCAAGTCATTTTCAAACTTGCAGCACAATTACTTGCTATCTGGGAGGTGCCTCTATGTGTCTGTGTAAATCAAGGAAGTGAACAGGCAGCAGCTTCAGCTGCCCACAGTTAAAATGGCTGCAGCCAGACTCAGTGGAGGGAGATTTCTGCAGGATATTTGGCAAGTACAGGATCACAGTATATATGAAATAATATGCAAAGTGGTTGGAGGGAAGCTTCAGAATGGCAAAGACGTTTTTATTACAAATTATGTGAGCAGACAGAAGTTCCCCTTTAAGAATAACACAAAGCAGCCCCAAGATTGGATAAAGACTCCTGGGCATGTAGTATGTACCTCGCAGCGATCACAGAGAGATCCGGTGACTCCATGTTTGCAGTGACATCGTCCAGTTCTTGGGTCACACATTTCTGTTCCACAGGTAGAGCAGCTACATCCTAAAAAAACACAAAAAAAAGGTATAAAGATGTTCTGAGAAATGGTTATTAATAGAAGAGGCCATTTTTTCAAATACTGGGGGAACTGAAACGTTCCTCCTACAAGCAATACTAGAGAAAATATCATTATATATCATTAATATATAATTTTGCATAATAATAAATTACAATTTTAATTTTGCAGTCTTCTCCCTGGTTAAACTGTGACTGATTTCTGAACCACCAACATTCAGATATGTAAAACAGTAAAGAGGAAATTGCAAAGGACAAGTTCCCAGGCACAAGTGTCATCCCTGGCTTAGGTCAAATTTGAACACAATGGCTCTGCAATAGCAAAAAGTGAGAACTGTGGGTTCTGTAAACTTACTGGTACAGTTCTTGGCGACGATGGCATCCCCATAAAACCCAGGTGCGCACACTTCGCAGTGATGTCCAGCTGTGTTGAACATGCACCCGGTGCAAGTGCCGAACAAAGGGTCACACTCACTAAAGAGCATATTGGAGTCCGAGTTTCCATTACAATTACAAGGCAAACATGTGCTTCCAATTACCAAGGGGTTCCCGTAAAAACCAGGGGAACAGCTATTGGGTGAAAAACACAGATATTTACGTAGAGAAAAATATGCAATATTAAGCAAACACGTCATAAATCCTGCACTTGAGTAGCCCTCTAGAACTAGGCAATGTTCCTGGGGTGAACAAAGCAAGTGGAAATATCTTGCTCAAAACGGTGGCACATTGGGTGTCCTCTCTCATCACTGCTTTGCTGCGAAGAGCCACAGGCTACACCTCCACTCTTTTCTGCACCCATGCGGATACCCCTTTTTAAGTAGGCCAGCTAGTGGCCAGTGTGCCATTTACTTCCATGCTGCATCAGAACAAACTGTTACAGGCCATGTTCTATGTCTTCTTATGGGTCTCACTAGGGAGATATTTTCTCTCTTTTTATTGTACTATATACATCTTTTACTTGCATCCTTATACATACAGTATACAAGAATAATTTGGCAGTGCTGTTATATCATAAAATATGTCATGCATAAAGACATGACTGGTACATTGGGAGCCCTAATTATCCAGCAGAGGAACAGTTGGTATGACAGCTGTCACTCTTCTATAACAATACACAATCTAATAAGGTTTGTTAAGAACATTTTAAATGTATCCAGACATGGAAGCTGTAGACAGCCATGACATTGCTGTAGGTTTGATGGAGAGATACCTCTGGGTTTAACGTATCAGTCTTATAAATGTAAAAAATGCTCCATTATCCAAAAACAACCTTCTGGGGACAAGACCTCTAGATTTGCTGTAACCAAAGATGGCCAGTTCAGCACACCAAAGAGCACAAAACCCAAGGCAACCAATCAGTATTAATAATTGACTGCAGTAAACTAAACTTATTTTTGGCATGGATTTTGCTACACTTTGAACATTCAAAGCTTTTCATATGCTGCTACACTGAATAATAACTAAGTCTTAATATGATTCTGATACAGAAATCCATTAGTGTCCACTTACCGTTCACACCTGGCTCCAGCGTAGCCTGGTTTGCAGAGGCACTGAGTTGCTGAGCCTCTCTGCACACATCCAATGGCAAAACTACAAGAGAATTGACCCATGTGAGGTTACAATTGTGTAAAAGATAAAAAGTCACAGACTACTTAAAATGTAACATTAGTAGATGCTTACTTGTTGGAGGGCACAGAGAGAGGGCAGGGGCATGACACGCATTGTAATGACCCCCCAATGGTCCCATTGGCCACAAATCCATCTTTGCATCGCTCACACTGGTCTCCTTCAGTGTTGTGTTGACATTTCTAGGGAGGAGAAGGCTAAGTAATAAATGTCTGGGGTAGGGCCCGCAAAGACCTTCACACTTCTAGATATATGGGGTTATACTGACCACACAAGCGCCAGTTCCTGGTAAGCACTGATCAGAATGCCCACTGCAGCTGCATGGAACACATTTACCCAGGAAGAGACCCTTGTCTCTATAGAATCCAGGAGCGCATTCCTGCCGGGGACAACAATATAATGATGATTAGTTCTAGCTTGACTTAGTATTTTGGTTATTTGGTTATCATGGGTAAATGCTATTGGATAATATATGAAAATACACCTGCTATAAGTTGCACCAGGTTTTTACAAATATATCAGCTAGCTAGTAATTGGACACGCCTCCCTTTGCATTCTTTAGTAATGACTGTTTCTAAATCTAAAGTCACTCATGAAGCCAGCCAAGCTGATTTATGGCTGATGTGTGAGAGATAACATTTTTATTAGTAATGTATTAAGTAATCTAAATTCTTAAGGAAATATGCCATTTACTGCTCTGCTTAAACTGCCTGCCCTACAGCATGCAGTACAAGGCAAAACAATACTGGAAGGTGCTCTATTACAGGCAACGACAGCATGAAAATTGGCAGTCTGTGGGATGTACGATTTATCATCTTGTCCACAAATCTCCCATTGTGTCAGAGTATGCTGGCAGCACAGACTTCTGCCACTTCATGCATGCTGAGACACTTGTTAAAGCTTAAACTATTAGATTACTAGTAGCAATGTCTACAGTTGTTGCTTTTCCAATACAAATGAGGCAGCACATATGGCTGGGTGAGTTGTGTACCTGGCAGGAGTCTCCGCGGTAGTTGGCTGGGCACATACACAGCTCCACATTGCTGGCCCTCACTCCAGTACCAGCATTTTGTCCGATTTCCAGAACCACTCGGCGCAGAGACACCATGGCAGAAGACTGAGAGTTTAAAGCTCGAATTTGCAGCTGCTCCAGGTTGGCCAGAACCATCATGATGTCCTCGCGGGATACAGGATTGTTTGTCCCAATATGGATGAAGTTACTCTGCAGAAGAGAAATATTCTGACATCACTTGACAAAGTGAAGAGTGACATGTTCTACTAAAGTGCCCAGTAAGAGCTGACATCTAGGCGCCTCCTGACATATCAATTTACTGGGCTGCAATCTCCAGGAGTGTCAGCACAATGTATAAGTCAGCCCTGTGCTCTCCTCTCTCGTTAGCAGGTTCCTATAAAGCCATTCAACCCTGATTGTTTCACAGTGACCCCCTCCTACTCCAATATTTGCTGTTACAGGAGGCTGATATAAAGACAGATTCAGGTACTTAAGCAAGCTTAATGTAAATTACAATTAAACATTTCTTTGGGTTGCATACAATCCATTAGGGACTCCTAATACACCCAGACTAGTTTAGGTTCTCCTTGTTTTAAGCTGCATGATCTGTCTAGAATAAATTAGCTTGTTAACTAATACAAAGGTCCTATTCTCACCTCAATGATTTGGATCTGTCCTTCATGATTTTCTCCTGGTAATGGGTATTTTGTCTCCAGGAATGCAATACTCATCTGATTTCCCTGCAGAAGGAGAAAACAAATATCCAGTTCTATTCAGCTGTTTTGTAATCAATATCACCTCTGGGAATTTGGGAGTCATCTGTACCTTCAGTATGACGTCCGGCCTTCGCTCCACAGGATTGTAGGGGTAATCTCCTCTGAGAGCTTCAGAATTAAGCTCATACTTCAAGAATCCACCATAAGAAGGGACCTGAGGTCACAAAACATTATCAGTGGTGCTTCTTGTCTAAGGGAATAGTATAGGTATGGTCAAAGGAAAAGGGAAGTATGGCGCTAAACACAAATAGCAGAGGGGAAAAATCCTCTAAACCTGGGGTGTCCAACATGTGGCCCAAGGTGGCCATGAATGGGTTCCAACACAAAATGTTAATTTTTGGGGGGGAATTTTTTTGAAAAAATGCGTTTACACTTAGCAAACACATATGGCCAAAGAGAAATTTGACAGTGTCTCTTTACTGGACTTTTGTACGATTTATCTTTCCAAAGAAAAATATCCCACTCTTCACAATCACGCCCTATTCATGCCATCAATTTTCAGCAGCACCTATATTTGTGAGCAATTATTTTCACAGATGAAGCACGAGAAGGGCAAAACTAGGATTTAAAAATCTGATGAGCACCTTGAGAATTCATTGAGAATTGCTACTACATCCATTGAATCAGATATTGATGTGTTAGTTTATCAAAAACAGTGTCAAATATTGCACTAGGTTTTAGTTGCCCCTTTTACTTTTAATAAAAAATATTTATTAAAAAATTATTTTTTTCCTACTCAGATAGGCACATTATCTATATCAGCGATCGATAACTTGCGATCTGCCCAACTTTTCCAGTTCATCAGCTATCCTGATTGTTAGTGTATTTTATGTGTAGCGCAAGACAATTCCTCTTTTTCCAATGTGGCCCAGAAAGGTGAAAAGGTTGGACACCCCTGATCTAAGCTGTCAAGGTAATTAGCTTTATAATTTTTTACTACCATGTAGTCATGTATAGTAGTCACATTTTCATCACCTCCAATTATCACATAATAGTTATTCTAAAATTCAAAGATCATTAGTCTACAGATTAAAACTAGTAGGCTTGTTTAAGTTTCTCAGGACATGCAATATCCAAGACAATTTACTGTGTTGTCATTAGTTCAGCTAACAAAGATGCAGAAGGCCAAAACTCACCCGGTCTCCAAGGTAGCTTCGTGGAGCGTGCCAGTAGAACTCCTGGTAGACATCAGGAACATCTCTCAGATCTGCCTCAACGAGGCCCTCACCAGGTCTTTCCAAGATCTCCACTTCCTGTCGATCTCCTCCAACCAGAACCCATCCCCGCATGTCACTAAACTGAAGGAGATCAACGTGACAAACAAGTCATTGGACGTGAAAGTAAAGCTGGATACACACTATACGATTTTCTTTAGAATTTTTCCTTTAGAGTTACCAAAACCATAAAATATGAGATCAAACCTAAACACTTTCAATTTGTATGCAATCAGGCAGGCCCATGCAGTACATAGTTGAGGGTAAAGCTAAAGGAAATTGAACAACAAAAGTTGTATAGTGCGTCTCCAGCTTAAGTAAGAGAACCGCTAAACTTCATGTTCAAAGACACAGACCACTGGTACTGTATTCACAAGTAAGCTAGTCAACATGGGGGCACATAACATTTTATATGACTTATATTAGCTCTATATAACCTTACATTTTCTAAATACATATGCTTAGAGAAAACTTCCATCAAAATTATGATTGCTGCCATAGGTGGAGGACAATGGTTTAGGTGGAAACTTGCATTATATTCACCCCTGAGGCCTCATTGTTCAGCTCTAGCCCACCTCAGCTATTGTCTTCTTTCCACTCTTAGTGCCATGTCAGATGGCGATATTGCAGCAGCAGCAGTTTGTAGCAGCAATTAATTGCTGCTACAAACTGCCCATTCCAGTGATTAACAGCGATTTGTAGCATGCAAAGTAATCACTATAGCAGCTGGCGATTTGGCGCTATGAAGCGATTTATTGCAGCTACAGGCAAACTCATGCTACACTATTACGATTGCATTTGTTGCTATAAATTGCTCCCCTTCAGAAATTTGTAGCTAAGCCACAGAGGTGAATGCAGAACAATCAAACTGGTCATTGAGATGAAACACTGTACAGTACAAACTCGACTGCTGAGCAACTGAGCTATAGAATCACTCCAAAGTGGAGCTCCAAGAAGAAACAAATTACCTCTAGTGATGGGTTGGCTGCTGCGTTAGGTAAAACTCTTAGCTTCAATAATCCCCAACAGTTTTATCTCACATACAGTGAAGGATAGTATTGCTTTGCTTGCTCTCCACTTTCTGCTTCCCTTGTTCTTTTTACAGAATATAAGATGTTTTGTGAATGTACAAGGGAGAGGAGAGGTGCATGAACATCAGGATCTCCCCTTGTACATTCACTAAATGCCTGGTCTACAGAGAGTAAGGCTTATGCCGCGTACACACGAGCGGACTTTACTGCAGACTTTGCCCGGCGGACGGGATTTGGTCGGACAATTCGATCGTGTGTGGGCTCCAGCGGACTTTGTTTTCTCAAAAGTTGGACGGACTTAGATTTAAAACTGATTTAATGTTTTAAATCAATCCGTCGAAATCGAGTCCGGTCGAAAAGTCCGCTCGTCTGTATGCTAGTTCGACGGACAAAAAGCCACGCTAGGGCAGCTACTGGCTATGAACTTCCTTGTTTTAGTCCGGTCGTACGTCATCGCGTACAAATTCGACGGACTTTGGTGCATTGTGTGCAAGTCCGTTCATTCAGAAAGTCCGTCGTAAAGTCTGTCGAAAAGTCCGCCGGGCAAAGTCTGCCGTAAAGTCCGCTCGTGTGTACGCGGCATTAGGCTCTATTTAATCATATCCTATTAAACTGATTTTATCGTTACACATGACACAACCAAACTGTGCGTGCCACACTTTGCTCTTTACCCAAATTTTTCCCAGGTCTCTTTGTATGTTTTCCTTACACAGTTAGCCTTAAGGACCCAACCTCCTACTTAACCAAATTATATTGTAAGCTGATGTTCTATACTTTTGATTATGAGGGAGCATACACTGCTGAGTGCTGAAGACTACTTTTTGTAATCCACCCCACTTCCTAGTCATCCAATACATTACTGTCTATGGTAAATCTATCTGTGTTGTGCTGATGAGAACAGATGTTATAGTATTGCTTTGAGAGGTTTGTTCTGTGCTTAGCCCATAGAGAAAAGATTTAGCACCATTTGCTGCCCCTCTTAAAAACATACCCACATTTGGCCCCTTGTTCTGTTGAGACACCTATATCACACTATAGAGAATCAGGGTCGCTGATAAGGCAGGTACAGCAAGCCCTCCTGTACTGGGCCCAGGGGCCCCATCAGTTCAAACGAGGGGCCCAGGCACCTGCTCAGCAAGACGGTCGCCTGTACTGTCTTTTTGCAGACACCAATGCTCTTTCTGCCTTCCGCCGCCAGCTGCACTGCAGGGGGAGTGGTTCTAGCATATGCCTTCCTTCCACCTGTTGTCCGGGTCCCCCTGTGTGCCCCTTTCCCCCGCATCGCTTCCAGCTTCCCTCCTCTCCTGCTGGCAGCTGTTGTGGGCTCACTGGGGGATGTTTCAGGATGGAGAGCGGGGGGAAAGGAGCAGGTAAATTTTTAATTTATTGGCCCCATCCTTTCCTGAATGAACACAGTGAGTGATCGGTACCATACACTCATGTGTCCATTCATCACTGAAGCGTAGTATACTGTGTTTACTACGCTTCAGCTTGTGAATGAGCAAGAAGCTTCAGAATGCTTCCAATTCATTTATCTTTGCAACTGAGGCTGCAAAGAAAGGGACCGATAAATCTATGTCCTCCCCGCTGGGGGGGGGGCTGTCAGGTAGGCTGTATGGTGCTCCGTGATTTCTGTCAGCAGTCCCTGTACAGAATTACAGCCCCATTCTAATATCTGCCGAGGCCTCCAGATGTCCAAAATCAGCCCTGTCACCAGGACACTTAAGGACTCTTGCACACAGCCATAATTTACAGCGTATGGGCGTAATGTCCAGGGGTCACAGCTGCAGCATACGTTTGCCCTTAGGAATGCAATGCAGAAAACACTATATGCGCCTATACAAATGTAACCACCGCCATTTGCTTGTGCAACCGTGTGCAAAGCTTTACATTTTGAAAATTGTGCCTATATATGTGTGCGACTAAACACCAGTGACAGCAGTTACACATATATAGGTGTTTTCTGTAATGCATTCCTATGTGCAAAAATATGCTGCAGCTGAGGCTCCCAGGTGCCACAACCACAGCTGTGTTTTACTCTGTGTTCCCATGTGTTGTAAATTACAGCTGTGTGCAAGTGCCTTTAAGAGAGCGAATCTACCTAGTGGGGACACACATAGAAATTAAAAAGAGATGGGTTCTAATCCCTCAACGCTTTACCTAACATGTAAAAAAAAAAAAAAATGCTTTAGATACACTTCAGTGTGAACCAGTCAGCCTTCTAAATCAATTAAAGATGTTGTTAGAGCACACACAGCTGACCTTTAACATTATATGCAGTTCCTTTAATTTAAATGTATTTGTAAACTTAATTGAATTAAAAATAAAAGATGGAAAATAGGACAGTGGTCTTCCTTGCTGTGGTTGAACTGTGCAGACAGGACAGTTTTACCTGAGAACGATACTTGGATGAAGTATGGCATCGATCTGTGGCTCCAAAACAGAAGCAGCGAGTGCAACCCTTCGGATTATGTGCATCAAGATAGAAAGTTCCCAGACGGCAGCGGTCACAATTTGGACCCTCCACGTTTTCCTAAATGCGGTTAGAAGCTTTAGTTAGCAACATCAATCACTTATATAAATGGCAGATGACCTTACATCCTATATGATCAAAATCTACCAGTATCCACCCAAAACTGATATTGACTTGCGAATTTACCCAACGTCAGAATTTATGGATGCAACATAGGCATTTATTGGATCAGTAATGAGATAACTGTGACTGCTAACAATGTATTCAATGTTTTTACTTCATTTTTTATTATTTTTTTGCTTGACAGTACAACATACAAAAGCATCCGCACCAGGTGTGCCGAGTGTGCCTGGGCACACCCTAATAACCCTAATTGCCAGGGTTTTTTCTCTAGCGGAACCCTTTGCCATCCTGGTGCAGGTGATGGCTGGGTCCCGGATAATTGTTGTCGGGGGGGGGGGGGCCATTCCCTTGCACAGTCCCCAAGCACACTGGTAACACACAGCCCATGTCTGCTCTCATTGATGGGCTGATCGTACAATTTCAGCACCTGATCCAGGGACAGCTCCCGCATCCCCCCCTCCCCCCCTTTTCTGGCATCTGGACGACTCCATCGTCTGGAGGCCACACAGCCATCCTTAGTCCCGACTACTCCTCCCTCCTACCGGGAACTTTCATCAATTGGGGGGTGGGGAGGGGGCAGGAGGGGGTCAGGGAGAGGACTGGATTAGGGACCGACAGGAGGGATCCTGTGATAAGGACAGACGGGGGATCCTCTGCTAGGACTGTGATAGGGACGGACAGGGGGGATCCTCTGCTAGGACTGTGATAGGGACAGACAGGGGGGATCCTCTGCTAGGACTGTGATAGGGATAGACAGGGGGGGATCCTCTGCTAGGACTGTGATAGGGATGGACAGGGGGGATCCTCTGCTAGGACTGTGATAGGGACGGACGGGGGTATCCTCTGCTAGGACTGCGATAGGGATGGACAGGGGGGATCCTCTGCTAGGACTGTGACAGGGACCACAGTCACTGTTTAGCAGTAGTCCAGCATTGTAAAAGGCATGAGGTTTTGTTTTGTTTGAGCTGCCTTTCACTACAGACCTGCAGGCATATGTAGGGGCTCATTCACACACGCTTTGATTTCTGAAGAGCGATTCACGCTCAGATCACTCTTCAGAGAGCATTAGAGAGGCGGCGAGGAGGCGTATCGCGTCCACACCGCCTGCTTTATCCCCTTAAACTTTGCACTGCACGCAGTTGCAAGGGGCTTGCAGAGTGCTGCCATTCACTTGAATGGGTCATATACATATATACACACACATACGCATGTGTGTTTAAGCTTAGGGGTGCACACCCTAATGCAATAGGCTGCGCACACCTGTGAGAACACACATGCAGTGGAAGATCTGTTCAGCCAAACATGACTTGTCAGAACATTTTTTTCCTGTAACATCAGCTGTTTACCAGCAAACTGGAACCAATTAGGTGTATACAGTATATACTTAAAGGTAATTTTTGAGGTAATGTTCACATTTTTACATTTATATTATATTTCCATATGTGTATATCATTATGCAGGTTTGCAGTAATTTTTTTTTTTTAACTATCAATATTTATTTCACTACAATTACTCCACCACCCTGAACAAGAACTGCTGACTTAAATACAAATCATATAGAAGATAGTTTTTAAAGCTTTATCAATCTAACAAGAGGATTAACCGTAAGCTCTTCTGAGCAGGGCCCCCTTAACCCGCTTGTATGTAACTGTATTGTCTCGCTTTTATGTTGTAAAGCACTGCGTAAACTGTTGGTGCTATATAGAGCCTGAATAATAATAATAATAAATAATAACCCAATGCATTTCACAGGCTTAGCCAAAAAAATAAATACATTTGTAAACACAATATTTTCTTAGGAGCTGACCTTGCATAGGCACTGCCCAGTGAGAGAGTCACATATGCCGTCTTCGGTACCGGCTCTGTTGCAGTCACATGGTCTGCAGTTGGGGTATCCATAAAACCCAGGAGCGCATTTCTCACATCGCCGTCCCATAATGTTTGGTTTACACCTACAACAGGAAATGTGTGAAGAAAACATGAATAGTGACACCGAGTCTTATGGTTTTTCCCTGGGATTCCTTGATGTTACTTTTTTTATTCAGATGTAAATTATGGTTCACTTTACCAATACAAGAGGAGATAGACATTTTAAAGGTCTGTTCATTTGGCTGGGTTCAGACCTCACAGCCTTTGAAGAAACGACATAATGGATCTGATTTTAAGAGTTCAGAGCCCATAATAAACATTATTACCCTGACAGATTTATATATGAAGAGCCCTCCTATATAACAATGCATGGGTTCTTAGAAGGTAATAGCCCACCCAAGCATGTAATAATGGCAGACAATGGGTTGACAATATCTTAGCGGGTGGTGTCTACACAAAGCAGAAACAACAATTTTGTTGTCTGAATCAATAGTGAATGAATGGTGAAATGCGCCCTGAGAATTCCCTTTCAAGCAGTGACATTTTTAAAACCTCATACACACAATCAGAATATCGGACGAATGATCGTCATTTTATTTTTTTTTTTGCATGCTAGTCTCCACATCGAAAACAAATAGGTTACTAACGCACGAAAATTCTCGTACGACAGAATAAAAATTCAGAAGTGATGTAATGTATTTGTATTGTATTTTCTGAAAACTGTACTGACTAAACGAAAATAATACGATCTGGTATTTGTACGAGAAAACTTTTTGTGTTCGTCCCTTTGGAAAATTTCAGACGACAGCTGTGTACTAACGATCAGATTATAGTACGATCGCTTTGAAAGTGGTATTTTTTTTGTACGATATTCTGATCGTGTGTACGGGGCTTAAGGAAATTAGGCATCAAAGATAGGATTGCCTGTGAATTTGATAAGCTGAGGTACGGACATAGCAGAAACTACAGGACACAGTGCTGAGTATGGAAGCATAAAACAGTCTATAACTGGTTGAACAATACAATGAGATCTGCCTCTTTATCCAGCCCTGTAGCACTAGGTCAAATTTACAAAGTGATATACCTATCAATCAGATATTCTCTTTCAGGTATTCAGTATTACAATGGGAGCATGAGTGGTAAAATCAAACTGGTTTTTATGGAAACTAATAATAAATCTATCTGCATAATGCATAGTTAGCGACAAAAGGACAGTATGGGGGAGATTTACTAAAGCTGGTGCACACAGAATCTGATGCAGCTGTGCATAGTAACCAATCAGCTTCTAGCTTCAGCTTGTTCAATTAGGCTTTGACAATAAAACCTAGGGGTCGATTGGTTACCATGCACAGCTCCCCCTATATGTGTGTCCTGAGCCAGATCGTGAACATGACAATCTTGGCAAGAACTCAAGTCTTGGTGGATGTCCGGTGGGAGGCACCTACAGCTATCATGCTTCTGCAGTAAACCAGCAGGATACCACAACTGCTCAAAGTCGTGAACCTGCCCATCACTTCACAAGGGAAGATGTACTTGCTGGCAGTTGGTGTCTGATAGGGCAGGTCATCCAGTACAGACAATGCAAACAGAACCTTTCTGTGCATATAGAAAAGCCCGGAGCAAAGCAAATTAAATGACATAGGCGGAGGGCTTACATGACTGGGGAAACAGGGTAATAGTATCAGGAGAGGGAGTGTATCAGGTTGGTGCTGGGGGGAGGGGTTGGAGAGGAGATAAAAGGGAGGCCCCTCCCTATGAGTCATCACAGTTTAGGGAAAAGTTCAGCAGAAGCATGTCAGAGGTGGAGCAGCTCTTGGCCCAGCTCAGGGAGGAAGCAGCGTTTCAGGGTCTCTGGTTGGCTGCAGGACACTTTGGGGCTTATTCTAACACGAACAGCAGCAGGTGACATTACAGGGGGGAGGTAGGGCAATCGGGCGTGTAGGCCCAGGCCGCTGGAGCGATTTTCTCACCGGACCGTCACTCTAGGCCACAGCGTCAGTCGGGGGGTACCCTGTCAGGGACTCCCGACGGGACCCCCGGCCTAGTGGGCAACAGCGCGGGATGGGGGGAGTCCTGTGCGGTCTCCCCTCCAGCACAGGAGGTCACCAGGAGGACAGTCTGGGAGCTCCGGGGCGGCATTGCGGCCTACTAGGCGGTGGAAACAGGAGGGCACAGGCCTCCTAGCGCTACGTCAGTCGGCCTGAGGCCTACCATTGAGGAACAAAGCAGAAGGGGTTCCCGGGCTATCTTATGCACCGCCAAGGGACCTTAGGAGGAGCAGTGGGGGACAGCCGGGGAGGACTTCCAGGCAAGCGGAGGCCAGCAGGACTGAGGCCCCACACACTGGTCCTGGTAAGGCCGTCCAGAAGCCGGTGAGCGGGTACGCAATGCGGGGGGGTTCGGAGGTCAGCGGAACCATCGGCAGCTGGTGCTGTTATGCCTGGCGGGCTCTCATCAGAAGAGGAAGAGGGGTCTGGACAGAGGTCGGCAGGAGAACTGGGAGTCGGAAGAAGAGGCTGCTCCCCCCTCCAGCAGTGCAGTGCAACGTCGTTGGAAAGCAGATGGTCGGCTGATGGGGCAACTCCTGTGCAGCCCGGTAAGTCACCTTTACACTTATATCATGAGGGATTGTCTGTTAGCATAGGGCAAGAGGGCAGGACAGATGGGTCCGGCGGGAAGGACGGCGGTGGCTGAGGCAGCTGGGGGGGGGCTGCGGGGTTACTGGGTTTTCTTGATGGGACATAGGAATTGATGCAAAAGTTGGGGCATGCGGCTAGAGCCCCCGCTGGGCCGGTGTCAGCCTGGGTCCCACCAGCAAAAGTAGTCGGCCAAGCCATTTTGCTGGGGGGTGCGGTAGCTCCGGTAGTTCCGGCCTTGACAACATGCCCGTCACAGGTAACACAGGTGGGGTTACGCAGGGGACGACCAAGGTGGTGGTGGCGGGGGAAGCTGCGGGCAGACAGGAAGTCATCAGACTAGCTGGTTCTGCAAAATGCGAGGTCTATGTTTACTATGAGGGGCCATTGGGTGCGCACTTGAAGCCTGAAGTATGAGAAAAGATGTGGTAGGGGGAGTATGCGGAGATTTTTTCCCTGCTGCAGTTAGCAAAAATTTAACCTGGATAGGGTTAAACCGGATCATTCAAAGGAGGACGGAGAGTAGAGGGGATACCGGTTGATCCCGACGACATTTGCCAACTGGCTACAGGAGTTTTACCATCAGTGCAAGGGTGAGTGGGGAAAAAGAACCCCGAATACTGTTCGGCACTCTTATGTTACTAGGATTTGATAGGGGAGGCGGATAAAGCTTATGGGGGCACGGAGTGGCTGAGGTATGTTGAGCATTTTCATCAGTGGAGAGTTATCTGGCCGGCGTTGAGATGGGACCATAAGGACATCAGCCTGTGACTGTGCTTGAGGACGGCTGCGTGGGCTCCGCACCAGTTAATTTTCAGGGGAGGCCGGTGGACTTTCGGCTCAGGGACAGGCGGCCGGCAACAAAAAAGGGGTATGCTGGCAGTACAATGCTAGGACCTGCACGTTCCGAGGGATGTGCCGGTACAAGCACTAGTGTTCAGGGGTGGATGGTCTCATCAGTCGTCCAGAGGTTGCAAGCAAGGAATAGGTCGTGCTGGAGAGGCTGGACACAAGAGGGAGGACCACAGTGATGGTGAAAAGGATGTGGCCGTTTTCTCGGTAGGTATCCGGATTGGAAAGTGGCTCAGTTGCGGGATTCAGGTTTCACAGCTGGCGTTAGGATTCCATGTATTTTAGAGGTGATTCCACGGTGTCTTGCACTTTGTGATCGGCCATGCGACAGCCAGATGTAGTTTCTGAGGAACTTAGTAGGGAAGTTGCATGGGGTCGCATGGAGGGCCCCTTTCCGTCTGCACTGTTTCGCTGATTTGGTAGTTTCCTCTTTGGAGTAGTGCCAAAGTAGGAGCCCAACAAATTTAGGTTGATTCACCACTTTCTTTTCCAAAAGGGGGTCGGTTAGTGATGCCATTGACCAGGAGACATGTTCGGTGAGTAGTACATCGTTCGCTGCTACGGTGGGTTGGGTGCGTCATTACAGCAAGGGGGCAATGATGGCGAAGGTGGAGGTGGAATCAGTTTTTCGGCTACCCCCAGTTCACCCGGATAGCTTCCGGTTGCTGGGGGTGTCATTGGAATGAGTAATTTTGCGTCGTCCAATGCCCACCGATGTGTTGCTATGTATTCCTGTGCACTGTTTGAGCAATTTAGCTCAGTTGTGGGAGGGGTGGTAAGGGATGTGTCGGGCGGGAATTCGATCATCCATTACCTGTACGATTTCATTTGCATGGTACCAGCTTCTTCCAGAATCTGCGCGGGGCTCCTGGCTACGTGGGAACACAGAGCGGACCGGTTTGGAATTCCGGTGGCACCTGAGAAGACGGGGGGGCCTAGCACGGTCATCACGTTCCTGGGCGTTGTCTTGGACTCGGGTGCAATGGAACGCAGGTTGTCGGTAGATAAGCTGGGAATTTAAAAGGGGATATTGCAGGTGTGATTGGTTTAAGCGTGGTCATCACGTTCCTGGGCGTTGTCTTGGACTCGGGTGCAATGGAACGCAGGTTGACGGTAGATAAGCTGGCGAATTTAAAAGGAGAAATTGCAGGTGTGATTAGTTTACGCAAAGTCAGCTGCGAGTACTGCAATCGTTCGGGGGTAAGCGGAATTTGGCATGTCACATTCGGCCAATGGGGGCGGGTTTTTCTATCATTGGTTTTTGGCAAGTACAGCCGGGATCAGGTCTCCCACGAGCATTGTGCGCTTGGTTAAAGCGCACAGGGAGAACTTGAGGGTATGGCATACCTTTTTTGTTTGGGAATCCTTTCACGGACGGGCTCTATGGATTTTAGGGCCCGTTAGCAATTTTGACATTTGAAATTATTACAGATACTGTTGGCTCTACGGGTTTTGGGGTTTTTTATTCCAGGGTCAGTGGAGTGCTGGACCATGGCCGTGGTCATGGCTTGAAGCGGGAGTTAGGAAGAATTTAGTGTTGCTGGAATTGTTTCTGGTGGGGCTGGCGGTGAAATTGTGGGGTGCTTCGTTCAGGGATCTGAAGGGGATGGAAGGAAGGGCTGGCGTTCGTTCAAAAGGCTGGTGAAGGGTCAGCTGGCCTGGCAGTTCGTTTACTGGTGTTGTATTTCAGGTGAGGCATAGGGAAGAGGGTGTGTCCACTCCTGCTGTGAATATGAAGTTAGCTGGTTTAGCTTTCCTATTCAAATTGCAAGGTCAACCTGATTTCACACAAGATTTTGGGGTGAGACGGGCGATTAAGAGTTACCGGCGATCGGTGGCCCGCAGGGATGCCAGGAGACCAGTAACCTTTGTCATGATGCGGGGTATGGTAGCATATTTGGGGGAGTGTGTTGATCTGAATACCAGGCCATCTTGTTCAAGGTGGCCCTTTTTGTTAGCGTTCTTTAGGGTGTTTCGGATAGAGGAGTTGGTCAGTCCTTAAAAAGGTTCGTGGGGGAATTGGGGGTCACGAGGTTATATGTGGAGATGACGGGTTGGCTTTATTTTTGCGTAGATCGAAGACCGATCAAATGGGTAAAAGGGAGGTCAGTACAGGTGCTCCAGTGCCAGGATCACTGCTGTGCCTCATGTAGATGGATCTACTGTATCGCGCTTTCATATTGTTGATGATTTTTTGTAAGAAAATGTTTACGGGCATTGGGGTGGGTAGAGAAGGAGTTTTCCTCTCATTCATTTTGGATAGGGGCTGCTACGGAGGCAGCCAGAAGTGGACTGGATGTGGATTCGGTAAAAGCGTATTGGGTGGTGGGAATCAAGGAGGTCCCAGACAGCAGTTCGGCCTCAACTTGTGGTTGGGTTGTGAAGTATTAGGGTGGGGAGGAGTTTGATGTTAGGCCCTGCGTGGTATGGAATACTATTTGGTCATGGTGTTGGGTTTGCTTTCTTATAATTTCAGAATCGGTGGCAGGAAAGTCTGGATAATGGGTCATTCCTAGGTGTTCTGGGGGGCCAGGAGGGGTGATGTTGGGTAAGAAGGCAGGCATATGGGTTTGTATAGATGGTAGGCTGTATTCGTGGTTGGGAGTCCCTGGGATGTTATGGGGTAGGATTGTTACTGAAGTGCATCGGTATGCAAAAAAGGGACAGGCTGCCCGACGTTTTTGCACGTGGGCGGCAACGGTTTGGGGGTGAGGTCCATGTTGGACATTACGTGGGACATCAAATTCGATGTGCGGCGGTTATTGAGGGATTTTCCTGGCATGGTCATTGTTTTGGTCGGACATGGTGGCTCGTACAACATGGCGGATGGCCAGGTCGGTGGAAAGGGTTAGTAGGGCCAGGAGAAAGATTAATAGGGATGTGAGCAAGTTCATGGTTAGGCATGGGGGATTGGCTATTAGGCATGTGGAATTGGAGTTTGAGAAAGGGAGATACCTGAGGGCAGATGGGGTGTATTTGCATGAGGTGGGTATTGACATGTGGGTGTTCGGATTACAAGAGGGTATTCAGAGAGCACTTCGGGTGTGGAAGGGCACCCATAGGTAAGGTGTTTCCTTTGGGTGCTGTGGCGGGTGTTGGTCTTTGCAGGGGAAGGAAGATATTTCAGAAGGAAGAGTTCAGGAACTATCGTTGCTATGGGTCCTGATGGTGGTTTCCAGCTAATGGAGATTAGCTGGAAAGTGTTAATGGGGGCACTGCGGTTAGTGGTTGTCTCTGAGCCAGCATGTCGGCTTGAGGCCTATTAATACACTTGGAGAGGTACCGCAGTGCAGTATTGTTTTTCCACAGATGGTTATGAAGTTCCTGCAAAGACCAACGCTAGGAGATTGATGGGTTGATTAACAGATGTTTCAATGTTTTATGTTAATTGGAATATATATATTTGTTTAAATAAATTAGGCTGCTACGGCCTTGTTAACTCCAACCTTGGTGTGGTCTCAATTAATACGGTAAGGTTAAGAGGTTGGGGTATATAAGTGGTGGTAGAGTTACCTCTGTTATACAACAGTCAAGAAAAGCCCGGAGCAAAGCAAATTAAATGACATAGGCGGAGGGCTTACATGACTGGGGAAACAGGGTAATAGTATCAGGAGAGGGAGTGTATCAGGTTGGTGCTGGGGGGAGGGGTTGGAGAGGAGATAAAAGGGAGGCCCCTCCCTATGAGTCATCACAGTTTAGGGAAAAGTTCCCGCCCACCCTCCCTTTGGTTTCATTGTTTTTGGCTGTTTTGTATTTCTTGCTTTTCATTTCGGACAGGTTCGTTGAATCCTGCAATGTCGTGGCAGTGGCGGGTGTTGGTCTTTGCAGGGGAAGGAAGATATTTCAGAAGGAAGAGTTCAGGAACTATCGTTGCTATGGGTCCTGATGGTGGTTTCCAGCTAATGGAGATTAGCTGGAAAGTGTTAATGGGGGCACTGCGGTTAGTGGTTGTCTCTGAGCCAGCATGTCGGCTTGAGGCCTATTAATACACTTGGAGAGGTACCGCAGTGCAGTATTGTTTTTCCACAGATGGTTATGAAGTTCCTGCAAAGACCAACGCTAGGAGATTGATGGGTTGATTAACAGATGTTTCAATGTTTTATGTTAATTGGAATATATATATTTGTTTAAATAAATTAGGCTGCTACGGCCTTGTTAACTCCAACCTTGGTGTGGTCTCAATTAATACGGTAAGGTTAAGAGGTTGGGGTATATAAGTGGTGGTAGAGTTACCTCTGTTATACAACAGTCATGCAATCCTTATTAACATGAAATCAGAAGGAAGTTGACTAAAGATCAGTTTTACCTTAACCACTTCCAGACCGCCCACCGTCGTTATACGTCGGTACTTTGACGTTGAATACTGTTGTTATGGCAGCAGATAGCTGCCATAACCCCGGTATTTTAAAAAAAGGCAGGCGGTCAGATAAAAGTTCAGATAAAAGTGGTCTCTGCAGCGAATTCATCACAAGATCACTTTTATTGGTGACGGGAGAGGTGCCCACCGCCCTCAGGACACGTCACGGTCATCTCCGCAGCTTACCGGAGCCATTGGTAGTGGCGGAGGCGATCCAATGTTTTCCCCTCAGAGGCATGAAGTCGAGTGAGGGAATGATGGCCCCCACTAAACTCCATACCATTAAGTCCAGTGGGGGCCATGGTATGGTATGGTATGGAGTCAAGTGGGGGCCATCATTCCCTCACTCGACTTCATGCCTCTGAGGGGAGAACATCAGATCGTCTCCGCCACTACCAATGGTCTTAAAGGGGACTTTTTTTTTTTTTATTGCATTTAAGTGTAAATGTGAGATCTGAGGTCTTCAGATCTCACATTAAAGTGAAAGTGAAAATTCCTGTCATGCTTTCCTTTCTTTTACAAGGGATGTTTATATTCCTTGTAATAGGAATAAAAGTGATCCATTTTTTTTTTTTTTAAAGGGATAGTGTAAAAATAAAAAGTAAAATAAATAAGAAAAAATACATTTTTCTTTTTAAAGCACCCCATCCTGTCGTGCTCGCGCGCAGATGCAAACTCATACGCAAGTTGGGCCTGCATATGTAAACGGTGTGTAAACCACACATATGAAGTATTACCGCGATTGTTAGAGTGGGAGCAATAACGCTAGCAAAATACCTCCTCTCTAACTCAAAACTGATAACTCGTAGACATTTTTAAACTTCGCCTATGGAGATTTTAAGTGTCAAAGTTTGTCACCATTCCACGAGCGGGTGCAATTTTGAAGCGTGACATGTTGGGTATAAATTTACTCAGCGTAACATTGTCTTTCACAATATAAAAAAAAAAAAAATTGGGCTAACTTTAATGTTTTTTTATGTTTTAATTCAAGAAATTGTATTTGTTCCCAAAAAATTGCGTTTGTAAGACCGCTGCGCAAATATGGTGTGACATACAAGAACCGCCATTTTATTCTCTAGGGTGTCTGAAAAAATATATAATGTTTGGGGGTTCTAAGTACTTTTCTAGCAAAAAAAAAAAAGATTTTAACTTGTAAACACTAAATGTAAAAAATAGGCCCGGTCCATAAGTGGTTAATCAATCCCTGCATGCGTCCCACCAGAAAACCGCCAGTTTCTCCAATCAAGACTCGAAAATAAAATAAAGAATCTAAACAGCTACTGTGGGCAACATTTTTTTTTTTTCAAACATTTATAATCATGCATGGTGCCCAATGATTGAAGTTGTCGTTGCTGTTGTTACATGACACAAAATGACATGCCTATATGACAGCTTCAGGACTATATATGTGGGATTTTAGAAGAAAACAGCTTCCTTTTGTCCTAAATGGAAGTTAGCACACATTACTACCCAGTGTATCAGGAATATTGTGCCGTCACTTACGCGCACTGTCCTGTCTGGATGTCACAGCCAGGTTCAGTAAGGTTCTGTAGTCCAGTCTGAGAACAATCGCACTCCTCACACCCAACCAGTGGATGGCAACCAAAGGTCTGCGGCTGACAAACCGTGCAATCCGGCTTTACAGTATGAGGAGGGCAGATACACTGTCCAGTCACCTCGTCACACAGACGCGATCCACATTCACATGCTGCAAGAGAGAAAAAAAAGACGAGTGAGTCATTCACTCATCATTCCGACAATTTAATGTTGAAATATATAGATTAAAGGTGCCCTACCAATTCCCACCTGCAAGCAACAATGGAACCCTTGTGCCCAACTCATTTATATATGTTTGGCTTTATCACTTTGACCTTTCAATTTAAATGAGTGTTTACCCGGTAGTGTAGCCAGGTTTACATGAAAGCTGCACAGGTATTCTGGAATGGTTCCAAGACTCACATAAATAGATGGAGTGCAGGAAGAAGGGACTTCGTTGGATTTTTTTCGGATGCTACAAGTATTTATTTATAACATATTCTAAATAACCCATTTAACACATAATGCAGTCACCACACCAAGATAAAAAGGTTTGCTCTTGTACAACAGTCGCACTGGAACTTACGCCTGCATTCAGGGAATCCCCAGAATCCTGTGGCACAGCGCGAACAATCTCTTCCAATCACATTGGGTCTGCAAGTGCACTGTCCTCCGTAAGGCTCACATGATGTGCCCTGGGAGCCAGCCTCGTGGCAGTTGCAGGACTGGGCACCATTGTTATAGAAGAGGGACAGGGAGATGGCGGCATCTCGGCAGAATTTAGACGAGGTTGGACTGCTGGGGAGAGATACAAATAAAAATTTCAGCAAGACCCCATTTTGCCTATCTCAACTATTAGTAGAAAAATAAATAAAAATGAATGTAGTTACCTGCTCTGGAAGCTGTTGGTACTGCACTGACTGATAAAACTGTATGATTTGTCCAGTGGTTCTTCCACCAGATAGCTGGAACTGTAACTATCCTCTGGTATCACCAGTATGTACTCCTAAAACACAGATTGTAAGCATATTGGTCAGCCCTCATCATTAAAGAGTACCAGACATTCATGTACAGCATTATCTTCCTCAGAAATGCAGTGGAACCTACCAGCCATATGATCTTTCCATCTGGTACATGTACGGTGACTGTGATGTCACTGTCAGTCATGCCCAGGATGGCTTGATCTTCAGACAAAACCAAACTACGGCAACCAAAACCATGAGGGCAGAATGTGGCATTGGCAGAGCCTGGGGAGAGAAAAGACGTAGATGACATACCTACTTTACCAAACAGGTCTATAGCTGGATCATGACCTTTAAACATCCATAATCCTTACCTCTCCAAACCCGGCCACCATGCACCTGTACCTCCAAAGTAAACGATGGTTGGGAAGGTTGATAGTAGTGAATCATGAAGGCGTAACGCCCTGGCGATGGAACACGTCCGTTATATGTCACCGTTGTCTGCTTTCCAAAGACAATAGAAAAAAAAAGACTTTTACTAATGAGATTGCTTGGGAAATCTGCTGAAGTTTCAAACATGGAGATTGACCTCAGACATTAGATGACTTTGAGATTGGGCAGATATCAATATGTGTGTGTGTGTGGTGTCAATCCCTGGGGATATAAATCTCTTAGATATTCCAAAGGCCTTCTTCTCTGCCAAAATTCTGTTGCTTTCCACCTTTGTTGTTTCATGTGTTCCCCCCACACCTTTACGTGTTTCAAAATTTGACATTTTGTAAAATATAAAGTAAATAAGATTCTATTAGGAATGCTGGGAGCCCTTTATTATGGGCACAGCATGTGTACAGAGTACAGACCCAGGAAATCAGAGATCCCATTAACAATATCTCTGAGAGATAGAGGAGATTGTCAGGAATTATTTCTCCAGCATTTACAAAAAACAACAGGTTTTGGTAGAGTATCCTTTTAAAGAAAAAGTCTCATGTAATTTTTCATTATTGTGTTCGGTTACCCAGGGGAAAAAGTACATATAGTACTTTTATACTATACTTTTTTGTGCCATCCTCTTATGTGCTGCCTAAGGCCAGCCATACACAGTTCGAATCTCGGACTGTTCAGCAGGAGTTGGTTGAGATTCAAACTGTTAATGGGCAGGCTGAATGTACCAAGTTGATCGATCGATCAATCGATCCACTTGGGTACAACTAGACAGCCAGATTCTCTTGCGATTATCGCTGGCGGCTGCTACAGCCACTAGCGATAATCACTGTCTCCCCCCTGCCAGGAGAAGACAATTTCTGATCCCGTGTTGATGGGGGAACCCGTGGTTGTAGGAAAGAAATTTGCACCGTGTATTTGCCTTAGACTAGCTGTGAGGTCAGACAAGGCCATCCAGCAGTGCAGGTAGCAACAAGACAGCTGCTTCGACAATCTTCACTTTTCTCTCTCTCCAAGCACTTGCCAGAGACAAGCATCTCATGAAGAATGGAGGGGGGGATCGTCAGCTAAAATGTTTTAAAATGCTTGGGGAAAAGTGCTGTTTGTCAAAGCAGTGATCTCCTTGCTACCTGCGTTGATGGATGGCCAAGGAGAGAGAAGTACTTTGTGCTCCTGGGAACTGAACACATTGAGGCTCCGTTCACATATATGTGAATTGAATGCGTTTTGGACCGCAACCATTTCACATGACATGTGAATCAAACCGGGTTTCTATGGAGCCGGTTCGCATGTGTACAGTGCAGCAGCAGTGCGAATTCTCTGTGAATTTAAAAAGAGTCCAGTGGGTTTTTTGAGCATTGCGGTGTGGTTCAGATGCAAATTCCAAGCTCACTGCCTTCTATGGGAATGCATCTGAAGCGCACATCAGAACAGTTTTGAACACGAATTCGATCTGAAAAAAAAAACAGAGTGGGGGTCCCCTCACTAATCCATACCAGGCCCTTTCAGGTCTGGTATGAATTTTAGGGGGAACCCCACACCAAAAAAAAAAAAAAAAAAAGGGGCATGGCCACTCCCCCCTAATCCATACCAGACCCTTAGGCACCGGGATCTGCCCCCCACAACATCAACATGGAGACTGGGTGCTTCGGGTGGGGGGGCACAGAGCCCCCCCTGCCCCAAAGCGACCCCCCTAATATAGGGGGGGTGCACTGACTTGTCCCCTCCTCTTTTCTGGCCTGCCAGGCTGCACGCTCGGATAAGGGTCTGGTATGGATATTGGGGGACCCCAGGCCATTTTTAAAAATATTTTGGTGTGTGGGTACCCCTCAAAATCCATTCCAGAAGTAAGGCGTGGGATTCCGCTTAAAATACGTACCAGACCCGAAAGGGCCTGGTATGGATTGTGGGGACCCCCCCCACCACACCATTTTTTTCTTGATTTTTTATTGTGGGGAACCCGCTGACAGCTGATGAGTCATTTGTTTTTAAGGACGTGGCGGCCGGCTTCCCAGCTCGCTACTTAATGACCTGTTAATGTTAAAGACGCCAGTGCCCGCTGGCTCCAAAAATTTGCATCTGAACCTCATCTAAATCGCAGCTGAACCCCTGAAAAGGCTGCTTAGGAAATTCGCTGCGAAAACGGAGGGGAAATTAGCACAGGACATGTTCAAACCTAGCCTGATACAAATGGAAGTGAGACTTCTTCTTTAAAAAGTAATAGACCATTCAGTTACCATTCTGCTGAACATCACTGTTACTGACACCAAACTCCACAACCTAACTTTCTTATTAATAAAAAATAAGCAAAGGTAGGGATGTAGGGTTTAAATATGCGACAATAAATATATGACATTACTGTGCATATACTAGCACACCAATGTAAAAGGCACAGTAAACTACCCGAGCAATAAATCAAAAGGTTAAATTAAATGTCAAACCTAACTGATACTATAAATTCCTGTATCACAATGCCCTTTTCAATTTATTCGTTACTAAGCTTTCTGGCCTGCATATCTAAACGCAAGGACAAAAATGCAATACATTGCACAGATTTGGTGACTGCATTCAGGCACTTTTCAGGCCAAGTACATTCATTTTATCTCAGTACAGCAATCATGGTTGGTTTTGCCAAAAATACAGTGTCCTCTTCACTTCCTGTGAGTTGAATTTAAAGCACAATCTTTTCTTCCTTTCAAACTATCTTCTGTAAACGACTAATTCCCCTCCGCATGTAATGCAGATGAGTGGAAGACTCCTTCTGTATTCCGAATCAGAAGAGCAGTGGGGGACAACCATGGCTCTCTTCATAGACACAATGGGGTAAGCAAGCATAGCCATGTGAAAGGGAGCTCAATGACAGGAATTGTGTTACTGGCCAGATCAACAGGTAAAAATAAAGCAAAAAAAAAAGAAAGAAAACGAATGCAGCCACCACATCTAAGGACTGGTAATTTGCAATAATTAAAATTTTTAATTTTGGGTTTAGAAACTCTTGAAACCTTTGCTAATGATTTTGCAGTTTGCAAACCTATTAGCAAAAGTATGTAGGTATAGGACCCCCCGCCATGCCTCTCTAAAGGAGAATTGTACAAAAAAAAAATTGTTAAAGCCACAAGTTCTTTTTTTACTCTACTATTCCTTTATATTGGCTTTTGACATTTACAAATGCAGCATTTTAGAAATTGGATGAAAGGTTTATCACCGGGAATCACTTTTTGAAAGAGAAATAGTGCATTTTATATACAACTATATCACCCCAAAATTAGGGACAAATGAGGAGGAAAGAGGGACATTGCTCCAAATCAGGGACAGTCCCTCGAAAATCAGGGACAGTTGGAAGCTAAGCAGTTTGTACTTTAGCTCCCCTAGCTTTATTCACTGATGGTAATAAAGACTACACTATGCTTAGAGATAATAGCCAACAAACTATACCACTTGCTGGATAATATAGCAAAGAGGGGTTACCACCTATCATCATTTTCCAGGATCATGGAGCTTCCAATTCAATTCCAAATTCACCTATAGAGCCCCCTGCTGTTGAAAACTGCAGCTGCACATTGCACTGCATAGCTTAGCAAGCCGATATGAATTTTTTGTGTGGGACGAATTTAAAAGATGGGAACAAGACCCCACTGTTGGTTACAAATGCACTGTGTTTGACAAAAACACCTTCATCCCATTTCAGAGAGAGTACTGTAACTTATGTCAGAGGGTGCAATTTATCACAAACCTCAGGAGATTGCAGACGTATCACTTTTGTGGCATCTACAGCTGTCGGTGGCAGTGATGTTGGATGTGGCACAACCTTTTGGCCATTGGTAGATGGCATTTGGTGTCCTGGCCATACAGGGATTTTGTTTGACACTGAGCTTGTCTTCCCCTCCGTTAAAACCACAGACTGTGATGGTTTATGGAACCTCGATGGAATGCAAGATCCACTATGGATAAAAGGAGATATCAGATCAGAGGCCAATAAATATATTATGCAAGCCATTAGAACTAGGCACGAGCCAAATACCTGCTGGGGTTAAAAGATCCGTGAACCGCAATGCAGTGAACTCGTGGCTCAACGTACTGCATAGTGAACTGGTCAGCAGGAATGAGGAAGACCTTGCCCTGAAAGAAAGAACAACAGTGAAAACTTAGGAGACTTAACAAGTGAGACAGAACAAAGAAGACACCAAACATCCTTCTGACACTCACCAGGTGGAACTGAGTCTTGTCTGCTGTAAAGCGAATGCTGACTTCGGTGGTAAGGTCAAACAAGGCCACCTTCTGCTGATGGTCCAAAGCCATTCCACGGCACAGAAAGCTGTAACACATTCATAAGATATGTGTTATCTCCAACAACATAACACTAGTGTACAAATTTAACTAAAGTGGTGCCATCCCATCTGCAGTTTTTTTTCAAAGAAAACCACCCTTGTATTGTAGTACGTAAAAACTGATATTAAGAATACTGCCAATGTGCAGGCACAGCAAGATACATTTGTCTTCTGATAATCAATTTCGGTGTGCATGGATGCCAGGTGCATTCTAAAGAATGCTAGACAGTGTCCCTAATGTTTGAGCCTTGGAGCTCAGGACCACCCCTCCTGGACTTTAGATGGTCCCTGTTCTTAGAGTCCAATTTGGGAGATAAAGTAGCCAGTGGTGCTTTAAGTTGAGACCCTCTGCATCCCAGGATCCGAGGCCTCCCCAGGAGCACAGAAATGGATTAAAGGATTTTCAGAGAAAAAAGAAGTAGATCTAGGAAGTATTCCCATCCAGCTATGGGTTAGGGGTTTTGAGCATGCAAGGGTTTTCTTTATGAATGAATAAAATTAATGAATTTTTTCCACCTATGCAGCCAAGATACAAACCTGAATTTGCAGGGGTAGAAGGTAAAGACTCCATGCTGTGCGGGACGTTGTGGAGAATTTACTGTAGCACTGGTGGTCTGAATATCCTCCTCGTTGGCGTACTCTACGACAATGGCATAACGGCCTGGGTGAGGCACTGGCAGATTGAACTGGACATCAATCTAGAAGACAGACCATGATGTTCAGGGTTTTTATAAGCCACCTGCACACTTAATAAAGAGATACAGACATCAATACTCTCTTATTGTACGTACATCACTTCCATAGCAGCCAATTAATGGTGGGTGCCTGGGGGTGATCTGCTCTGTTGGGCAAGGTCGGGGAAGGCTGTTGTCCATTCGGCAGGTAACTTCACTGCCCTCTGATGAAGGGAATTCATCCAGCGAGAGGTATTTGTACAGCAGGCAGCTGGATAGAAAGACATCAGTATAAATTTATAAATAAACACACTACATGAGGTCCATATTATATATTAATTATACTTATGCCTGAGCGGCCATCTTATATTATATGTACAGGTCAGTCCAACAGTTGTAAAGCATTTCACATCAACATATATCATGCTTACCTAATTTAACCATGGGCATTACATACACCTCCAATGTCTCTGTCATCTTGTGATATAAAGACAAGTGTTTTGTATTTTCACCGACTGTTATGTGCTATGTCACTAATGAGTTTACATCATGAGAACTAATAGACATGCATTATGCACTGTTTAATTAACACCGTATTTGTTCTTGGATAAATTGTGCAATTTGGATGATCCTTACTTCTGATTGGCCTGCTCCGTAGTCGGGGCATATGTGCAGGCCTCAGTCACTTTCACCTGGAGAATTGGAGCCTCGTAGTAGGCACTTGGAAGTAGGACAAAGTAATCCTGGTTGAGGAAATATACGTTGAAATCAAAATACTGTTATCAAATCACTGCCAAACTTCCAAAATGGTGTAAAAGACTTACCAGAAGCACATCCTCCACCTCGATCACCACCGACCACGTGTTTGGATTCAGAACAAAAGGCTCTCCATAAGTACTGCTCGGGACAGTGACAAAAGCTGGTTCTTTGCTCGGAGGAAAAACAATTTGCTTGATTTGTTCAGAACCTGCACAGAAGTATAAATTGATGGTGTTACAATAACTTTGATGACTTGTTGTACATCATTGAGACGGGATTGTCCTCCTCCAGTCTACTGTACACTATTGGCTTTGAAGGAACATTTGTACAAAAAAAATCTCATCAGTACAAACGATAGTACCAACAGAGACTCGATGAATGTTATATGAAAGTACTTTGTATAATTCTATTCATTCTAAAGTTGAATAAAAGCAATTTAAACTAACAAAATCCCCATAGGGAAGGGAACGGGGGAAGGGGAGGGGAGAGGAAGGGAAGGGTAGGGTAAGGGAAAGGGAGGGTAAGGGAAGGGGTGGGGAGGGAAGGGAAAGGGAGGGTAAGGGAAGGGATGGGGAGGGAAGGGATGGGGAGGGAGAGGGAAGGGATGGGGAGGGGAGGGGAAGGGGAGGGGAGGGGAAGGGGAGGGGAGGGGAAGGGGAGGGGAGGGGAAGGGGAGGGGAGGGGAAGGGGAGGGGAAGGGAAGGGGAAGGGGAGGGGAAGGGAAGGGGAGGGGAAGGGGAGGGAAGGGGAGGGGAAGGGGAGGGAAGGGGAGGGGAGGGGAGGGGAGGGGAAGGGGAGGGGAAGGGGAGGGAAGGGAAGGCCAGGGGAGGGGAAGGAAGGGAAGGCCAGGGGAGGGGAAGGAAGGGGAGGGAACGGAAGAGAAGGGAAGGGGAGAGGAAGGGGAAAGAAAAGGAATTACACACAAACACACACGATAAAATACAGAATTTTGTGTTGCATATTAAACACAGACTTTCCTAATACCACGAGAGGAGGAAACAGGAATAACATTGCTGCCTGCCAGTAGAGAAATTCTGTTATTTTAGAAATCAAAAGCTGAGAAGAAAGAAAATCTTCAGCCTGCTGAAATAAACACTTCCACTTTTGTACATAAAGTTTGTGAGGTTCACTGAAGGTTTGAGGTTTATCACAATAATTGAGTTTTCTCAGCTGTCTCTTCATAAAAAGAGCTTCAAAATGACAAACGGCAAAGCTCAACTTTGAGCAGCCAAATCCACAAGCCTTGTAATTATGTTCCCGCAGAAACATATCCCCAAAGGAGATTAGAGGCACTCCAGTGACAGGAACGAGAAGTAGATCTTGTGTCCACAGTCCGACCCCCAGCCAGCATTAATGAGACATTCCTCAACTAGTCGAGTCTCAGTGTCTACTCTGTGGAATGTACCATTTGTAAGCACAGGGTGGACAGACACTTGGGCACTTACAGTTAGCACAGGCATTGAACTTCTTCTCTTCTATAAATGACACCTTGCCGTACACACTATCTGAGCCGCGGTTGACGTACCGGAACACAACTCGGAAAAGGTCAGGGGATGTCACGTTAATGGTCAGAATGACTTTTGGCTGTCAAGAAATAATGTCAACAAATGACGATGAAGAGCCACACTTTATTATACATCTATACATTATTATACATCTTCAAATAGGTCATTATTTGAAAACAAAGTGCTAAAATGCATTCAGCCCTTCTGCAAAATAGCCATATACAATATAGCCCAACACATAGCCTAAAAGTGTAACTTCAGTTTTCTTGAAAAACTGATATTTTTTATTTATTTATTTCAGGTACTTATATAGCGCCGTCAATTTACGCAGCGCTTTACATATACATTGTACAGTCACATCAGTCCCTACCCTCAAGGAGCTTACAATCTAAGGTCCCTAACTCACATTCATACATATTAGGGACAATTTAGACAGGATCCAATTAACCTACCAGCATGTCTGTGGAGTGTGGGAGGAAACCGGAGTACCCGGAGGAAACCCACGCAGGCACAGGAAGAACATGCAAACGATATTCATATTTTGTAATTCAATGTTAATATAAATTACTTTTCAAATTCAATCCAAAGGCTAAAATGTTCTAAAACTGACAAAACCAGCATTCATGGCTGCCTATCATTTTTCACACATACTACTTTTTCTCTCGCTTTCTCTCTTTCTGCTTTCCCAAAACACGCTGGGGAATTTGATAGACTATTGCAGACAACATGAGCTCTTCTCTTACATAAATATAGTCTGGTCTCACCTGATATGGTGACATTTGGGCATATCCTCTCCAGCTGAAGTTCTCAAACTCCAGAGGGTTGAAGCCAAATCTGACTTGCCTTCCATCCGGCGTCCGGCCATCCTCCACTTCATATCTCAGATGATGTAGATCCGGGAAATAATATCCACTGACAGGTCTGGGAGGTGAAAAATAGCCAATCAGGAGCACAGAAAACTCTCATTAACCATATATCATGGGCAATTGTTAATGGACATAATAGGATTACTCATGTACATTGGTGTACTCAGCCTATTGCATTAGGGTGTGTACCCCAGAGCACAAACACATATGTCAGAAGAGCAGTGGATGGTGTCAGTAGAGCAGAGATTGGTGTCAGTAGGGTAGTGGACAGTGTCAGTAGTTTTTACTTTTATCATTTTTTTACGATTTTTTTTTTTTTAAATAATTTTTTTAATTTTTCTAGGAGTCCCGTTTGGGGGCTTTGGTGAAATATTAAGGATATAAACAGAGAGAAAGGGACTGAGGGTAGCACTTCCCCAGTCCCTTTCTCTGCAGCCTCAGGTGCACTGGACAGTAGGGTAGTGGACAGTGTCAGTAGTCTTTACTTTTATTATTTTTTTACAATTTTTTTAAATAATTTTTAAAAAATTTTCTAGGAGCCCCGTTTGGGGGCTTTGGTGAAATATTAAGGATATAAACAGAGAGAAAGGGACTGAGGCTAGCGCTTCCCCAGTCCCTTTCTCTGCAGCCTCAGCTGCACTGGACAGTGAACAGTGAAAGTGCTCTTTAATGAGCGGCTTCCTGTTCATTCATAAACGGAAGCACAGTAAACATAGTTTACTATGCTTCAGTTAAGAATGAACACAGGAGCGATAGGTACAGATCACTCACTGTGTTCATTCATTCATCCATCCTGAAACATCCCCTGCAGCAGCCAGCGGGAGAGGAGAGGAAGGAAGCTGGCAGCACTGCAGGGGAGAGACAAGGGACACCAGGAACCAGGGGAAATCGGTGTACGCAGCACACCCTGTGCACACGCCTATGCTAGTATTTGATACTTTCATTCTTTAACAGATACTCAAGGATATGCAAAGTTTTCTAACCTGTACTGTGAGACTATGAAGACGGTCATTGCTGACTTCCTCTAAGAATGCCACTTGATTGGCTGTCATGCTAATCCAGTGCATTCTGTACTTTATAAAGCACTGAACTGGAATAATATGCAGATCCAGATAAATATGAGATCACATAATGGCGCACAATGGGTCTTATTTATTAATGAGACATAGAATTATCTTAAATACCTTATATGTTGGCCACAAAAAAAAAAAACAACAATCACAGTCTTTCCCTTATTATTTACAGGGAGAAAGAAATTGGAAACTCAGACTGGTTCATGTGAGCAACACCTACTTTCCCCCATACCGGTAATCCCTCATCTGTATAATATTCGGAGTTTAAACTAATTTAAAAAACACAATTAACATGTCATGAACTGAACAGTGATTACCATTGGCTACAATGCACCGAAAAGCAGAAAAATCAAAACTGCAAGTTGTATTTCAAAAGAAAGAGAATAGGATACTGATGTTCATCAGGAAAGCAAGATAAAGCATTAACATTTGAAGCAAATAAAGCTTCTGGGCACCCATAGGCCTACAATAACATTGCTCTACATGTGAGTAAGATGCCACCAAAAATAGCAGCCATTTTGTTTCTCAGTTGGCCTCTGTAGAGATGCCAGGCTTTATTAACACTTAATGAAGTTGCAGACAAATTCATCAATTAATTATCCCAAGGTCATTTTCAGTACGACTCACATGACCAGCTGTAGTAAAATGCTGGAGATAATGCTGTACAAACATCTTGTTCCTTTTTTTTTTTTGTACAGTGTAATGAAAGTCCACAGCAGCTGTCTCTGCCCAGCTTAAATGCGGCTGATTTCAACAGGCCTTCATTAGCTGGGACAGCTGATGCTCAGTGACAAGCGTCCAACATACACATCCGCTATTAATCTGGCAATTACTAAGCCTGTGTGATCATTCCGCTATCACAGCCACTATTCCCAGCACACACACTCACCGGTTGCACTTCGGTCCATCCACATTCTCACGGCACTGGCATTCGCCTGTCCTGGCATCGCATGCCAAGCCAACTGAGCCTCCGATGTCACACTGGCATCCTGCAAGGGGTCGAAGAACACCTGGTGAGTTCACTCTGCCAAGCCGTGAGCACTAGGCCCGAGGAGGCAGCAAATAGGATATTTATAGCGGCCTTAGCTGTGGAATGCGCAAGAGGCATCCGCTCTTCTAAATGTGCAATAAGAAGGCATTTCCAGATATCCAATTAGTGGGGAATTCATCACCCGGTGGCATACAGGACTGGATATGACAGTGGTTGGAATTAGAATGAGTACATGGTGAAAAGCTAGCTAAGAAAGAGTGGATTCTGGGAAATTTCATAGTCATTAAAGCAAACTTAAAGTGATTGTCAAGCCACTTCTATAAAATGCTCCCATTTCCTCTGTATTAGAACAACAAGTTCCCCTGTGTCTGTGTAATATAATAAATATGCTTATCTGTACTGATAACACAGTGTCTTCCTATGATCAGGTGCCTTCTCTCCTCTGCCCGGGTTGACAGTTCCAGTGGGCGGGGCCAAGCACTGCCGTTGACGTCAGCCAGGGAGGAGAGGAGAGAGAGCCAAGGAGTCACATGATCGCAGGAAGACACTGTGTTATCGGTACAGATAAGCATATTTATTATATAACACAGTTACAGGGGAACTTATTGTTATAATACAAAGGGGATGGGAGCTTTATATTAAATATGAAAGCAGCAGGAGGGGGAGAGGGCGGGCGCTGACACGAGCAGACAGTCAGAGAGGGGAGGGGGAGAGGGTGGAGAAGAGGACACAGGAGACAGATAGAAGGCTGCAGCTGACAAAGGCACGTACGCGGACCACGGTGTCAGGGCTCAGCAGCCCTGATATATCAGAGACAGTGTACAGGGGGTAGGGTATAGCCAGGCAGGATTAGACAGGTATTACAGGTGATACAGGGGGCCAAACAAGCACTGTGCTGTATGACATGCTTTAAGGGAACAAGATTTGTTTTTTGGGGGGGGTTAGCAAACGCTTTAAGGAAAACTTATAGATGTTTATTATTATCACATGACTAGGATCAAGTTAAAGAGCAACTGAAGAAAATAGGAGGAATTAATTTGTGGATTTGCTAATCCAGCAAACACTGCAGAGGTGTTTCTGTTGTTAAATTAACCACTTCCTTCTCTGCCTATAGTAATATGACGTCCGCAGATGGGATCTCCCATCCTGGGCGGGCGTCATATGACGTCCTCGGCTTCCCGGCGGTATAGGGGGCACGTGCCCGCTGCGTCACCGAGAAGCCGTTGCATGTGCACAGGCGCCCGCGATGTCCGCCGGGCACCCACAATCGCTCGTGACAGAGCAGGAACGTGGATCTGTGTGTGTAAACACACAGATCCACGTTCTGTCAGGGGAGAGGAGACAGATATAGGAACACCGATTGGTCTCCTCCCCCAGTCAGTAACATCCCCCCCAGTTAGAATCACTCCCTAGGTAACACATTTAACCCCTTGATTGCCCCCTAGTGTTAACTCCTTCCCTGCCAGTGACATTTATACAGTAATCAGTGCATATTTATAGCACTGATCTCTGTATAAATGTCAATGATTCCAAAATAGTGTCAAAAGTGTCCGTTCTGTCTGCCGCAATGTCACAGTCACAATAAAAATTGCAGCTCGCAATTTTTTTTTTTACCAAAAATATGTAGAAGAATACATATCGACCTAAACTGAGGAAAACATTTTTTTTTTTTAATTTGGGATATTTATTATAGCAAGAAGTAAAAAATATTGTGTTGTTTTCAAAATTGTTGCTCTTTTTTTTCAAAAAATAAAAACCGCAGAGGTGATCAAATACCACCAAAAGAAAGCTCTATTTGTGGGGGGAAAAAATGATAAAAATTTGGGGTAAATGTTGCATGACCGCGCAATTGTCATTCAAAATGTGACAACGCTGAAAGCTGAAAATTGGCTTGGGCAGAAAGGGGTTGAAAGTGCCTAGTACTGAAGAGGTTAAGCTGGTTTGCTTTCATATGAGTTCTATGAAATCCACTGCAGTCAACTTTTACTGAGGTGGGTGCATCTGCTGACTACGTTTGTGCTGTGTAACCTGTACTTGGTCGATCACCAAATGGATTCAGCTGGTGGTGAGAGCTCTTTGTGTTAAAGAAGCTATTCCTTGAAAAATAAAAGAGAAACTGCTGCAGATATTAAGTACAGGCGCCTCCGGGACACCCTTTCCTGCACATTCCTATTGCCAGTGAGACAACCCTATCATAGTGACTGTCAATAGGAGTGTGTGTGTGTGTGTGTGTGTGTGTGTGTGTGTGGGCGTTCTACATTACCTAAAAGGTGAAGTATTACCTTTTAGAACCACAATCCAGTAGATGAACGGGAGATGAATCCAAATGCATCGTGGCCAATGGCTACCATGTTATCGATAACCCAGAAAAGCATGAATCAGTCTGATACAGGCTGTGCTTTCTACCACAGGGCAAAGTCTTCATAGGCTAATACGTTTTATCCAAGCAGTGAATCAAAAACAAAAAATAGGCAGATCTCCATGTGATTCTGGATTCAGAATTTACCTTGACATCCAAAATAGCTGTCGGGCTTCAGGTTGTAGTAGCCATCTTTGCACTTGCTGCAGGATCCGCTGCAGATATTGGGCTTGCAGAAACACTGTCCAGTCACCTGCAAACAAATACATTAATGGTAAACCCAATAGACAGATAACAAATTAATAGATTGTTCAAGAGGGCACAAAAAGCAATCTGAAAATGCAGCAACCAATGAGCAGCCAATCATAATTACTGTTCTTTACTGGCCTTTCATACAAAAAAAAACAAAGAATTAGATGCGATTCTGTTCTGGACATTAACAACGGGGAAAGCAAAGGAGAAACCGATTGCTTGCTTTAGTGACTATATAGCCAGATCCCATTTCAGACACTGGGAGAGATTTACTAAAACTGGAGCAGCTGTGCATAGTAACCAATCAGCTTCTACGTTTTTGTGAAAGCCTAATTTAGAAGCTCATAGGTTACTATGCACAGCTGCACCTAAAATACCTGAATGCGCCAGTTTTAGTAAATTTCCCCCACTGGTTACTTTGTTGTTTCCCTGCCGCAACAAGTCCTATTACTTCTCTTGTTTTCAATGACCACTGAAATCTGGTTGGTTGATTTGCACAAAATATGAGCTATCAGTGATTTAGACAAAAATCGTGGGAATCCGAGATCGAAACGCCGCACCAAAATTAAATTGAAATTGCCATTTATCACAAAGCCATTGGGCTTTGAGAGCTTAACACCCCTCCTTTCTCAGGGCTTGAAATGAAAGGGAATATATACTGTATACGTTTTTTTTGGGGTTACAAAGGGTTTTAATGAATTTTTTTCAAAAAACAAGGAACAAACAGTAAATAAATAATCAGCTTTGAAGAAAACACTAGATTGGGATATGGTAAAGGAGCGTAGCTCCACATAAAGAAAATAGAAAAAGTATTTAAGCAAAAAAGTAAGTAAGCAAACAATTATTGACAAAAAGCTTATAGGACAATATGGGGTTTATTTACTAAGGGTCCTTTCACACTGGGGCGGTTTATAATAGCGCCTGCAAACCGACCCGAAAGTGCCGCTGCTTTCATTCCAGTGTAAAAGCCCCGAGGGCTTTCACACTGGAGCGATGCGCTGGCAGGACGGTAAAAAAAGTCCTGCCAGCAGCATCTTCGGAGCGGTGAAGGAGCGGAGTGTATACCGCTCCTTTACCGCTCCTGCCCATTGAAATCAATGGGACGGCGCGGCTATACCGCCGACAAAGCGCAGAGGCGCTTTGCGGTAGCTTTTAACCATTTCTCGGCTGCTAGCGGGGGGTAAAACCGCCCCGCTAGCGGCCGCATACTGACGGTAAAGCACCGCTTACAATAGCGCCGCTTTACCGCCGACGCCCGCCCCAGTGTGAAAGGGCTCTAAAGGGCAAATCCACTTTGCACTCTGCTCTGCATATACTGTATATTACCTCTCATTTGAAGCCCTGATGAAGAGGGAGTGTTGAGCCCATGAAAAGCATTGGCTTTGTCTTTTTTTCTTACCTTGGACCAAAACTGTATCTAGATCAGCCTTTTTCAAACAAGGTGCCTTTAGGCATCTTCAGGGGTGCCTTGGCAAAATTCCTAAAAACTACCCAGAATTGTTCATAAGCCAGTAGGAGGAGCAAGCCTGCCTTTTAGTTACACAAAGCCACAGGTTTTCATTGTACACCATTACAACCTTCCAGCCACTGGCATCCAACAAGTGACGATATTGGTTGATAAGGAGGACGTCTAGGACCCGCACAGCATCCTTGTTTTCCCCTCCCCTACCCCCTCTCCATCAGAACTGGGGTCACATTAGCTGAATGAGGAAGAGAAACTGAGGGAGAAAATAAACATTAGAATACTAGTCAGCACCAGCGTGTAAAAGTGTATTTGCTTTGGGAGAATAAATAACTTCTAGTGCTGGGTGTCCTATGTGTGTGGATGTTGCTGCGTTATGTAAAACTATTAGTTTAATGCTGTATATTTTAGAACGCGGTGCCTCGAGATGTGTATAATTTTAACTACTTGCCGCCCGCCCGCCGCAGGCAAGGTGGCACAGCTGCGTGAATCGACATACCTGTCCACCTGCAAAAGTTCCCCACAGAGGCAGAACGAGGATCCGCCTATGTAAACAAGGCAGATTGCCATTCTGACAGGGGAGGACATAGAGATCTTGTGTTCCTGCTAAGCAGGAACACGCATCTCTGTGTTGTTCCAGTCAGTCCACCCCCCCCCCCCACAGTTCGAAAACACTCCCAGGGAACACACTTAACCCCTTGATCGCTCTCTAGTGTTATCTAGTGTTAAACCCTTCCCTGCCAGTGTCATTAGTACACTAACAGTGCATTTTGTTTTTAGCACTGATCACTGTAATAATGTCACTGCTTCCCAAAAAAGGGTCAGTTAGTGTCCCATTTGTCCGCCGCAATGTTGCAGATCCCGCTAAAGATCACAGATCGCCGCCGTTACTAGTAAAAAAATAAATAAATACAAAATTCTATAAAAATATCCCATAGTTTATAGACGCTATAACTTTTGTGCAAACCAATCAATATACACTTATTGCGATTTTTTAACCAAAAATATGTAGCAGAATACATATCAGCCTAAATTGATGAAGAAATTAGACTTTTGACATTTTTTTATTGGATATGTTTTATAGCAGAAAGTAAAAAATATATATATTTTTTTTCAAATGTGTTGTTTTTGTTTATAGCGCAAAAAAATTAAAAACGCAGAAGTGATCAAATACCACCAAAAAAACTCTATTTGTAGGAAAAAAAGGACATCAATTTTATTTGGGTAAAGAGTCGTATGCCCGCGTAATTGTCAGTTAAAACAACGCAGTGCCTTATTGCAAAAAATGGCCTGGTCAGGAAGGGGGTAAAACTTAAGCGGAGGGTGCCTTGATTGGAAAAAGGTTGAGAAACGCTGATCTAGATCAGTGGTCTCCAAACTGCGGCCCCGGGGCCGGATGTGGCCCTTTGCTTGTCTTTATATGGCCCTTGAGGCTTTATTTCTGACACTAGCAACAACAATGAGACACTTTTCCTTTCACTGACACCAACGATGGGGCATAATTCTTTCCACTGACAACAAAAATGGGACACTATTCCTCCCACTGACAGCAACTATTTCTCTCCCTAAAACCAAAGATTGGTCATTGCTTACTCCCATTGGGCACAGTCCTGCCCCCTTAAAGTCAGAAGTATACTGGCCCTTTGTTTAGCAAGTTTGGGGACCCCTGATCTAGATGATTACATTTTAGTGCAGTGTTTCAGTCACAGATACCCTCAGTTACAAACTAGTGGAAGATAGCAGAAGTCCTTAGGCATAGAGAAGCAGTCATCTCTAAGAATCCAGGCATCCTAGTCAAACACCCCTATAACGTTCAGGTAATTTTAAGGTTCCCGTGCTATCCTTCCAAATTTCTTTCCTTAGACAAGAATTGTCTCTGTGTTGTGAAAACAACTCATCAATCCTCCTCTCACTCTCCAATGCTGCACTAGGAGAAGACCAGGGAACAACCGATTATATATAAATAAATGAGGCTCAGACATTTGGTGATAGAGGCCCGATATAAGAAGTCCAAAAGTTGGCCAGGCAGACGTAATAAATCTCTCCTAGACAGCCAAGTATGTAAGTGATATCGGAAAATCGATAGGAAAACATCCAGATTTTTGTCAACTCCACAGTTCTCTAACCTAGCGTTCATCTGATATGTCACCTGCTTCACAATTTATCCATCACCCCAGATAACCTCTTTCTGTTTACTCTAAATACAGCAGGTCTCAAGCTCAAACTCCACACCAGCCACACACCTAATACTTCTTTTTTGGCTTAGGACACGCTCAATAGATGACACTGACCTCAGTTTGGCTGACACCAGCTGGTGGTGCCCCAGACGGCTGGCTGTCCATTGTTGGGAAGGAAGAGTCGAATAGTGGGCTAAGAAAACTTGCCCCAAAAAAGATTACAAATTAAGAGAGCCCTTAAGGGTTAAGAGAACCCTTACTGGTAGAGTCATCGGTCTTGCAACCAAATTATCAGTAGGGGTAAAGGAGGACACCCCCCCCCCCCAACCTCCAACCAGCCATGATGGAGTGACTCCTACCCCTCTTCCTCCAGTCCAACCCCTGGTTATTTTCTTTCCTTCCTACCTTCCTTTTGAACTGGAATGCTTCCAATCACCTTGCTACCAACTACTGGAAGCTAGTCTTACATACTCGACTAACCCATTCTTATTAATGGTCGCACTTGACAACTGAATGGTATTACTTTTCACTGGCTTTCCATTGTAGACAGTCTTTAACCAATTTGGTTGGGCAGTCTACCCCCTACCTACTCCCTAGATGACCCAAGATGGTATTACTTTTCACTGGCTTTCCATTGTAGACAGTCTTTAACCAATTTGGTTGGGCAGTCTACCCCCCCATTAGTATCTTCTGTATTGTATCACCAACAACTATGTACCCAAGCAATATTTTTATACATTCTACCACTGGTAGACAATTTGAAATAACCCACCTATGTGCTATATGTAACGTGTTTTTAAAAATTTGAATAAAGTAAGATTGAACCAAATTATCAATAGAGAATAAGTGTGCATGTCTAACTCTACTCTATACAATAGGAACTATCTCCAAACAATGCAGTGCTACTTGTGAAGATTACTAATGCCCTGTACACACGACTGGTTTTGCTGTTGGAATAAACTCCGAAGGTTTCTCCAACGGAACTCCGACCGAATTCCATTCAAGCGGTCTTGCCTACACACGGTCAAACCAAAGTCCGACCGTCAAGAACGCGGTGACGTACAACACTTACGACGGGACTAGAAAAAGGAAGTTCAATAGCCAGTAGATTCCATCTTGTACTTGGTGCAGAGCATGCATCGTTTTTGGTCCGTCGGAACAGCATACAGACGAGCGGGTTCCGTCGGAAATATTTAGAAAATGTTCTATTTCTAGGTCCGTCAGAATTTTCTAAAAAAAAAGTCCGATGAGGCATACACACGATCGGAATATACGAAGAAAAGCTTCTGTCGGACTTTTTCTGTCAGACTTTTTCTGTCGGACATTCCGCTCGTGTGTACGCGGCATTAGAGTATGTGTCAAGGAGCAACTGAGAATGATTGTTTAGAAGGTATTTAAAAATTCAGGACATTGGACATGTTGTTCCAATTGGTTCAGAGATATAGCATTTGGTGGGAAAATAGTGACATTTTAATATGTGATCATAATGAGAATATGCAGTCCTTGTATCACCTGACATTGCCGATGACCAAAGCTGAGCCAATCCGAATCAGGAATTAAAAAAAAAGTAGCATTCCTTCCTCTATCTCGCTGCATTTAACATATATTATAGGTAAAAGCTGTGTGATATTTATTTTATGCTCTTACCTGCTGACATTCCCCTGCTCCGTTTATTGTCCCCGAGCCGCATTCACATCCTGCATGAAGCAAAAAAGATTTGCCATCAGTATGACCAAATGCTAATCTTTATATTCCAGTCTGAAGAGAAATGCAGTTATTCCTTCTTACGTTTGCAGCCTTGTGGGTTTTCCGGTGCCAGGTCCCAGTATAGCGGTTTACATTTGTCACATGCGCTGCCTTCCACGTTCTCTCGACACTCACAGGTGCCCTGTGCAATACAAGAGAGCAGGATGAGGGCCCGCAATATGCAGCAAGGTCTCTCCATAGTTCCCCCAGTAGAGGGGAAGGAGGAACAAGCATGCCAGTGTTATCCAAGCACAAATGCCACCCAGAGTCCTACGGTTGCTTCTCCCCTCCCACGGCAAGGCTCTCCCTACACCTTTAAAGGACCAGATCCTCATTGCAGGCAGGAGGGTCAGCAGTGCACAGGGCTTTTAATCAACACTGTCGTCTCCGCTTCTGTGACCACCTCCTCCACTCAGTGATATGTGTCACCCGATGCCAGAGCTAGAGTGCACTCTGACTGCCAGCTCCAGGAAAACAGCTGTGACCCCTCAGGCAGACCCTTCTTCATTCTGCCTGGCTTGTCTTCACCCACACGTCATGGCAGCACTAATGCAAACTCAGCACCTGCTCAGGTTCCCACACAGTTCACCAAACCATTTCCTATCCCCTCATTAATGATTTCCACTTACATACACTTGGGCTTATGTAAAAGACAATCCATAGACTAGAAATAATATCAAATCTAATCTAGTTTTTATTATCTAATATAAAAAGTAAAATGTGAACAATCTCTTTTCTTGCTTTGCTTCTTCTTCTTGAATAGCAGTGCTGAGTAGTGAGTGCGCCTTACCGTTCCTCTCTCGTGATGATAATTATAGTAATTGAAAAAAAATATAATTACTAGATGGCCTGTCTTGTTAAAGGATAAGTTCACTTTTTGTAACATGTTACACCACATATTCAGGGTGTAACATTTTACGAATGGACCCCCCCTGATCCCCCTCAATTAAACGCTCTGACAGCTAGCGGGGATCTTCTCTCCCCGGCTAGCTGTCACCGCCCGCCCGGCCACGTCACTCATTCACAGCCTCTGCGGCTGTCAGCTTGTAGTTTTCAGTGAACTACCACAGCACTGTGGAGCACAGTGGTAGCTCATTGAGTCTTCCTTTCATATTGTATATGCTTGCCCGTATGATGTACAGGCACACAGATACACTGATAGGTCTGCAGGAGACCTGCATGGCACCAGCTATCTGCATATCGCTGGTGCAATGCTTAAAGTGGTTGTAAACCCTTTTAAAAAAAATTGAAAAAAAAAAAACCTGCAAGACAAAGGCATAATGAGCTAGTATGCATAGCATACTAGCTCGCTATGAATTATTTACCTGAGATCGAAGCCCCTGCAGTGGTCCCCGTTCACCGCTCCGGTGGCCGACATCTTCCTGGGGGGGGGGGGTTACTTTCGGGTATCACGGCTCCAGCGCTGCGATTGGCCGGAGCCGCCATGACTTCACTCAGCATTTTGGCTACAGCCACTAGCAGTGATCGGTGAAGGAAACCTGACAGGCTGGTTGTACCGAGGTTGATGGATGGATCGAATTCAGTACAACCAGCATTGCCATAGATAGATCGAAATTCGGTCAGTTCTTGACCGATCAGCCAAATTTCGATCCATCTATGGCTGGCTTAACTGCACGGCCATCGTTACTCTGGAAACCTAATAAATATGTAATCCCCAATACCTGCACCCACAACTTCCATTCTTCTGTCTTCTCATAAAGCCAGGCACATAAATTAACTGGTAAACCACTAGCTCTGTCCTGAAATTCAAATCATGTTTCCCCTTCAGAGAAAAGAAGAGAGTCTGCAAAATTGCAGCCACCAATCTGATTGGCTTTTCATTTTGTGCTGCTCTTTCAACGCTACTGACCATGTTTCCGATATACCTAACTCCTTCTCTACAGGAAATAACTACCCATGCAAGTGGCCAGTAATAATAATAGTCTCTTCCAATAGCTATAACAGTACTAACAGTATGACAAAATGTATTAAGATGCCCAATAACAAATAAATAAGAGTTACCTCTGGAGGATTCACAGTGGTGGAGGTAGACCCAGCTGGATTACAAGGACCCACTGAAAGAAAAGAAACAGATAAAGTTTTGACTCTAGATCAGTTAAAAACACAATTCTAAAAATGTATCTCCAGCCAAGTCGTTTTTTTTTTTTTTTTTTTTCAGATATAATGGGAAAAGAAAGAACTGTCAGGTTTTGTCAGTTAAGGTCAGTGGCCTTTGTCACACTGTTTGTCATGGTGTCCATTGAAAGTGATGAGCAAAACTAAATTTTAGTTATCGACATAACAGTAGGAGAGAGGAAATCACACCTATTCTGGTGACAATCATAAAAAAAATAAATAAATAAAAGTCTGGGCTTCTTCAGTAAGCAGCCAAAGCTTGAGTAGAAAATTTGGGCCCCTGGCAGTATGTTGCATAAAAATACTCTTCCTGTGTAGAAGCAGTGATCTCTCTGCAGACTAAACAGATGTGATCAGGGCCACCACTAGGCAAACTAGGCAGCCGCCTAGGGCGCCCTGCTGCCTAGGGTACCAGGCCACTGAGGTTCCTACTCTCTTTTCTCTGCAGCAGCTAGCAACTAAGTCTCAGCATCAGCAGGCAGCCACCGCTCCGTTCGCACATAGTGTCAGAGGCGCAGCTGCGGCGGAGGACTGTGTCTATGTCCCGACTCCCGAATGAATGGAAGCAAGCAAACGTTAATTGATGGGCACTGGTAGGCTGCATTGATGGGCGCTGGTAGGCTTCATTTGATGGGTGCTGGTGAGGCTACATTTGATGGGCACTGGTGAGGCTGCATTGAGAGGCGCTGGTAGGCTTCATTTCATGGGTGCTGGTGAGGCTACATTTGATGGGCGCTGGTGAGGCTGCATTGAGGGGCGCTGGTAGGCTTCATTTGATGGGTGCTGGTGAGGCTACATTTGATGGGCGCTGGTGAGGCTGCATTGAGGGGCGCTGGTGAAGCTGCATTGAGGGGCGCTAGTAGGCTGTATGATGGGCCCTCGTGAGGCTGCATTTGATGGGCGCTGGTGAAGCTGCATTTGATGGGAGCTGGTGAGGCTACATTTGATGGGAGCTGGTGAGGCTACATTTGATGGGAGCTGGTGAGGCTGCATTGAGGGGCGCTGGTAGGCTTCATTTGATGGGTGCTGGTGAGGCTAAATTTGATGGGCGCTGGTGAGGCTGCATTGAGGGGCGCTGGTAGGCTTCATTTGATGGGTGCTGGTGAGGCTACATTTGATGGGCGCTGGTGAGGCTGCATTGTGGGGCGCTAGTAGGCTGTATTGATGGGCCCTCGTGAGGCTGCATTTGATGGGCGCTGGTGAGGCTGCATTTGATGGGCGCTCGTAGGCTGCATTGATATGCGCTGGTAGGCTGCATTTGATGTGCGCTGGTGAGGCTGCATTGATGGGTTTTGGTGGGCTGCATTGACAGGCGCTGGTGAGGCTGCATTGACAGGCGCTGGTGAGGCTGCATTTGATGGGCGCTGGTGAGGCTGCATTGATATGCGCTGGTAGGCTGCATTTAATGGGCGCTGGTGAGGCTGCATTGATGGGTTCTGGTGGGCTGCATTCACAGGCGCTGGTGAGGCTGCATTGATGGGTGCTGATGAGGCTGCATTGATGGGCGCTGGTGAGGCTGCATTTGATGGGCGCTTCATTAAAAAGGTGGGGTTTACATGGGCAGGGAAAATGGGGTGGAGTCAGGGGTGGGCAGCAAAAAAAGGTTTTGCCTAGGGTGTCAAAAATCCTTGCACCAGCCCTGGATGTGATGCTACTATCCAAATAGTTAATGCACCCCCCTCATGAAAAGTAACAGATAATCGCAAATGGGAAATAAAGTAGGGAGGTCTAATTACCGAACTCCCTGAAAGTTGTAAACGAAACTGATCGCTGATTCTACCCAACTTCTACTTAAAAATGAAATATTAGCTAAATCAGTGAAATGTTCCCATGTTCCAACAGTTTACACATTAGATACAGTCAATATGCCCCAGTGAAGCGTAGAACAAGTTAACTTCCATTAGAGGACCTCCATACATACTCTGGGATTTACCTTCACAGTTGGGGAATCCATAGGTTCCAGTGGTGCAGGAATCACATTTGAGTCCTGTAACGCCCAGACGGCACCTGCACTGCCCGCTCTGTGGGTCACATGTGGCATAAAGAGAACCTTCTCTTGAACACTGACAAGCTGTACAGACAAAAGACAGATGTTAAAGAAGTCAAAGCATATTTCCTGAACAGTACAAAGACTGCAACCAATAACACTGTTTCAAAGACTATTTTCAGAACTAACAAATGTAATAATTTACCATAAGCCACTAATCCAATTCAGACTTTCAGACTCCAAACATTCATTCCCAGGTCACGCCTGATTGGTGGCTGTGAGAAAATATGCATTTTTTTTGCATGCTGACTTTGATACAGATTGGTATGACAAGGGCTGGCTCTGTCACTTGGCATCACAGACAAATAGTAGGAATAGCACTCAGTGTGACCACGCAGAAAGGCTGTTAAGGGGTCCTAATATTTCCTATATAAAAAGTGACCACACGTGATGTGATGAACTGATTAGTGAAAGTATTTACACAAGGGCCAAGCCAATTTGAAAGGGCCAGTCTACCCAAAACTGATATTTCAGAGTTTGGTGGGAGCTAAAGGAATTGAACCACCTCTATATCTAGGGGACATTATTTGTCGAGATCCACCTGCTGTGCCCGTTATGAGGATATTAATATTGTAGGAGAATATAACAGGAACAGCTGGAACACACCAAGATGTGTTGGAACATCCAAAACTCCAAGGTGGACAGGAACAGGGATTATGGACTCCAGGACGACATACTCAAAGAGGTGCTGGGGACATTTAGACTTGCATGTGTAGTCAGATAAAGGAGCACTTCAAACAAGCTCAATAGCTCTGGCGAAGGCGGCTCCCACACAGCAAGGTCTCCCTTGATGGTCACCCAACAGTAGCTCAAACAATAGAAATACAGAAAATAGTGCCAGACCAAAACTAATAAGAGAGTCCAAGATAATTAAATTTGTTGGTTAAAAAAAAAAAAAGTCACATAAAAACAGCCAACGTGTTTTAAAGGCAACACCACTCCGCCTTCAGGGCTCAGGATAAAACTTGGATAAAACTTGGATAAACACAGAGAACACAATCCCTTGACAGATCTATATTAAAACCAATATTAAACTCTACAATGGAGTAACAACATGGCAGCAATTGCTGATCAACAATGCAAGCCATCTGACTTTATCCAAGTTTTATACTGTGTTGAGCCCTGATGAAGGAGGAGTGGAGTTGCTCCGAAACGCGTTGATATTTTGGTATAACTTTTTTTTACCAACAATTAAAATGATCTTGGCTTCTTTCATTTTTTTGGTCTGGTTCTCTTGTTAACTTTTTTTCTATAGAAATAGAAATTATGGCAGGAAGATCTTACTGTTGGAAAATTCAAGATATATTAGACTCCACCTACAAAAATATCGCTTTAAGGTGCACTGCTGCTTTAAAGCAACTTCAATAAAAAACAAGATGGTTGTGTGTTGAAAACTAAACTCATGATCCAATCAATCAATCTACAAATGTACAGAGTGTGACTCAGAGACACCGCACTCCAAAGCAGCCTATGTAACTAGATCAGTGAATGGAAAGGGGCCTCAGCTTAGACTCCTCCCAGGCCACCCACTGACACGTTTCACTCCGCCATCAGGACTTAGTCATAGAGGTACGACTAAACCCTGTGGGCGGGGCTAAACAAGACAGAGGCATGGCCTGGGAGGAGTCTAGGCTGAGGCTGCTTTCCATACATTGATCGAATACATAAGATGCTTAGGAGTGCGCGCGTCTCTGAGTCACACTCTGTACAGCAATCTAGGATGAACAATTCAGATGCCAGCACCCGAAAGTAGTGGGTCATTGGAGCAGGCTGGATCGGCGTTCAGAGAGGAGGTCTACAAACTAAAATAAAAATGTACAGGATGTTTCCAGAATACCAAACCTGGCTTACATAATTACATTTCATACATTTTATTTATTTTACATTCTAAAGTATGTATGAGAAAACAATGAACCGCATTATCTTCTAGATATTCTCTTTCTCCAAGACATGTCACAATCAAATGAAGTAATTAGCCATACTGAGTGCAATAATTCCTCAAAAAACATGTTAGAACTTCAGTATCTAATATCATCGTAACAAACTGCAACACAAAAATGTTATCCCACACAAAAGGACCTTCAACATTTCCAGCAAAATTATGTAGGTGCAGCCTTTATCATCTGCAGAACACCCGGGGCTTCATTCACTTGAAATTCTTAAACCACTGAGAGCCACGTTTTGGACCAGAATAAAACCACCAGACCGGACTTCTTTAGGTGGAAGCCATTTAGCCTTTTTTTTGGTTTATTGGAAGCTGGTGGGTGAGATTTTGTAATTTCAGAAGGAGTTACAGTCAGCTCCCCCTTAAAAAGTACAGGCGACATAAGTCTTCTTTATATTCTGTCTGAAAAGATTTTGTGCTCCCTCTAGTGGCATGAAGAAGTAGTTGCAACTCCGACTTACATATACAGCTGGGGAATCCATAAAATCCTGATGCACACTGGTTACAGGTCAGTCCTGTATAATTGGGGCGACACTGGCAGTGACCGGTCGGGGAGCAGTTATTATGCTCGGAGCCCTGAGGATCACAGGAACAAGCTGTAGAGAAAACAAGTAAAGGTTGGGTGTAAATGGAAATCCAGAACACAGAAGCAGCCAGTGGTCCGCATTTGGCACACAGGTGTCAGCTCCAGTAATGACCAAAAGAGGTCACTTCAGGCAGACAAGTCACACTTACAGGATATCAAGACTTCCTAGCATATGCCAGAATGCCTGAGACTATAAGCAACATGCTAAAAATAGTTCAATTGATACTCATTAAAAAAAAAAAACAAAAGAATTTTAATCCTCCACCCTCTCCTGCAAAAAAAGATTTGGTGGGAATGTTATAATGCCTTTATAATGCCTTTTTTTCCCCCAATTTCCAGTGCCATGTTCCACCAATCAGAAAGCACTCAAATTTGACTCCTGAACAATCATTGCCGAGTCCCGCGCACCAGATAGAGATACAATGGCTGCACTGTAATAACAGATCACACAGCACATAGGAAATTACAAATGCATACTATAATATCAGGGCCGAAACAAAAAAAAAAAAATTAAAAAGAGGTTTTGCTTGTTACTCATTTTTCTTTTCCCAAAAAAAAATGTTCTTAAAATTTTCCATGATAGTGACATACTAATAAGAAACAATGAACAATGTATTGATATTTCCCTCAGGTTCATATTGTAATTAATCAATGCACAAAATAAGTAATTGCTAACAACTATCACTCATATATAATACGATTGCTGACTATCATCTGTAATTCCTTTCATATAGAGTGGTTATAGATTCTGTATAGTTAGAAAATACATGTCTCCCATTAACCAACCCAATTATTTACAGTTAAACACATGGGAGAGTGCAAAATCTGGTGGAGCTTTGCATAAAACCCAATCGGCTTCCAGGTTTATTTTTATTTTTTTTTTTGTCAAAGCTTTAAAGAGGAACTGCAGTCTGCTCACATAATTTGTAATAAAAACATCTTTGCCATTCCGAAGCTTCCCTCCAACCACTTTGCATATTATTTTATATATACTGTGATTCTGTACTTGCCAAATATGCTGCAGAAATCTCCCTCCACAGAGTCTGGCTGCAGCCATTTTAACTGTGGGCAGCTAAAGCTGCTGCCTGTTCACTTCCTGGATAGATATATACACACACACACACACACACAGAGGCACACCTCCAGGTCTGCAGCTCTCATTGGCCCTCTTATGACTCATCCCCCCTCCATTCCTGGCAAACTCTCACAAAAGAGTGAGAGAGAGAGTTGTGCATGATGTCATAAGCCTAGGCTTTTTACCAGACAAGAAACAGGAAGTGAGCTGTATAAGGTATTTACTGGCAGAAAAAAAATGTTTTACTATCCAAAGTTAAAACAACAACAAGGGCAGAAGATTCAATAGATGGAAAGTTGAAAAAATGACTGAAGGTCCTCTTTAATTGTAAACCTCAGACATGAAATATGAACAAAGCACATCCCTCTATAGATCAATCCAAACACTAAGGCTACTTTCACACTGGGGTAGGCGGGCGCCGGCGGTAAATCGGCGTTATTTTTAGCGCTGCTTTACCGTCGTTTTAGTGGCGCTATTTGGCCGCTAGCGGGGCAGGTTTTAACCACTGCTAGCGGCCGAAATAGGGTTAGCAGCGGTGCTTTGCCGGCGGTTTGGCGGTGCTGCCCCATTGTTTTCAATGGGTAGGGGTGCTTTAGGAGCGGTGTATACACCACTTCTATAGCTCTGCAAAGATGCGGCTTGCAGGACTTTTTGGAACGTCCTGCAAGCGCACCGCTCTAGTGTGACAGCCTGAGACACAGGAGAGGCGCTTTACAGGCGCTATTTTTAGTGCTGTAGTGTCTGTAAAGCGCCTCAGTGTGAAAGTAGCCTTAGTATCATTTCTGTCTGCTGTCTCGTTCCCCTGTTATCAGCATGACACACTTGACAAATTTTCCTGACACCAAGAGAAAAAGGTGACAGGGGAGGGAGCTCCAGCAGATTGACAGCCTCAGCTCTGTTTCTGTGTGCTGTGTGAAGGCGGTGTTTCTCTTCCCTCCAATCAGGTTCCAGAGCTCGTCTCACTGATGTAACTTCAGCTCTCCACCCCCTTGGTTTACAGAGCCGAGAGATCCTGAGTAAATTCTGCACTTTGAATGGAGGTAGGGGAAAGATGGCCGTAGATAAACAGGTACAACTTATGTAGGAGGATTTGTTTTATCTCTGTGTATCATCTAAAGCCAGTCACTTCACTGGGTATATGGAAGGGTTTACAACCACTTTAACTGAACACGCTGAAGTTAGAAGTGGATTGGCTACCATGCACCAGATTCTGAATGCTCCAGTTTTAGTAAATCTCCCCATTAGGAAAAAAGAAGGAGAGAGAAAAAGAAAGAAAGAGAAAAAGAAGAAAAGAGAAAAAGAAGGAAAAATATTGTGTGAAAAGGTCCACCTGTCTTCTATCTCCATCCCATAAGTCCTACTGATAGAGCTATTTATTGTTCACTAGAGATGTACTGTATCCGAGGGTTCCACGTTTGCTAAAATAAATGCTGTCATTCAAAATGGCTGATAATTTTTAATTTACCTAAATCAATGTTCATTTATTATTAATCGTTGCGAACGAGATGGACGAAGACTTCCATGAACTAGCAATTCCTATCCTCGCTGCGAGGAAAATGAATGAGTTTAGTTTTTTTACTATAACTTGTGCCTCCTCTGCACACCGAATATTGAATATCCCTCCATAGCAAAGTGAGGACGAAAGAAATGGATGGTAAAAGTTTAGAGTTGAATCAATTTGTTATGATGACCAATTGGCTAATATATTGCTTAGAAAAAAAATGGATGTATCCACAGTTTGGGATCGATTTACTAAAACTAGAGAGCGTAAAAAATCTGGTGCAGCTCTATATAGAAACCAATCAGCTTCTAGGTTTTATTGCCAAAGCTTAAAGCTGTTGTAAAGGTTCGTATTTTTTCACCTTAATGCATCCTATGCATTAAGGTGAAAAAAAACCTGTCAGTGACTGGCCCCCCCGTTTTACTTACCTGAACCCTCGAACTTGTCCCATGGGGATGCGCTGTCTCTCTGTTAGGGGGTTCTCGGCTGTTGATTAGATAGATTGATAGCAGTGCAGCCATTGGCTCCCGATGCTGTCAATCAAATCCAATTATGTGGCTGGCGGGGGCGGGGCCAAGTCCTGCATTCGGCATCTATGGATGCCGAATGCTGGACTCGGGAGCGCGCCTGCAAGGTAAAAACCTGGGAAGCGCTTCTCCCAGGGGGTTATCTAATGTGGGGAGGAGCCGAGAGAGCCGCCGAGGGACCCCAGAAGACAAGGATGGGGGCAGTTCTGTGCAAGACAAGCTGCACAGTGGAGGCAAGTATGAAATGTTTGTTATTTTAAAAAAATAAATACATTTTACCTTTAGTGTCACTTTAATTGAACAAGCTGAAGTTAGAAGCTGATTGGCTATTATGCACTTCTGCACCAGATTTTGCACTCTTCTGTTTTAGTAAATCAACCCCTTTGTGCCTTGGATTTCACCTTTTCTGCAACATCTATAAGGCTACTTTCACACTGAGGAGTGCGGGCGCCGGCGGTACAGCGGCGCTAAATATAGCGCCGCTTTACCGTCGTTTTAGCAGCGCTAGCGGCCTAAAAAGGGTTAAAACCGCCCGCAAAGCGCCGCTGCAGCAGCGCTTTGTGGGTGGGTTTGCAGCGCTGCCCCATTGTTTTCAATGGGAAGGGGCGCTTTAGGAGCGGTAAATACACCGCTCCTAATGCGCTCCAAAGATGCGGCTTGCAGGACTTTTATGACCGCCCTGCAAGCGCACCGCTCCAGTGTGAAAGCCCTCGGGGCTTTCACACTGGAGTGCATTGAGCAGCTCTTTCGGGGCGATTTGCAGGCGCTATTTTTAGCACTTTAGTTCCTGCAAAGCGCCTCAGTGTGAAAGGAGCCTAAGAGTTGTGGTGTATGTCTCTGGACAAACAGTGGTCAAGGCAAAAGTTCAAATCTAATACAAGCCAACGTGGAAAAATCCACTTAATCGTATTCATATCTTGATGGATGTGATCTCAGTGTATACCTTGACAGTAAGGATATGAGTGATATCCCGTAATGCACTGCTCACACCTGGGCCCTTCATACTCTGGTTTGCAGAAGCAACGGCCATTTGAATCACAGCCTTGTGGTAACGTGCCGACGGAGCTGCAGCCACACACTGCAAAGATACATGGGAACAACATCATTAAAAGTCAGTACATTCAGGGCAAAGAAAGATTATTTCTGATACATCAAGGCCAATGTCTTATGAGTCACTCATCCCAGACATTGAAGACACAACTCACACTGACAAAGAGGATAATTGAAGTAGCCTGGAGCGCATTTCTCACAGAATTCGCCTTCAAACCCATCCCGGCACACACAACGCCCGCTGTCCTTGTCACAACTACCGTCATACACGCCAGGCCCAGAGCACTGGCACTCTGCAAGAGAGAAAAAATGGAAAGTCATTCTCAGCTGAAGGAAAAAATTGGGAATACCCAAGTACACAAAGCGGAAGAAACAAGAGGGGCTTTGTTGTGTATGGCAACCACTCATAAAGTAATGGAAGGATCATTGGATGCAATACATAACAGCCTTTTAAAAAATCAGATGTAGAAAAGAGATCTCTGCTGTTTCTTTTTTAGTTTTGGACAGAGTTGGGGAGATTGTCAAGTTTCAATGGTCAAGAGCTTTGTTGCAGTCTGTGTGCCCACTGGGTACATTTTCCATTACTTCCTAAAAGTGGCCTTCTTAATGGGTACACAGAGGGCAAATAAAACATTAAGAGAGACTCTTTGTTAAACACAATTTGCCTTGCAATAGGCTTTAAACTTCCCCTACAAAGAGAACAGCAGCCATTCAGAGGCCAAAAGTAATGTAAAAAAGGAAACCAATTGCTTTAGATGGAAATTGTGATATCACATGGGTGTCAAACAACAAATAACAGTGAGGAATATCTTAGCCCAATATTTTCCTTGACAGTGCCCTCAGTATGAGATTTACCTTGGCAGTCCTGACCGTAGTTGCCAGGAGCACACGAGTTACAACTTTCTCCCCGGAAATTGCGTTTGCATACACAGGCTCCAATGATGGGATCTTTACGACATGCATTTCCTTCTGTTCCAGCAACATTACAATCACAGGCTGGGAAGAAGAGGGGGAATTTTCTGTTACTTGCCTTTATGCTTAATTTCCTGTCACGTGATTTTCAAAGTATGACAGAAGAGTCTAATTATCAAATCACATCAAATGCAATACAACAGAGAACAATCTGGCTTACAGGAAACACAATAAAGCCGGGTAAACACGGGCCGAATGTCTGTTCAAAAACAAAAAAATGGCCGACGGTGTGTAGGTCGGTCTTGGCCAGCTTCTGTCGGACGAGCATGCTGAAAAACCAGCAGCCGACCGACTCCTGATCAGCAGTCTCAGCCAATGGCAGAGAGCGCAGACCGGATAGTTCTGGCGGGGGGGCTGTCCCCCTGTCAGAACACAATAGCTCACGGGGGGGGGGGGATCGCTGTACAGTGGAACCTCGGTTTGCAAGTAATGCGGTTAACGAGCGTTTCGCAAAACGAACACTGTATTTCTAAGAATCCTAACTCGGTTTGCGAGTGTTGTCTTGCAAAACGAGCAGGATTGAGGCCAAAGGCGGTGTGCAGTACCGCTTTTGGCCTGAGGTGGGGGGGGCGCCGGAGCCGAACAGCGCCGATCGTCGGTGTTCGGAAATGCACGGAAAAGCCCGAGGACAGTTCAGCTGACCTCGGCAAACCTCGGAAAGGCTCGTGAATGGAGTCTTTCCGAGGTTTGCCGAGGTCAGCCGAAGTGTGCTCGGGCCTTTTCAGCTGTTTCCGAGACTCTCCAGCGCCCCCGGCCTCTGGCCGCATACGGTATTGCATCCCATTGAAGTCAATGCGGAACAATTTATTTTCGTTTCCATTGACTTCAATGGGAAAACTCGCTTTGATATGCGAGTACTTTGGATTACGAGCATACTCCTGGAACGGATTATGCTCGTAATCGAGGTTCCACTGTATTTACTTTGCATAGTTAGTACAGCGGCCCCGACCGGAGCTGACAGTTTTTTTTCGGGAACCCGCCGGGTTGAACGGAAAAAAAACCTATAGTGTGTAGAGAGACTTAAATATGTACTAGAACCAGGACAATCAAACTGAAGAAATGCCCAGTCATGAAAACAGCATTTACTAAAACATATATTAGAAACCCTTCAAGGAATGACCTTGGGGGCTGAACATTATTTTGGATAATCTACTTAATGTCATTAAAATGTAATTTTATAACCGACATGTTATAAGAAAGAGCACTGAATAACTTATGCAATATTCATGTTCACGTATACAATATGAAATCTTATCCATACTTATAAACTCCCCAGCTGGCTGATTCTGTGCAACCGTGCCGTCATCTGGCTTCTCGGGAACAGCTAGAACACAAAAAAGGACAGTTATGAGTCAAGATTCACATCCCATGGAGGTCTGATGTGCATGAAGGCAGGTGCAGTCTATTTTCTTCACTGTAGGTGGCGCTCGTCTGCAGCGGCATTGCAGTTGGGGAGGAAGTCGAAGGGAACCTGCTTCCATTATGGTTTCCTCAGTCACTAAGAAGCAGCTATCCAATTGGATTCTGGCATCCCATGTGACTTTGGCAGCCATCTTTGGTTAAATAGAGTCTATTTAAGACCCTGGCTGCCAGGTTTGGTGCATTTTTGTGAGTGGCAGTGTAGGGACAGGGTACCCGTTTGCCAGGGACAGTTCTTAGCATTAGGGAAAGATTACAGATGACAGGGGAAGGTGCAGGGGCATGCCGTCCTTCCTGGAAGCCTCCCCAGACCGACCAGATGCGTGACAGGCGCAGTCGGCTCTCCTCTGAGTCTTCAGGCTACTGTCTCATTTCTCTTACAACTTGAGAGTGTTCCCGGTCAGGTTGCCTTCCCACGGTTTCTGTTGTATGTTGCGGGACTTGTGTAACAATATATTCCTGTTACTGCACTTAGACTCTGTGTGTTTTCTGCCCGCCGCATCATGCTGCACCCACCCACATGCAGGTACAATCTGAACGCAGAACTTGATCTCACTTGCAAAGTTGTTAAATAGAGAGGCACAACCAACTGCTGTACCATACAGGTTTATGTCCATAGAGGCAGCAGGAAAAAATTACCCAGTTTCTGTTAAAGCCCACCTCCCAGGAGCAATTCTGCTGCAAGAATAACTCACCAGTAAGAGGGTCCCTCACAGCTTACGTTTTGCAACGGTCTTGCTCTCTTGCTAGCTGGAACAGTGATCTGTTGCTATAAAGTGATAACCACCAGTGTACCAGTCCAGCAGGGTAGAGATTCCATTAAGGCAAGTGGAAGCCTCTCCTTGGGGATTCTGCTGCTGTCACCAGCAGCAGCATTGCCCATGTAATATTACCCTAAGTGCATAGGATACTTGTTTATGTTTTGTACTAACTTGTAAGCTACAACTGTTGTCCCCACCTTGATTCCCACCAAAGAAACCGTTTGTATGTTCTTCCCATATTTCCCAATTGGTCAGAGCCAATTACTATGTGCCATTACATTGATATTTTATGGACATTATATTGTAAGATCCTTGATGCCAGAGGCTGATATGAACAGTAGAATATTTCCAGCAAAAAGAAACTGTCAGTGGCATATGAATGGGTAAAATACATTTTTGCGCATTGCTGGGGACGTCCAAATCTGTTGCAGACTAATCTGCCCATCCCTGACCTGGCCCAAAGGTACTTGTATATGGACAGTGTAAAAGTCAGCCTTACGATGACACTCAGGAAAATCCATATATCCCTCTGCACAGGAGGCACAGTTCTCGCCCGTGAAGTTGGGTTTGCAGTAACATCGCCCCGTCAGGTCTTCACAAGTCCCACTCATGTACTCGGACTCACAGGCACATCCTACACAAAACATGTGATGTCATCTTAACTTTATTCCTTGCACAAGCAGTTATGCTGACAATTATAAGGGCGGTTAAATATGATCACACTCACGTTGACAGGTGTAGGGCGAGTCGGTAGGGTGATCGGGTGATTTGTAGTAACCTTGGCGACATCGCTCACAGTTGACGCCATCTGTATTGTGCTGAAAGACAGTTTTGTTTACAGTTTTACATTTATTTTATGACATAAGCAGAAGTGGCGATTTAACCCCTTCCCATTCAGCTCCAGCGTCCTCTTAATAGGGTCTGTACATAGGGATTTTTTTTCTCAGAAAATAGGTGCAGGAACTCCCCCCTTCTGAGTAACCCCTATGTCTCTGCCCCCTACCCACCTCCGAGCAGAGCCCCTTGGTTCTACCCCCTTCCCACCTCCCAGTACCGCCCCTTCTAGAGATTACAGAACTAAGTATCATTCTGTGGTGTTAAGTAATTTGTATGGAATTTGTTAATGAGAACAAGAAAAGCAGCAAAATAGATCCCCTGCAGCCAGCCACAATAGACCCCCAGCAACCATAGATCCCCCACACAACAATGCCCCCCCAAACAAATATCCACCCTAGAAACAATAGACCCCCAGCAGCAACAACAGATTTCCCAGCAGCCAGCATTAATAGACCCTCCAGAAGGTAGAAACAATAGGCCTCTCTCTCAACAGTAGACCCCTCCCAGCAACAAGTGACCCCCCCAAGAATATAAGACCCTTCCCAGCAACAACTGACCCCCCCCCAAGAATATAAGACCCTTCCCAGCAACAATAGATCCTCCACCAGAAACAATAGACTTCCCCAGCAACAACTGACCCCCCAAGAATATAAGACCCCTCAAAGCAACAATTGATCCTCCACCAGCAATAATAGACTTCCCCAACAACAACAGACCCCCTCGCAAAAACAGATTCCCACCAGCAACAATAGATCCCCCATCATCAATAGACCCTCTAGCACACCCTAGCACCCCGTGCAATTACAATGCTGGAGGTGACCACTGTGATTTCTGTCACAGATAGCAAGCTGTCAAAGGTAGCTCTTGGTGCCCGCAAACGACCAGTAGCTGGCCAGACCGGCTCCCAAAAGTGGGGACCAAGAGCTATCTCTGACAGCTCGGTCTCTGTGCTGGGAGTGGACTTTCAGCAAAGAAACATTGGTTACCCCAGTGATGCATACGTGTGACGTATAGATGTTAAAGCCCGACCTTTTGCAGCCACAGATATGTGATACACGGGCGGAAACAGGTTAAAGGGGTTAAATTCCTACAAACACTCACCTGACAATCCAGGCAGACTCCTCCTCCAATGTATTGCCCCTGCAGGTTCATGCTTGCCCTGCGCCTTTCCACCTCTGGATCATAGTAACAGTCGTAGGCGTGTCCGTTACAATTACACGCTGTAACAGGGAACATAAACATTACATTAAAAAGACGGTTTTGGCAATAATAGGTTGTTTCATTCAAGTAGATAGCTGCTGCATTTCAGAGTATTTGGAGATTCAGAAGAAAAGTACCATGACCTAGAAGGGGCAGAGAACACTTTATGAATGCAATTTAATTTATGGACTTGGAACAGTAAAGAGACAAGTGATCTCTTACCCATGCATTGCAATGACATTGCAGAGAACAAAGGAAAAAGGATTCCAGCTCCAGAGCAGACTGGATTGTTTGACAGATCTCCAACTTGGCTGTGCATTATTGGTGATAACCAATTTACCAAATCAGGGAGATCCCAGCATTTTGTTTTGGGGCCCACTGCCCATATGATGCAGAGAACCACATAAGTGGTTTATATAAACCACAAACACTTAACAGCTATGAATGCGGCTTATTCCCACCAGTTTCTGATATATTCGTTAATCAAAGAACACTGAAGGAAATATAATATGTACTTCATGACACAGAACTGTTGGTTCTTATTGGCCTATTCTGCTCCTCCTTACATGAACATTTGTAGAAATTGATCATCAAGGTCTATACACTATATTGTCGAAGGTATTGGGACACCTGCTTTTACACGCACATGGACATGGCATCTTAGTCTTAGTCTGTAGGGTTCAATATTGAGTTGGCCCACCCTTTGCAACTATAACAGCTTCAACTCTTCTGGGAAGGCTGTCCACAAGGTTTAGGAGTGTGTCTATGGGAATGTTTTACCATTCTTCCAGAAGCACATTTGTGAGGTCAGGCAATGATGTTGGACGAGAAGGACTGGCTCGCAGTCTCCGTCAAATTCATCCCAAAGGTGTTCTATCAGGTTGCAGGCCAGTCAAGTTCCTCTACCTCAAACTCACTCATTCATGTCTTTATGGACCTTGCTTTGTGCACTGGTGCTCAGTCATGTTGGAACAGGAAGGGCCCATCCCCAAACTGTTCCCACAAAGTTGAGAGCATAAAATTGTCCAAAATGTCTGCTGATGCCTTAAGAGTTCCCTTCACTGGAACTAAAGACCCAAGCCCAACCCCTGAAAAACAACCCCACACCATAATCCCCCCTCCACCAAATGATTTGGACCAGTGCATAAAGCAAGGTCCTTAAAGACATGGATGAGCGAGTTTGGGGTGGAGGAACTTGACTGGCCTGCACAGAGTCCTGACCTAAATCCGACAGAACATCTTTGGGATGAATTAGAGTGGAGACTGCGAGCCAGGTCTTCTCATCCACATCAGTGCCTGACCTCACAAATGCTCTTCTGGAAGAATGGTCAAACATTCCCATAGACACACTCCTAAACCTTGTGGACAGCCTTCCCAGAAGTGCTGAAGCTGTTATAGCTGCAAAGGGTGAGCCAACTCAATATTGAACCCTACGGACTAAGACTGGGATGCCATTAAAGTTCATGTGCGTGTAAAGGCAGGTGTCCCAATACTTTCGACAACATATAGTAGTGTATATCTGTTCGTGAGAAATAGCATCTGAATTAGAAAGTTTTATACTAGTCCAGGGGTCTCCAAACTTTCTAAACAAAGGGCCAGTTTACTGTCCTTCAAACTTCAGGGGGGGGGGGGGGGGGGGGGTGCCGGACTGTGGCCTTTGGGAGTAGAAGAAGTTCAGAAGTCAGTGGGAAAAAACAATGCCCCATCTTTGGTGTCAGTGGGAGAAATTGTGCCCCATCAAATCATTCTCTGCAGCTATTATCTTTTGTACCACCACCCCCTCCCTTTAAAATGTAAGCTCTACGAGCCGAGCCCTCCTGTCCCTTTTGTATTGAACTGTACTGTAATTGTGTTGTCCCCCCTATAAATTGTAAAGCGATTCGTACACTGTTGGCGCTATATAAATCGTGAATAATAATAATCTTTTGGTGCCAGTAGGAGGAATTGTGCCCCATCTTTGGTGTCAGTGGGAGGAATTGTACTCCATCATTGGTGTCACTGGGAATAATTGTGCCCCATTGTTGGCGTTATTGGGAGAAACTGTGCCCCATCATTGGTGTCGTTGAGAGGATTTGTGCCCCTTCAGTGTCAGTGGGGGGAATTATGGCCTGTTGTTGATATCAGTGGATGAATTAGTGCCCCCAGGGCCAGATAAAAGCAAGCAAAAGGTTGTATCTGGCCCCCGAGCCGCTGTTTGGAGACCACAGTATTACACTGTAATAGAGCAAGAAAAGAAACAGCTATGCATAAGCTTCCCTCCTACACAGTAAAAGTCCATATCTGCCACTAAATGGGGGTAAATGGAATTTTAATATCCAACTATCATTTTTTTTTTTTAGGTAAATAAAAAAACAAAAAAAACTCAAAACCATAAAACAAGGAGTACCGTAATTGGAAGACATACCTTCACATTCATTGGAATTATCCATGGTCGCTGGTTTCCACGCCACCTGGTGGAAGCCAGGACAGCAGCTGTCACATGACGCTCCACAAGTGTTGTGCTGGCAGTAGCACTGTAGCCTAAAGGAAAAAAGGAGACCTGATGAGAAGTCTGGAAGGCATGGAGATAAAATTAACGTTTATTAAAGAGGAACAGTAATCTAATGAATGGTTTTTGTTTTGTTTTGTTTTTTAGCATTTGTAAAAGAGATCCGCTTGATACAAATAATTTTATCAATATGTATGCATGTTTTAAAAAAATTTAGGAGAACAGCTAATCTGCTTATCAGCAACTGGTCCCAGTTTCATAAACAAAGCTTTATCAGGGTATAGGTAAAGTCCAAGCAACTTAGCCATTATAAACTATAGAAAGGTTTTTGATTGGTATGAGCTCATTCAATGGGGTTGATTTACTAAAACTAGAGAGTGCTAAATCTGGCGCAGCTGTGCATGGCAGCCAATTAGCTTCCAGGATCTTTTTATTTTGTCAAAGCTTAAAGCGGGATTCCGGCCGTGAAAAAAAAAAAATTAAAAGTCAGCAGCTACAAACACTGTAGCTGCTGACTTTAAATAAGCACTTACCTGTGCTGGGTGCCCGCGATGTCAGCCGCCCGAGGCCGACCCGTCCTTCGGCTCTCGGGTCCCGGCACCGCCATCCTAAGTGAGGGAGACCGGCAGCGGAGCCTTGCAGCTTCACTGCCAGTTTCCTACGGCGCTCTGTGAATGGGACACGATGTGTTGTGGGACACACACAGTTCCCATAACACACCGTGCCCCATTCCCCAGAAGACAACGCGGGGAGCAGAAGACTGAAGATCACCGCAGTGTAGGAAGAGGCAGATTAGGAAGACTGCCTAGCAACAGCCATTTCACGTAAGTTAAAAAAAATTTTTTTTTTCCCTCCATTTTTTTTAGGTTTTTTTTTCAGGGTGGACCCCCACTTTAATTGATCAAGCTGAAGTTAGAAGCTGATTGGCTACCATGCAGAGCTGCACCAGATTTAGCAGTTTTAGTAAATCGACCCCAATGAGTCATTGCATAGAGCAGGACAGTAGTCAAGAGAAACTTATCAGAAGTTGATTGGTTGTCGTGAGCTACTAAAGAAAAAACAAAAAGGGTGTAAAACAATCTTGTGCGTTATACAGGAAAGTCAAATCAATGGGGGTCTTGCAGTGCCAAAGCAGGCAGAGGAACCCATAACTCATTAGTCATGGTTTCCTCTGCCTGCTTGGAGCTACAAGACCTTGTTACCCTCACTGTTTGGACTTTCCTGTGTTACCTGGATTTTACCAAAGACTGGATTTATAATACGTTCTAGTTACTAATTGGACTACTACTGTTTGATCGCCTCTCTTTTCAAAGTCTTGCTGACTAAGACAACTCCATAGGAGAGCCTCAGAGGTCTCCTTGTCATGAAGGGTCGGCAGGAAATCTATCCTTCATTTCAGTCACCTATACAAATTATAAAGCTACAGCATTCAAGACAAGGCCATAAATTAATAATAACAGCTTAAACAATTCCTATGCACTCCGTGCTTGCCTGCGGCAGACCTAATCCCAATTTGAAGCATGGGGGGGGGAAATGTGACAGGAGAATCCCAGTGCATTACTGGTGGGGTCATGGGTTATCCTCTCAGGTAAAGTCTCAGCCTGTGATCAGAAAACATCAGACGCCGTTGGATCATGTAGAGATGGCAGCCTGAGGCAAGAAGTAGGCGCTGACAAGAGGAGCAGGTACATGGATAACCTCTCGTCTATCATCCCAGCCTACACGCCTGACAGCTAGTGCAGGTAATAACTCATTTCACAGACAGCTCCTCTGCTGGTAATGTAAACTACTCTGTGACCTGCAGCCTTCTCTTAGTCTATCATACACCAGATACTTTCCTTTGTAAACACACTAGGGGGGGGATTTACTAAAACTGGTGCAGCAGTGCTTAGTAACCAATCAGCGTCTGGATTTTATTGTCAAAGCTTCATTGAACAAGCTGAAGTTAGGAGCTGAATGGTTACTATGCACAGCTGCACCAGATTCTGAGTTCTCCAGTTTTAGTAAATCTCCCCCCACTGGGTCTCATTTATAAAAGCCCGCTCACCAACAAGATTCTCTCTTTCACTTTACCATAGGGTAGTGGGTGAATAAAACTAAAATTCTCTCTGGTTGTAAGGTTTTTTTTTTTGCTTCCAATACTTCAATAAAATAAATGATTGATCTTTACTTGAATAATAACATTTGCAGCTGATTAGCTGTTCCATGGTACTTATTTTTATTTCTGGCCATATTACCTGTATGGGTTGGCGGGGTCCTTAGCATTGCACACTTCAGCATGACCATTACAGACACAACGCCCTCCAATGCTAATATCTTTGATACTGTAGTAATACTGGAAATTAAAAAAAAAAAAAAAAAAAAGTTATTGATTTATATGATCCATAAACAGCAGCATTGTACAAAGTGTGACTATACAGGGGCTAGAAACATATCTTCATGAAATATACAAAACTGTTTAAATTTAAGGTCCTCTACAGGAAAGCTTACAATCTAAAGTAGATGGGATAGATGGCACCAGTTGCACTATTTGTAGCTTTAACAACATACAGATGGAAGTGGGGGAGTTAAAGGGTAAGTCCACCCTAACACAAAAATTCCTGCATCTACACACATCCACGATCTAAAACTAACGTATCTAACCCCATAAAGAAGAAATCAGTATCCATACATTTTTTGAAGGCAATCAGACCTGATCCCACGCTGAGCTACGGCTTCAATGTGGAGGTGGGAAGCAGAGGACACAGCCGACAACAGAAGTCTATGGGTGACGTCACTTCCCATTCATTTCACAGTCGTTGTCAGCTGTGTCCTCTGCAGAGCTTCTGCCGCTGGAGACCGGGTCGGATCGGCTTCAAAAAAGGTATGTATACTGATTTCTTCTTTACGGTGCTAGATAGGTTAGTGTTAGATCGTGGATGTCTGTAGATGCAGGGATTTTAGTCTTAGGGTGGACTTACAATTTAAATGAGGACTGGTCATTTGCATGTACTGTACAGGAAAACCTGCATGAAATGTCAGGTAACCTGTAGTACAGGGGTGCTCAGCCCATGGCCCGCGGAGCCCTCTGATGTGGCCTGCAACCTCAAACCAGTGAAGAACACGCCCATGCTCTGGGATGGCGGGTCAGTAAGCCCAGATAACGATCAATGGGTTGCCGACACGCCATCCCAGAGCACCAGAGTGCATAGAGCCGTCGCCGGCAGTAGAGGAAGCAGGCGCCACATAAGCTGATGCTTCCTCTGTAGCGCCGGCTCCTCTCCCAGGCAGACTGATAACAAGTACACTTCACCTGGGACCTTTCTAGCAGCCCAGAGAGTATTACCAGCAGAAGCTGGAAGGGGAAAAATTCAATGTATTAAACATCACATACATTGTGCTTTTGCAATGGACATATTAGCACTTATAAAAAAGGGTTAATAGGCTGTAAACCACAACGCATTAGTGTGAAAGCAGCCTTATAGGGGGCTCAGGACAGTAAGGGCTCATTTACCTTAGCGGTTTGGGGACGGTACAACCGAATAGTTCATTCTAGCCCGCGAACGGTTACCAAATCACTTTAATGCCCCTTGCTCTTCAAAAGGCTGAGCACCCCTGCTGAAGGGAATTCCACCACAGACTTCACAACTGTCTTTTATTAATTGTTAAGATCAGGTTCAGATAAATAAAGAACATCCCTGCACCTACGGCATTGTTGGCAAGCCTACTTGTAAGTAACACTTTAGAAGTGGGTACTGTAGGTGATAAGATGGAGATGCTGTGAGTAAGAGATATGAGAGTTTTGAAGGCTTATTCAAAGACTTGCAAGCTTGGTGAGCGTTTGATGACACATGGGAGAGGGTTTTAGAGAAGAAGTGCAGCATAAGAGAAGCCCTGAAAAAGTTGATGGAAGTGCTGATCAAGGAGAAAAGTTTATTAATGGAAAAAAAAGGTCTAGTTGAACATATACCTGGAAGCTAAGAAGACGAGAGAAGGAGCCAGACTGTTTAGAAGCAGGATTTTGAATTGTATCCTGTTGACAGTGGGAAGCCAGAGCTAAGTGAGAGAGACTATCCAGAAGAAGGGTGTATGAGCCGAGTGAGAGTGTTCATAACAGACTGGAGTGGGGCTAGTCTGGTTAGCAGAAAAAGAAGACAAAGCAGGATATTACAGAAGTGAACGTGGGATATGATTAGCACAAGCATCACTATTTTAGATGTCTGTTTGATACTGGTACAGCTAGAATTTACTTTACAGATACTCCGAAGCAATTCTACGAAATACATTTTCCTCATCACTTACTCTGCGGGTCACTGTGGGATCCCCCTGTGCTTTCCCCATGAGGTGACCCAACAGGGTGTTGGTTCGGAGAAAAGTTAGACGGATGTTGGTGGCTTTTGTAAAGTTCCTCAGGAGGGGGGAGTAGGAGAAATTCATGGCCCCAGGACGTTTGTTGACCAAAGAAACCACAATCTGAAATGACAAAAACCACTGTTAGTAAGACGTCGGTCAGTTTCCAGAGAGAGCACTGTTCTTGATAGCCACAGCAAACAATCCAAATCATTTTTCTGAAGCGAACGAAAATGTGTATTTGGCTGATTTACTAAACAATAAGGCCTATTGTACTTGGCAAGCGACCGTTTATGTTAAAGAGTTACTCCACTTTTGCTGAGAAAAAACAATCCCCTCTGGGTGATCTATGTACATTGCAAGGGTTTTAAGAAACTTTGTAGCAGATTCCTACCTTTTGTTGCTTTTTGTTTCACCATGTCTTTTGCAGACTGATTCTGAAAGGGGGGGGGTCTGGTTCATTATAATCAGCTGATGTGTTCTAATGAGGAAAGCTGCAGAGTTTACATCCCTTTAGAAGTATTTAACCCTTGGAGTGTACAAAAACTGAAATCCTGAAGGAGTGCCTAGAATTTGACTTAAAACTTAAGCCTGGTACACACTATGATTTATTTGTCGTTTAACCCAGTGGGTTGAACGAAAAAAACCTGTCATCTCCAGTCAGACCCGCTGTACCATCTACCGGAAGTTAGTACAGTGATCTCCAATTCTGAGCTGTAATAATCTGGCAGGACGACGGCAACCGCCAGAACACTCAGATCAGCGCTCTCCGCTATTGGCTGAGAGCGCTGATCGGGAGCAGGGCGGCTGCTGGTGTTCCAGTATGCTCATCGGACAGAAACCAGTCGAACGGCTGGCTTCTGTCGGGCAGGGTGTCATACACACAGGAAAATGTTGGATGTTTTTTTTTTTTTGAACCGGCCGATGTCAAAAGTAGGAAATGATATTTCTGGGGGTGTTCTGTACATCAACATGTACAGAATGCCTCCAGGTTGTCATATTGAATTTTACAGAACATTCTGTGAAATTCAATATGACAACCTGAAAGCATTCTGTACATGTTGATCATCACTTTGAACATTTCCTACTTTTGACATCGGCAAGTTAAAAAAAAAAAACATCCAACATTTGCCCATGTGTATGACACCATGCCCGACAGAAGTCGGCTGGTTTCTGTCAGAATTGCATGCTGGAACACCAGTGACTGCAGATTGAAAAGGAAAGGTAATTTTTTAATAACATTGAATTACAAAATGGCTTGTGTAGCAATGCAAATGCTATATTATTATGTTTTTTATTTTCTAAATATTTTATTCAATGAAAGTACAGTTACCACTCACCTCTCCATTCTCTAATGGGACTATTCGGGAATACTCTGTAGTACAAATGACGTCGTCATCCTTGCTGACACGTTGCAGTGTGTGCACCCCAAATCGCTCGATGCAGTCTCTCTTGGATGCTGAAAGGAAAAGGATTTGAAAAGTGAGAGAGGGAAACAGCTAGCAAAGGTATTATGAACTTTGTGCCACCTTACTACCTTATCTTAAATGAACAGATTCACTAAGCTTTGTGAGCTAGTTAACTCTATTCTCCCACAAAAGGTGGCTCAGCAGAAGAAGTTTTGAGGCCTGCTCTCTGCTGTGCTACGCTGATCACGTTAGTCATTCTGATACACGGCTAGAGAAGCAGAGACACTAAAGACTGTCATACACAGCTTGGATTTTGGAGGGTTCTTGCTAAACCGGCCAAAACTTTGCACCAAAGGTGGCCCGGTCATGCCATTACTTGGCACAACAAAAGTTGACTGGACTTTTGATGGACTTTTACCAAATGAACTGTGTGGAAATTGTCGGCCAAGCAGCCCTTCCATCTAATCAGATGCAAGCATTGTTTGTTCATTGCAGAAGAGACATGCAATGTCTTTTATGGAATAAAATACAACTACCTACCTGCTCACAGTATTCTCGGGCAAGTAAACAGAGCTGTGCATGCACAGCTCAGCTTACAGCTCCGGCACGATCCCTGTATGCCTGGAAGACCCACACCAGCCAATGAAGATGGTCGAAGACCAGCACACAGAAGAAGATGTCAGCAAAGGACAGGGACTGTTGGAGGAAAGGTAAGTTTTGCTCCCTTTAGTTGTACTTTAACATGGATGAAGGAATCTGTTATGCCGCGTACACACGGTCGGACTTGCCAACGGGCTAAACTCCGTCGGCATTTCCGATGGAAAGATTTAGAACATGTTCTATCTCTAAGTCCGTCGGAAATGTCGACAGAAAAAGTCCGATGGGGCATACACACGGTCGGAATGTCCGACCGAAAGCTCCCATCAGACTTTTTCTGTCGGGAAGTCCGGCCGTGTGTACGCGGCATTAGATGTCCTTTGTTCAAATCTATCAGTGTGTGGCCAGCTGAAATGTATAAAGGATGTCAGGATACTTATCCTGTACTCCCACAAACAGAAAACCAAAATGAATTACATTTTTAGTAAGAGATTTTTTTTAGGCTTTGCTAATAGTAGTACAGGGAGTGAAGACCAATATAAGGTTAATAAAATCAGTGTTCCAAATCTGGGTAAAAACAACTCAATTTGAAGTAGTTGATACTAATAATTCATATAAATTGCTCTCCGTGCTCTGTGATAAATTCATCAACATATAAATGCATTAAGTAAGAAGAAGTCAACTCTATAATTCATATAAATACTCGTATACTTCAAATTTAGTTGTTTTTACCCAGATTTGGAAAACATATAGATGTTTTTTTAACCTTATATTGGTCTTCACTTCTTATACTACTATTAGCAAAGCGCCACCTCATTTAACAATATCAACATATGTATATTATTGTCCACATCTGGTGCCTTCTTTAAAGTAATCCTTTCCCAAGAGAAAAAGGTAGGCTGTCATTGCCGACCTCTAGATTCCTATTTTTTTACCCTGACCAACTAGTTTCAATATTTTATGAGCCACTGACCCAGAATCAGGAAAGTCAGAATTATCTACAAACCTGTTCTGGGTCAGTAACCCAAAGAACTGAATTCAGGGGGCCAGCATCACAGACATGCAACTAGCATTTATAGAATAAGACATCAGCGGCAGCCTCTGTGTTTCTATCAGTTTTCCTTAAAATGCATAAAGCAGACTAAAGATAATGTGAACACCCATTTATCATGTTCTACAGACCTAACCTCAGTTTATGGAAGGCTGAGTTTGGTGGTCATGGTACCTTCATGTTTAGGCAGAAGATGGATGTCATGTTTCCGTCTGCCCCCATACGGCTATTATAGACAGGAGATGCACATGAATGGCAGTTAACCAGCAGGAAGGGAGAACACGGGTAATTTCTTGTCATGAAACTAGTTAACAGCTGGATATAACAGCTACAGGAGCAAGAGAAGAATCCCAACTGTCAGCCAGGTTACAAGACACTGAACAATGAGCATGTAAAAGAAAATTGGTGATAAGGCCGTCCCTATAGACACTGGTCAAAATTGCTGCCATGGAGCTTTTAATAACAATAACTTTTTTTATGGACCTACAAGTCCTAAAAAGTGTTCTAGTGTTATATTTTTTCCAATGCACTAACTGTATGATGTTTTTCTTATTGTGTACGCACTCACCAATGCCCAGGGACTAGGCGGGGCCATGTTCATGCATGCACGTAATAAACTCCTTCAGCTCTCCTGTACCAAGCGACTAGGTCCGTGGGGTCTTTTAGGGGAACCGACCACTAGGGAGGGAGCCAGCGCACCGCCTCCCTCGCTACCGGAGGACCTGTTACCCATGTCTGGTACCAATCTCCGCTGTCTGGCTGCTATTACATTCCCACCAGACCATGGTTACCTGTAGCAACTACTCTCCTTCCGCCAACTCCTGCTGAAGTAATCCCTTGTAGTGGCCTTCCATTACCAATCCTTCAACCCCGTGTGTGATTTACAGGCCCTGTCATTCTAAATAGACCATGTACTTTCATGCACCCCTTTGAATAACTTTAGACCAGGCTCAGAACAGTTCAAATACTTTACTGAAACTTTACATTCTCATTGTGCAAAAATACGGTTTTGCCCTAAGTAACCTCAGGCTGCCCAGGCAGGTCTTCCCAGGTAGTCCTCCATAACTGGCAAAGTCCTTGGTATGGTAGATTCCCCTGCGGGCAGTTCATGGGTTGCTGCAGGTTACATCATCTCAGACAAGACTACTCACTCCTTTCCCATGCAGTCCCTTTGCTTCCTGAGCTTGCCCTTCCCAGGTTTTATATGCAGAACATGGTGGAGGGCAGAACCCAAAAAGCCTGGGAAAATGTAGAACCTGTGTTAACCCTTCCCCACCTGGGCAGCTCAGTAACTATCTACAACATCAGCACCCCTAGTGGGCACCTGCCTACATGCCAGCTGATTGAAAAAAACAAAACAAATGGATTCTTCCATCCACAGAAGCGAGGTGAATAGAGGAATACTCCAGCCACCTTGCTACTGTATTTTGACATAGGGGACTCCTCCACTGTCAGAATACACTGATCATATTGCTGTTCGAATTAACATTTTCTAATGCCTCATTTCCACTGAGCGGATCGGTTCGGGTCGGTACAGTTTGAATGGCCTAGAATGGTCCGGTCTATTCTAGTGAGCGTTTCCACTGCCAGTGGGACCACAAGGGGCCATACAGGGTTTAGAAAAAATGCCTCAGCATAGAACAGTAGAGGGTTTTCTGTCAGCCAATCAGCTCTGAAGAAGCTTGCCAAAGCGAAACATGTAAGCATCAGGTTTATGTAGTAGCCGTAAGAGGGATAGCGGGACCACCGACTGTCTACACAGCCATATACGGCTTCCCTTTTTCCCTTCCCTCTGCTCCTCCAATCCCTCTGCCCTCCTAAACTCCACTTGGAGACCGGACACTGTAGCAACAAACAGCGGAAACACAGCACTACAGAGAGAAGCATATCTCCCAGAATGGTGGACTCTCACATCCATTAAGTGTGGATTCCCTGCAGCGGCGGTGACGGAAAACAGCTGATCACAGCGATCCTGTCTAGATGCCAACAGAGGGAATTATCTAACAAGCATAAGAGACGGTGAGAAGTTTCAAATTCCTCATTTGCGGTTTAAATGCATTGTGTTATAAGCAACTAAATCAACTCTATGCTACACTCCACACAGATAATATGTGTCATTGAGCAACCTATATTTTATAAAACGGAAGCTGTTTCTGCAACAGGATGTTTAAGAGGGATTAAAAGAGGAACATTCCACATTGCTACAATATTACTAAACATCCCTATTTACAAATACTAAGGACAAGTATCACCTTGAATAATCAACATGGACTGTACTAGTCTACACAACAACTACCCATACTTGTCTTTCCAGGTATCCCAGGATATTTAGATCAGCAATCACATTTGATCAATCGATCGACTGTGATTGGTGCATATATGTGCATGTGAGAATGAGGTATGCAAGGTGAATATGTTTAAAGGTGGCCACCGCTATTCCTCTTCAGACATTAGGTCCTTTTAATATGGTTTGGATTTAGAGGTATTTTGTTTTGTACGTTTATATTTTTGTACTGATACACTTTGTGAACTCATTAGTTTACTTGGTAAGATCTGTTACTAGGATAATCAATAAATTGATTAATGGCTATATAACCGGTTTGTCCTCTTTGAAGAATTGCTGCTGTGTGCTATACACAATCTGTTTTCTCTAGATTATAATTAATTCAGAGGACAATTAAAATTTGGGGGTCTCCAATAAGAATTCAGTTTTGGAAACACCCCAAACATACGGTGGAACTGGGTGAATCTCAGAAAGGCGGGACTGCAATACGGTCAATCTATGCCTAATTGAGAACACCAGGTGCTATTAAGAAAAAATTGCAAACCCTCTCCATTTTTTGTTTTCTATTAATCAGTGGAATGTATCGTAGCTCCGCCCTAACCAAACCGTTCCATTATCTATGGCCCCACATCTGAAGCAGGACCCTTAATGGATCGGTACGGTTCGGTTGTATGGGCCGCTTTCATAATGGAAACACCCAAAATAGCGTACCGTACCGAACCGATCCGCTCAGTGGAAACGAAGCATAAGAGTCCCTATCGACTTTTGTCAGGCAGGAACAGCTATAGACGAATGGAAATTTGTCCGGTCCCAGCTGAACCAGCCAAATTTCAATCCATCTATGGCCAGGTTAACTGAACTAGTTCTTTAAATCCCATCTTGAGCTGAAGCATATTTTACATTTTCATTAGAGTGGTGAAGAATTATTTGTTGCTCACTTTCTATCTCAGAGACTACACAGTCTCATTTTCACATATAGCAGCCCGTGCTGGCGTTTTAAAGACGGTAAGGAGGCCATATGAAGCCACCTCACCACCTGTTTTAATCCTAAAAAAGCTGAATCACTGTGGTGCAACCACTTGCATTGCATGCGGGTGCAGGAAGATTATGGCGTGGCCCCATACACTTAAATCGGTTGCATTCGGTGGTACCACGGCCTGTGCACATTACTGAGCGGCTGCATGCCTTTCTTTAGGTGGAGCTCTAGCCCGCAATGAGGAAAAGATCTGAGAGAAAATGTCTAAGAGATGTTCTAACTTTTGCCCACTCAATCCGAAATTTAAAGGGAACTCTTGGCCGGTTGAAACAGCCTTTTAAACGTGCTAGGCACTGAAAAAAAGATGTAAACTAAAAATGCTTCATGACAGCTTAGGGGTGGCTAGATTTGGATCGTGGGATTTTGGGTCCTCAAAGTCAAACTTCTTGGCAAGAAAATTGATTTGGTAAGGAGCTTCACATCTTATTTCAATTAGTGGTCTCTGAATGTGCTTTCTCACAGTTAAATATAACCAAGAATAGGAGCAGAACGAGATGCAGAGTGAACAGGATGACAACGAGCGATCTCCAGAAAGTGATAACAGCCCAACTGTCACTCAGTCAGAACAGTTTTGTGTCTCCGCCCTGTCAACAGAAACATCCTTTCTCCTGAAGGATGTAAGGGCAGGGCCAAAAGAGAAACAAGAAGGAAAGAAAGAGCTAATGTATTAAATGCTCTACAGCAGGGATATGCAATTAGCGGACCTCCAGCTGTTGCAAAATCACAAGTCCCATCATGCCTCTGCCTCTGGGATGCTTGTGGCTGTCAGAGTCTTGCTATACCTCATGGGACTTGTAGTTCTGCAACAGCTGGAGGTCCGCTAATTGCATATCCCTGCTCTACAGGAAACCTTGTAGAAGCCAATAAAATGAAGGGATATGGAGGTGTTCTATTCCATTCCCCTGACTATACTTTTTTCAAAAAGTATTTGTGGCAGCAAATCTTTTTCTTTCAGATGTTTTCAAACTCTTCTTGCATTTTAGTGATGCTACTAGTTGAAGGTATAAAATTTATGTATTGAAATATATATATATATATATATATATATATATATATATTTATATTTATTTATTTATATTCTGGGCTAATTGTATACATAGGTTTGTAAGAGCAGAAAATCTGCCTTTTACGATCCCTTTTAGAGAACCTTGCAAATAACCTTTGAAATGTTTAATTAGATATCCATCCAAAAACAGGTTAGCCCAAAAGAACCAAGGCATTTGCCTCTTGCATGGCAATATATTTACAACACCAGTGTCCCCTTAAATGCTGCACTGAGTATGTGTTCTGCATAGAAAATGGCTGCCAAAATGCATCCTCTCTCTGTAATGGACAGGTTCTGTTTCAGGTAGATATCTAAAGAATATGGACATTATGCCACATATTGGTAGAATACGGTCAGCCAGGAAGGTTGAGCGGTGACACTGTCCATCATAATATTAAACACACAGTAAAGAAAAAAAAAATACTTACATGCAAAATATTGCCATGGTTGGTATGTGGCACCAAAATCTGTAGAGCGTTCCAATACCCAGAGATCTGGTCGGGGGGAGTTGGCAAACTTGATCCAGACGTATGCCACATGGAAAACCTGCAATAAGTAGCGAAGACTGTTAATAAAATCACATTTACAATTTCATGGATGAAATTATCACACAACAGAAGGGTTGGGGGTCAGTAAATAAAGAACAAAAGCAACTTCCAAATTGGAAAAACAATAGTCAATCAGCAACTGTCTTTTACTGTTCTGACTGTACAAATTGGCATTAGGTTAAAAGTAGTGTATATGATCTATTTCAGCTACAGCAATTCTCTCTGAGCTTAAAAGTGGAGCTATGCTTTATTTCCATTTTAAGAAATGCACGTGAATGTTATCTGATTCATCTAAATAACCCAACCAATGTGTGGAAATTAATTAAAAAACTCTTCCACTCTCAAGATAGATTGATCCCTATGTGTCCTCCGCTCTGGGTGCAGATGATTCATGGAACCATCTATCATTAATAGAAGAAAGGAACACTCAGCATACCGATGACATCACACAGATCCCAATTTATTTGAAGCTAATAATTGCAATTGTCAACCCCTAGCCTTGGGACCTCCCCTCTTAATGCATTTCACCAAAAAGAGCTTACTCGTTTCTGGGAAAACCCAGAGGCCAGGGACTAATATAGTGATTGTTGGCTTAAAAAAAATTGTAATCTGTGTGATGTAATCAGTGTGCAGAGAGTCCTATTCTTAATGGTTTACATGGGAGCAGCCATATTTGATCCTGAAGACAGAAACGACTTTCCCCATAGTGATTTGCAACGATGTGATCTAGGATATCTAGGATGCCTAGGATGGAAGCTTGTTTTTTTTTTCTTTTTTTAATCAATAAAGGTGATTTGCTAATGTTAACCCTGCAGATTAAAGGCCCGTACACACGATCAGAAAATCGGAAGTAAAATTATTGTCCGTTGAACGATCTGACGATTTTCGTATCGTTAGTACAGTGCTTTCGACAGCCGATTCGGAATTTTGGGGACGACAAAAATTGGATGGAACAGAAGAAGAATTTTATTGCTCAGAAAGTTGCCTTAGAAGTCAGGGATGTATCCAGGAGCAAAAGCAAGGATCGTGTTAAATCTTCAAAACTTGGTATTGCCCCTGGAAACGGTGCACGAGCACATGAAAAATGAAACCATAAAACTCAATGAAAAGACAATTACAGATCCTTGTGGTAACAGGGCTGGATAATCTGCCCAGTTCCTGACATAACTAATGACATTTGTTTTCTGTGGTCTAATAATAAACTTCATAATGGCCATTTTATGTTGGACGGGGAACTGTGTGTGCCTGAAGTGACCTGTGTGGATCTATTTGTCTTTACAGTAAGCAATGCTACACAGCTCAGCTTTGTACAATCCCTTCTAATGCACGGTCCGTGCTTCCCCGCAGCGGAGTGGTAATTAAATCTGCTGCTGCAGAGCACTTCTCATCCTGTAAACAGGCGGCCAAATTTCCATTCTCCCATCTATCAATCTGCTATAGATACACAGCCGGAGGGGACAGCCATCCCTGCTGACTACAGGAGGCTGGCAGGTACACCACCATCTGGATGAAGCAGCGCCAGTGATAAATTAAAAATACACCTTAGCGCTTAAAAAAATATTTTCTATAATTAGAGAAAATGTCTCCCATGGGCATGCTTTATCTCCTGAGGTGCCATGAGCTGCATTTTTAAGCAGTACCAGTCAGGGTGATTCCAGAAGCCGTTTGTTCAGCACATTAGAGGGCTGACTGTACAACTACCCAGAGCATCTAATAAAACAGGAAAGAAAAAAAAAAAAAAAAAAAAAAAAGCAAATAAATTAATGCAGGATAAAAAAAAAGGTAATAAAGAAAAAATTAACAGTAAGGCCAGCCATAGACCGCTCGAAATTCATCCGGTTCAGCAGGAACCAGCCGAACTGCAATCCATCTATGGGCAAGCAAGTTGTTTTCAAGTCGATCTATTGATCACCTTCAATACATCCAGCCCGTCAGGTTTTCATATACGATTACTGCCAGCAGTGATCATTGTATTCTAAAGGCTGGGAAACCTCCCTCAGTCAAAATCATCCTGTGGTCAAAGAAATTAAAATTGTATAATTTATGGCTTGCTTTAGGCACATGGGCGTAGAGGTTCGTTCATACACAGTGCGGGGAATGGCATTTTCCCAGATATACACCAATCAACGCTAGGGCACATGGGAAACAATTGTTATCACAGCAGCACACAGGAAGGTACTGCATGTCAGCACACAGCAGCGCAACACACTGCTTTGTGCACTTCAAATAAAGTTTAAAAAAAAGTGAGCAGTGTGATGTACTGGAATGCACATCGTACTACCCCCTCACCCGGGCTCACTGCAGCCAAAAAACTGACAGCTGTGTGAACAAGCCCAATGTTTATATGCAGAATCTTGCTGACAAAGGCTGGCAGAAACATTCTAAGTACCGTATGTTTCATAAAGATCATGCGTATACAAATGTACAGGCACGTATGTCTGTACACACGTAAAATGCATCGTCTTCTATCTGTCAGTGTTTCAATTTAGGCATGTATGCTTAAATGCACCCCCATCAAATCATTCTCTGTGTCTATTACCTTTTGTACCACCACCTCCTCCCTCAGGCATGTACTTGCCATCGGGACTACCGGGAGTTTCCCGGTGGGCCGATGGCTCAGTGGGCCGGTTTCAGTGATAGCCTGTCAAAGTAATGGCTGCACGGCTCGTGCAGCCATTAAAGTGATTGTAAAGGAACGTTTTTTATTTTTTTTAAATAACAAACATACTTACCTCCACTGTGCAGTTCGTTTTGCACAGAGTGGCACCGAATATCCTCTTCTGGGGCCCCCCGGCAGCTCTAGCAGCTCCTCTCCGCATCAGATAACCCCCTAGGAGAAGCGCTCTCCCGAGGGGGTTACCTTGCGGGCACGCTCCTGAGTCCAGCATTTGCTTCCACAGACACAAATGCCGGACTCGGCCCCGCCCCCCAGCGCCCGTATCACTGGATTTGATTGACAGCAGTGGGAGCCAATGGCTGCGCTGCTATCAATCTATCCAATCACGAGCCGAGGCCCCGTGGAGAGAGGGAGAGCGCGTCCCTGTTGAAAAGATGAAGGTCAGGTAAGTACAACAGGGGGGCTGGGGGGTCGGTGACTGCCAGGTGTTTTTTCACCTTAATGCATAGGATGCATTAAGGTGAAAAAACACAAGGGTTTACAACCCCTTTAATTTGAACACCGCTGTACTGCTTATAAGAGAAATAAAGTAGAACGGCTAATGGGCAGTAAAGGGGGGGGGCTTGGGTGGCCATCGGATTGGGGGGAATTGTCCGGCCGCCCCGGTATGGGTGAGACCTGTCATCAGCACTGCTCATCAACTCACTTCATAGTGCGCAACCCCGGTCAGCCTCAGTGCCGCCGCATTGCAGAAATGGCTGTGTAGCAATGCCGGTTTCTGAATTTCCAGCCAATGAGGCTGTAGCAATGTTCCTGCATGACGTTAGCACTCCACTTCACACAGTGATGTGAGAAGGAGGAGAAAAATGCAGCGGAGATAAGGTGAAATAATAAAAGAGGTGAGTGAGGACTCCTTATGTTATGCTACGTATGTATTTTTTGCGCAATTAAGTATAGTTTATATACTGTTTTTGTGCATGTTTGCAAGGGCCAAATTTTTGTCCCAGCCCAGCCCTGCCCTCCCTTTAGAATGTAAGCTCTACGAGCAGGGCCCTCCTGTCCCTTCTGTATTGAACTGTACTGTAATTGTGCTGTCCCCCCACTGCATTGTAAAGTGCTGCATAAACTGTTGGCGCTATATAAATCATGTATAATAATAATATGTACTTGCATATAGATGCATTATTGCGTAAAATGTTCATTTTTTAAAAATTGTGGCTCTAAACGCATTGCAGCATTATGGATCTTTTGCACAGTCATATGCAATGTCCCATGGACAACTCATCCGTGCAAAACTGAAATAAAAAAAAAATATATACTTTGCATTTTTATTTATTTATGTCTACTGATGGCATCTATGTGATACGATGACGTACTGTCCGTTTTTTTTTTTTTTGTTGAAGTGTCAGTGAATGTTATTAGGCCTATTGATGACAATGGCAGTGCATTTAAAGGCAGGCCATAGACAGTGCAAATTTCTTTACTGCAACCATGGTTCCCCCATTAACACAGACAGGGCTGACAATGGAATCCCTCCTGCCGAGACATTGGCAGTATTTGTGACTGCTGACTTCAATTTTTTTTTTTGTCAAAACTGGAGCTCCTCTTTAAGAACTAGGAGGGCTGTCTGAGAACACAGGACAGCTCTGAACTTCTGTAATAACAATAATAATAACTCTACAGGGGCGGAATGGAAACCTTTAGCCTGGGGAGCAAAGACAACTAAGGCTAGCCATAGATGTTTAGATTTCTCTTGTTCATCCCCGTAATCAATAAATTCCCCCATCCATGCTAATCAGGATGGGGGAATCTCCATGGCTGGCTATTGTATCCTAATAGTGCTGCTCTTGTGGCTGTCATAATACATGGACAATGATGCGATCTGGTTGCAGTCACTGTTCGACTGGAAATTTTTCCGCCTGCCTTCTTCAATTTTGAGCTCGAAGTTAGGCGATGTAGATGTTGCCAAGAGGGCCACCCGCACCTTGCAATTTTTGGCCAATTCAGCAGCAAGATTGAGCCACTTGTCCCCAGAATAACGATCACTATCATGGTAGGGACAGTCTTCTGTGGGCTAAGGAAAGTGTGTCATGGAGGGAATATTGAAAGCTCATAAAGGACATGGTTTATTGTGACACAACTTTTCACATCTTTCAGCTTCAGCAACCTTTGTGGTTTTATCCATTGGGTGACATGACATCTTAGAGCAGCAAAGGAATCTGGTGCTGAAAGACTTCCTTGCATTTGCAGGTATGAATGGGCACCAGGTAGCCATATAATTACCACTCAGGGCCACCAGCCCATTATAAATTTTCGCTCAGAGCCACCAGCCCATTATAAATCTCTGCTCAGGGCCACCAGCCCATTATAAATCTCCGCTCAGGGCCACCAGCCCATATTAAATCTCCGCTCAGGGCCACCAGCCCATATTAAATCTCCGCTCAGGGCCACCAGCCCATTATAAATCTCTGCTCAGGGCCACCAGCCCATTATAAATCTCCGCTCAGGCCACCAGCCCATTATAAATCATCGCTCAGGGCCACCAGCCCATTATAAATCTCCGCTCAGGCCACCAGCCCATTATAAATCTCTGCTCAGGCCACCAGCCCATTATAAATCTCCGCTCAGGCCACCAGCCCATTATAAATCTCCGCTCAGGCCACCAGCCCATTATAAATCATCGCTCAGGGCCACCAGCCCATTATAAATCTCCACTCAGCGCCACCAGCCCATTATAAATCATCGCTCAGGGCCACCAGCCCATTATAAATCTCCGCTCAGGCCACCAGCCCATTATAAATCTCCGCTCAGGGCCACCAGTCCATTATAAATCTCCGCTCAGGGCCACCAGTCCATTATAAATCTCTGCTTAGGGCCACCAGCCCATTATAAATCTCCGCTCAGGGCCACCAGCCCATTATAAATCTCCACTCAGGGCCACCAGCCCATTATAAATGGCCGCTTAGGGCCACCAGCCCATTATAAATCTCCGCTCAGGGCCACCAGCCCATTATAAATGTCCGCTTAGGGCCACCAGCCCATTATAAATCTCCACTCCGCGCCACCAGCCCATTATAAATCATCGCTCAGGGCCACCAGCCCATTATAAATCATCGCTCAGGGCCACCAGCCCATTATAAATCTCCGCTCAGGCCACCAGCCCATTATAAATCTCCGCTCAGGCCACCAGCCCATTATAAATCTCTGCTCACGGCCACCAGTCCATTATAAATCTCTGCTCAGGGCCACCAGTATATTATATCTTATTAGCACTTGCCATGGCATGCCCCTACACCTCATGCCAGTCCTCCCCTGCAACTATGCAATCTAAATCCTCTCCGATTTCCTGGCCATGCTATTAATCATCAAAAAGCAGGAGGTGGGCATTAACTTATTTTTTGAGGGAGAAGACCTAGCTTTGCAATGCAGCTCACGCAGGGGCAGAGCAACAAAACATTCCACTTGAAATGATGGAAGATGATCCTTGGTGTCCTAGCTCAGGTAAGACAAGGGTCTACAAGTGGGAACAAAACACCACATTTTTGCATAATTGGCAGAGATATAAGGAGCTGAAGTTGCACTGGAGTTCTGTTATGTGGCCTTTTCAGATACAAGCAGTGTTTAATGGAGTTACTCCTTAATTTCCCATAAAGCTCTGGATAGCTATAACTTGATTAGACGACAACTTTTAGGGATATTTTAGTGTACAGAAACCTAAACAAATATTTTCATTGCTTGAGTTGCTTTAACCCTCCCGGCTTCCTACAGAAAGTGTGCAGATAGCCAGTGAGGACACAGGGGAGTTAATAGCGGGGAGCATAGAACTGGAGGAAAAAAGTCAGTTCTATTTATGGAAAGTCGCTGGAGAGTCTCTATACAGAGATCCATGTTATGTTTGTATGTAGGAGGCCATAAAAGGAGAGCGCAGCCAGACAAGGAGAAATCAGGACTATCCTGTGTAAATCTGCTGCCAGGATTAGACGACCAACAGACGCCACTGACCCCATGACTACGGGAACCTTTTCTCCGGAGCTTTAAAGGTCAATCATGAAAACCGTGTCTATAAACAAACCTACCTAAGCTAAACAGTCTATATCCTGAAGGACTACATTTCAGCCTGACAATTCACCTGCTGCATCTAGCTGACCTGCAACCTTTAAGGCTTATCTCCAGATATGAGCTCTATTGCATGATTACATAGGTCCAGCTTAGACCAATGTATGTATGTATGCATAGCTCATACCTTTCTTCAAAGAACATAAGGGGGGTGATTTCAGTGGCGGCTGGTGCTGTATATTCTGGGGAGGCAGCAAACAAGACACCCGCCTCCACCCCCCTTCCCCCGTCGCTCGCTCGTCCCCCCACCAGCCCCGCACTTACCCCACCTAGGTCGCGGGCAGCTTCGGCTCCTTCCTGTGTCTCCTCCTTACCGGTGGGGGCTTCCTCCTTGGGCGGCTTCATGGCTGCCAATACGATCGCTTCTTCTCTAAGCCAATCGGGTCTTAAGACCTGCTTCCTGATTGGCCAGGAGGAGAATAAAGAAGACATCAGCGCCCCTAATGGACGGGCCGCCATGGGAGATTTACGAAAACTTTAGCACCCAGAATCTGATGCAGCTGTGCATAGTAATAAGCTTTCTAACTTCAGCTTGTTCAATTAAACTTTGACAATAAGGCCCGGTTCACACTGATGTGACAATCGCTCTGACTTTGGGGCGCTTGTCGCATCAGAAGTCAGACCCCATTCTGTGCAATGGAATCGTTCTAGTCGGTCCGACTTAGAAAAAGGTTCCTGCACTACTTTTGGTCCGACTTTGGTACGACTTGCATTGACTTCTGATAAAGAAGTCGCATGCAAGTTGGGCCAAAGTCGCGCTGGGGTCCAACTTCAAAGTGGCGCGGAAGTCACACGACTCTGAAGTCGCGAGCAGTGTAAACCCGGGCTAAAACCTGGAAGCTGATTGGTTACTATGCACAGCTGCACCAGTTTTAGTAAATCTCCCCCAATGTGTTCTCTGATGTGGTGAAGAAGATAGTCTATGATATCACAATCTATTGCTCTTCAAATTGGAGAAAAAAATTAATTGCAAAAACAAAAAAAAACAAAAAACAAGGTGTTCTTTGAATGGTGCCAGTGCTAAGTGCGCAACTCCTTGTGGTCAGTAAATATGCAATAAAGATCATAACTGGACTTCAGCTTTATCTGCCATCATTCTTAATTTCTGAATGGTCCTGAATTGGATATTGTGAAAATAGAGGCCTTATACGCTGGACTTGAGCACCACTATCTATAGACCTCAAAGGGCACGGCTCAAAATCATGTAGGAAGAAGCTGCAACTCCACTCGGAATCACCCGGAAAAGCCAAAAATCTGGCTTAAAAAGAGCAATTCAAATAAAATAAAAAACATGTATACCTTTGGCTCAGGAGTTGTTTATCTTGCATAAGACATTTAAAGGGGTTGTAAACCCTCACACATACCCAGTAAAGTGACTGGCCTCTGGTGATACTTCTAAGTAAGTTGTACCGGTTTATCTACAGTCTACTCTTCTCTACATCCAATCAAAGTGATGAATTTCTGAAGCTTGTCAGAGTTTAGAAAAAAGGGGCCTGATTGGAGGGATGAGACACGCCCCCTCCACACAGTTCACAGGAACAGAGCTGAGGCTGTCAATCTGCTAGAGATCCCTCCTCTGTCACCATTTTTCTCTTTGTGTCAGGAAAACGTGAGTAGTGATTCGTGCAGAAGAATGAGGCAGCAGACAGAAATGAGATGAGTGCTCTTAACTGAGACAAGTATACACACTATAGAGGGATATGCTTTGTTCATATTTTATATCTGAGGTATACAACCACTTTAAGGCCCCTTTCCAATAGGATCCTTTGTTCTGTCTCAGCAGGGGTTCCATAAACTAATTCCCCGCTGAGCTGGATCAGAATTGGGATAGACCTGCCTTATGTGTCCATTCCAATTTTTCTTCTTTCTTGTGATGGAGGAAAAAAAGGATCCATGCAATCCCTATGGGTGGCCAAATGCAAATGAACGTGCGTCTATTTGTTTGTATCCCATTACATCCATTCAGGTCTGCACAAGCCAACCTGGGCACAAATTTATTGCATTCGGTCTGAAAAAACCTGAACAGATCTGGGTGTAAACAGACACACTTTGTTTATATCCGTTTCCATATGATGCAGTTCATTTTTGAGCCGTCTAATCACAGGTCAAGAGCCAATGAATGGAATAACCCTGTGAAAGGTGCCTAAAGGTTTAAAGTTTTAAAAAAAATGTAGTGGAGCAAAAGACAAGAGTCTGTGCTGCAAAACTGCTGCCATAAATAAAACACCACATCTCTCTCTGGTCATTAAGGGTAGGCGTGGGAGCTCAATCCAAGAGGATGAGGAAGATCTCATCCACATGTCCTCCACTCAAGTGCCAAACCCACCCTTGATAGGGCAATGGAAACACTGCTTCGACCCTGTAGAGACCGAGTAGTGTAAAGCACAAAGAAAAACATGTAAAACACGTAGATTTATATATTAATAAATCTGCATGATATAAAAAGTGTATTTATTACAAAAATCAAAACCAAAAAAAAAAAACATTTGATTGGACTTTACCTCTACGCCCAAGAATGCAAGGTCCCGAGGAAGCAAATAATGCGAAACCCGTCAACCTCTAATCTCTTGGATAATATCTGGGCATAAACAATAATTGAGTAGTATGTACGGCTTTATGTGGGTCCACTATCTATGGAACCCAGATTTTTTTTTTCAAATGTGATTTTAAAAATTGTAATAAAACATAATTAAACATTCTGATCAAAATATGGGTTTGTCCAAGTAAAGTCCCATCAATTTTTTTTTGGTTTTAGTTTTTGTAGGAAATCATAGATATGGTATGCTATTAGCAACCCAATTTTTGGTATTTAATCTTGCATTTGTTACACACTTTTCTTTTCTGAAAAAAAGGAATAACAATAACAATAAAAGGAATAACAACAGGAGACGTATAATAAGCTTCAGCCCCAATTCATATAAATTCACCTCCGATAAAACTAGCAGAACAGGTTTGATTATTTTTCGTATGAGCTGCAATTTTAAGAATCATACTTTACTATCCAGTCCCAAGTTTGCTATAATTTTGAGATTGGAATACTTGCTTCCCGAGTTAGCTGTAGGCTCGATTAAAAAGGAGTGAAAACGATTGTTCATTTTTTTTTCTCATACCTTTTCCACCAATCATTAATCTTTTTTGGCAGCTCGCCCCCAGCTGGAATGTGAACTCTGATACAGTACTTGGCCTTATTCAAGAAAGTTATTTCGATTTTAACATGCTCACCTAGAGAATAACGGGCTAAGTAATGGTAAAGAAGGGACTGGATCCCGGAAACGGCACCCTGGATGGCGCCTATCGCCAATAACTGCGTATTCTATACCATTTTCTGAACTTTAGGTACATATCGTTGCACCCCGCAGTGGCCGTTTATTGTGCCTATTCTCTGTACACCTCGCAAGGTTTGCTAGCATTGCAGATGTGACTTTAAGCGGAGGTTCACACAAAAATGGAACCTCCGCTTTTCGGAACCCTCCCCCCTCTCCAGTGTCACATTTGGCACCTTTCAGGGGGGAGGGGGGTGCAGATACCTGTATAATACAGGTATTTGCACCCTCTTCAGGGAATAGACTCCCGCGGGAGTCATGCCCCTTCCTGCCCCCCCCCCCCCCCCCGCTGTCTCCTGGGAAACACACGGTTAGGGACCAGTTAGGATGCGCAGCGGGACTCGCGCATGCGCAGTAGGGAACTGGGAAGTGAAGCCGCAACGCTTCACTTCCTGATTCCCTCACCGAGGATGGCGGTGGCAGCTGCCGAGAGTTGAGCGATTGATCGGCTTCGGCTGCTGACATTGCTGGACCCTGGGACAGGCAAGCGTCCATTTGTTAAAAGTCAGCAGCTGCAGTATTTGTAGCTGCTGGCTTTTAATATTTTTTTTTAGGTGGACCTCCTCTTTAAGCATTTTGTAGATCTTTTGCATTTTAAGTGAAGTCTACATTTTCTTGCATCTGTTGCATGCCATTAAATAAAAAAAAATGTAAAAATAAGGGACTGCGAATAAGGCTCCATACAGCTATTTCATTTGTCCCCTGAAATGGTCATTCAACAGCTGTACTATGTGCCTTTATTGGTTACATTTGGTCAACACCATGAATGGCCACGTATATACCGTATATACTCGAGTATAAGTCGTTCTGAGTATAAGTCGAGGCCCTAATTTACCACAAAAATATGGGAAAAACTTTTTGACCCGAGTATAAGATGAGCGTGAGAAATGCACAGCTACTGTAAGTGGAAAAAGAGGGTCAACAATTACCATCTGCAGCCTCACTGTGCCCATTTGCAGCCATAGGTCCCCTGAACTTCAAACTCGGTAGTTAAGGGTTCCTAGATGCCCCCTAGCTGCAGGCAAAATTTGGGGTCTCTGAACCCAAAGGGTCCCGAAATGACATTGCTGCAGATGGACACAGTTGACCGAATTTGGGGCCCCGTATCTCGGGGCCACTTAGTGCTAGGAACCCCGAATTTGGTGTGCACTAAGTGGCCCCGAGATACAGGGCCCCAAAGTCGGTTCAGAAAATGTCAAGCACTTTTCTGCAGCAGAGAATGACACCTGGTGCTAGGAACTCCAGCTTTGGATATGTTGTGGTACCAGTTCCACTGGGTTTGCACACCAAATTTGGGGTTCCTAGCACCAAGTAGCCCTGAGATACGGGGCCCCAAAGTCGGTTTGGAAAATGAAATTTTTTGGTGCAGAAAATTGTTTGACTCGAGTATAAGTCGAGGGGGGGCACTTTCAGCACAAAAAAAGATTACATAGCTGGCTACATGTGGTCTCTGGAAAAAAAAGACTAGTTATATATAATTCAGGCTAAAAGCAAAAAAGTAGAGATGTGCACAACAGAAAAATTTGTTTAGTTTTTGATTCAATTGTTAATTATTTAGTTTCGACACATTTGTTATGTTAGAATGATTCATTTTCGGAATTCATTTTATATATTTGAATTCCTTACGTATATTCAGATTTGTTTTGTATATTGTTTGTTCCAAATCAATTTGTATTTCGGAAGCTATTTTTGAAGATTGGCTATAGTCATTTTAACGTGTTTAATCATTATTTTATTATTATTATTATTATTATTATACAGGATTTATATAGCGCCAACAGTTTACGCAGCGCTTTACAATATAAAAGGGAGACAATACAGTTATAATACGATTCAGGAGGATTAAGAGGGCCCTGCTCAGAAGAGCTTACAATGTAATATTTCAAGAGATTACTCATGCACTCTGTTTGGGTTGGATGGAGGTGGATCCATCAGGATCTCCAAATCACAACACAACGAAGGGAACAAAATTAATTTTGGATTCATTTGTTATGATTCAGAGATTCGACTGGATCCACCTCCATCCAACCCAAACACAATAACTAGGAATCATCATCACAATACTGTATTTATTGCAAAATGTTTCCAATTCGTATGTAATTTTTTTATAATGAAAAATGTTAATGCAACACAAAAACAAAATGGATCCAAATCAATGAAAGCATAATTCTACTTTTGTAGAGAAAAAAACATTCCCCCCTGGGTGATCTATGTACATTGCAAGGATTATAACAACCTTTTTTTGTAGATTCCTATCTTTTGTTATTCTGAAGAAATCCCTGTATGTTTGCCTATGCCTCTGTTCTGAGTGGGTCTAATGGGAGGGGTTTCGGAATTAACTGTCAGGTGTGCAGCTGCAGGGCACTAATGAGGAAATCTGCTGGGCGTGCTCCTATTGAAAGTACCTCTCCAAAAATGACATTTTTTTGGCAGGGGATGCCTGAAATCTGACTTGTATCCTAGGCAGACTTCTGGGAAAATTTGTGAGCCAATCACACAAGCAGGAAATGATGTTTCTGGGGTGTGTCCAGTACACATTCTGTGTACAGAACAACTCCAGGTAGCCATATTGCAATGCATTCTCAGAAAATTACAGTGGCTGCAGATTGAAAAGGAAAGGTAATTCTTAATAACATTCAATTACAATATGATTAGTGTCGCAATTATATGTGCTATATTATTTTTTCTCTCCTCAATGGCTGACTGACTTTGATTGACAGCAGCGGGAGCCAATGGCACTGCACTGCTGTTTCAGCCAATCAAGAGGGAAGTCCCGGGCAGCCAGGACAATCCTACAACATCGCTGGATAGAGAGGGGGCTAAGGGAAGTATTAGGGGGGCTGAGGGGGGCTGCTGCATGCAGAAGGCGTTTTATCTTAATGTATAGAATGCATTAAGATAAAAAAACTTCTGACTTTACAACCACTTTAAAGTGATAGCAAAATCTTGTTTTTTTTTTCTATAAAAAATAACAAACATGTTATACTTACCTTCTCTGTGCAGTAGATTTGCACAGAGCAGCCCGAATCCTCCTCTACTCGGGTCCCACGCTGGTGCTCCAGGCCCCTCCCTCTTGTCGAGTGCCCCCACAGCAAGCAGCTTGCTATGGGGGCACCCGAGCTGAGTCAAAGCTACCTGTGTCCATTTAGAAACTGAGCCGTGGCGCGCCCCTTCTCTCTCCTAATTGGATGACTGACTTTGACAGCAGCGGGATCCAATGGCGCCGCTGTTGTGTCTCAGCCAAGCAGGAGGCAAAGTCTCAGGACGGCCGAGACACTCGTGGACATCGCTGGACAGAGATGGGGCTCAGGTAAGTATTAGGGGGAGGGGCTGCTGCATAGAATGCATTAAGATAAAAAACCTTCTGACTTTACAAACCCTTTAATTGAACAAGCTGAAGTTAGGAGCTGATTGGCTACCATGCACAGCTGCACCAGATTTTTCACTCTCCAGCTTTAGTAAATCAACCCCCAAGTGTACTACTAAGGCATCCATATGTCAGAGACAATTTGCTGTATTACTATGCCTTCCGTATATTCCTAAAATACCTCAATAATCTTATGAAAACGAAAAGCGAGTATCAGTTTTGAGTAGACCATTAAGGAGGAGTCTTTTGTATTATGTATGTGTCATTGTCAAATTTATAAAAATATACAGATAATAGACAGCAAGGCCTTTCCTTCACATAGGAAAGCAAAAGTCACACGCTGTTATACAAAGAACATATGCTTAGCTCATGAATGTCCCTAACCGGACCAAAAAAAAACAGGCAGGAATCCACCCACGGATGTTTGGAGCAGTACAGTGGTACCCAAATCCTATGAGGTTTGCATATATAACACATGAGGTCATTGCAAAGAGCGGTAAAGGGTGCCCAAGAGATGCTGCTGGAAAATGTTACAATAGCAGAAGCTTCCTGAATCTCACTTTCACTCCGCCACTGTGCCCTTCCTGCCCACAAGATGCCCATGGGGCCCAGTTACCAAAGTGAGAATTATGACTTCCTACTGCATTGTTACTGGATTCCCTCTTCTGGTTTTTGGCATATTTATCATCAAGTAGGGCTTGTAAAGGGCTAACATCACCTTTGAAAACCTTATTTTGGTTAAATATGTTTTGTATATTATATTGTAGGCCAGGGGGCAGCTAAATAAATCAGTTTTGTAAATAGCTTTAGTTATTGTCTTACATATATTGTATCATTGCCTTCAAAGTGACTAACTGAACACTACATACCTCCCTATTCAACAGTCCAACATCACATCCTCTTTATTATTGGTTATATTTGGTGATGGAGGGTCAAAGCTCGGAGCCAGTCAGGGCTCTCTTGCTCGGCACTTATTTTTTTAGTTTTGGATGGCGTGGTGATGAATTTGAACCCCTGTCATGTTTTTCTTGCTGTCTGTACCCCTATTAGGAAGATTCACCCTCTCTATTTGCCCTGTTTACCATTATAAACAAAGTGAAAATGAAAAAAAATGTGGGTTGTCCCCAGAAAAAGTAATAGAGAAGACCTAGTTCTGCTGACCTGGGGGGCCCCAAGGGATTCCTTTACTCTGGAGGGATTTCCTTTCACTTCCTGTTTTAGCTATGGGACATTAAAGAGGAGCTCCAAGCTCTCCCCCCAAAAAAATTAAAGTCAGCAGCTACAAATACTGTAGCTGCTGACTTTTAATATAAGGACACTTACCTGTCCAGGGATCCAGCAATGTCCTCATTTGAGCCGATTCTTCAATCGGCTTCGAGTGAAGGCACCGGCATCTTACGCAAGGGAAGCCATGAGGCTTCCTAGCCAGTTCCCTACTGCACATGTGCAAGCCACGCTGTGCTTTGTGAATAGTCCTGCAATCGTCTGGGACCTGTGATGTGCATTTTTAAACAAAACACTGTGTCATAAATGATTATTCACACTCCACTGAGGCACATGCAAAGTGCCACCCCATGTCTTTCCAAATTGTGTCCCAAAAAGCTGCGGGGGGGGGGGGGAACGGGCAAACTTTTGGCTTATGATGCATCGGACCAGAAGTGGGAGCGGGTAGCTGTCAAAAGATACCTGCCCCCCCACTCCCCAAAAGTGCCAAATGTGGCAGTAGAGGGGAGGAGGATGCAAACAAGTGGAACTTTCCCTTTTGGGTGAAGTTCCGCTTTAAGTGAAGGTAAATCTCCTCAATGGGACACTGGTGTCAAAAAATATACAGTACTCCTTGATGCCGCTAAGGCACGCATCCCTCTCAAGTGGAAGTCTCCCCATCCCCCGACAATAGGGATGTGGATACGCAAAGTAAGAGAGATTAGCAAAATGGAAGAATTGGTTCTCTCCGCAAAACACCAACAGGAACGGTACTCCGACACATGGTCGCTATGGAACATATTATTTTTCTCGGAAGAGGGGCAAGCCCTCCTTGACGGCGACTTGAATGACTACATCTACCCCTTTATTTATCGGCTCATCTAGATATGGTGCACTTACGGTGCCTGCCCTGACAATCACCAGCGTTCGGCGAGCCCACACTAGGTACATCCCCACACATCCATTCCCCACCAAACCCCCCCCCCCCCCCATAGCTTTCTCTTCTAGTCTTTCCTTCTCTTCTCTTTTCCTACCCCCCCCCCCCCCTTTTTTTTTCTTCTTCTTTTCTCTTTTTTCTCTTTGTTTTACTGGAACCCGGACTCCCGGGGATCCAGATATTCTAATATATAAAATTATAAAATCGTTTAGGACTGGTCTGGGACCTTAACTGGAGTAGCATGAATAGATAGCCAGCTCTCGTGTTTTAGGAACACTGGAGACACCACAGATGGCAGACTATCAGTTTGTCCTTCAAAGGCTGTAAATTGTCTCCAAACATAGTATATACTTGCGATTCTGTATTATGCAACTGAATGTATATATCCAGATGTTTATACTATTCAACTGACTGTATATATCCAGATACTTGTATCCGACCATGTTCTTGGAATAAATTAAAAAAAAAAAATATATATATATATATATATACACACACAGTATTTAGAGGTTATAACCCTCCCTTACTTTAACCTATTTTCACTTCAAAATGAAAAAAAAAACAAAAACAGTTCTACTGTAATCAGTGGCGGCCGGTGGTAATTTATTTGGGGGAGGGGGCAGCAAACAGTGCACCCGCCAACCACGGGTTGGGTTGGGTCAGTCGGTCGGTGCAGTTACCTCAACCACGGGAGGCTTCCCCGGCTCTCCTCCGTAGGCATCATAAGCGGGCATCTCCTTCCACTGCTCGGTGGCTTCCGTCTTCTCCTCATTGGCCAATCAGAATGCTTCTCCTTTCGGCCAATCGGGAAACGCGTCTCACACCCACGCTTCCCGATTGGCGGAGAGGCGATTCAGTGTTAGAATAGCGAAAAATCATTCGCTATTCTAACACACCTGGGTGGGCTCTGGCCTCTGGCTCTAATCAGGTGCTTCAAAAAAAAAAAAAACCCTGCCGCTGTTATTCATGCAGTATCACCAGATTGAAACAGCTGCTGCACAGAGTTTTTTGTTAGTTCACTGTTTATCCTAGGCATAATTGTTTTTTATTTTTTGCTGCAATTCATGCGCCCGCCACCCTAAAAGGGGTCGGATGCATGAATAGGGGGTGGCGGCGGCAATTGAAAGAGGAGGCGGTGCTCGTGCGCCCTAATGGACGGGCAGCTCCTGACTGTAATGCTTACCGAAGAGAAGCATGCAGATCTGACCTTATTGGTCTACTGCTTCATACAGCCATGGCCACCACAGGCATAGCCTATTGCATTAGGGTGTGCACCCCAAAGCTCAAACACACATGGGTCTGTGTGTGTATATATATATATATATATATATATATATATATATATATATATATATATATATAAACACACACACAAGCTTATAAATAAATGTAAAACAAAATTTAAAATGTATTAAACCATGGACTACGTGAGTAGAGCAGTGGACGTGTCCTGTTTTTTTTTGGGGGGGGGGTTGTATTATTTTTTTACAATTTTATTTTTTTAATTATTTTTTACAATTTTTTAGGAGCCCCGTTGGGGGGCTTTGGTGAAATAGCAGGGGGAATTTGCGCTGCACGGGGTGATTAGGGTGTGCCCAGGCGCACCCAGCAACACCCACTTGCGCATGCCTATAATTGCCATCATGTCGTTAGCCTGGCATTCCAATTCAACACTTTTATCTCCTGCCTTTGCAACAGCAAATCAGCCAATATGTAGTCCAGGAAGCCTTCATCTATATTGGAGCTCTCCTTCAATAATAAAAAAAAAATAATCTGCAAATGTAGCCTCATTATGTTTGTGCAGGCATGCATGACACCAAAAGAAAACAAAAATTGAGTCTATGAGTCACACAGGTGACACAAATATAGATGAGTGTCTTGATTGTTGATACACCAAATTAAATCTTCCACCATGAGATAAACCACCACCAATAAAGGATGTGCTGTTACCAGAGAGCATTGACCACCTATTACTGGGGGTCAGAGAAGGCTTAGTATCTCAAATGCTCCATTGCCATTTGTAGGTCAACATACGGAAGACGGGGAACATCATTCCAGGCAGCCAATGAGAAAATCACAGGTCCTCTTGCTCCAAGTGGACGCACCAAATGGCATACCCCTTTGTGATGGCTTGCTGGGACACCTCAAAGGAACTACAACTTACAGGAACTGGTCAATGGACCCAGCACAGAGCAATTACAGAGCCCAACACACAAATCATCAGCCGTGTGTCTGCCATCGGGCACACTTACCCAGTCATTCTAAAGGGCACAACTGGCACAGGTTTCACCCATCTAAGTGCCATGCTATGACTGCCTGTGCAAATATACACAGGAGTTATCAATGCGAGTTTAGAACTTGCCACAATTTTTCCACTACAAAGGAAAAGCAGTCACAAGGAGCATTGCTTACCTAAAAAATTTTTAGTTTTTCACAGCAGCCAGAATGGCTTCTTCCAGTATTATGCTGGTTTACCACCCCACCGAGACCAAAAGTGTCACCCCACTTTATAATGAAGCAATTATCACTTTTAACAACCCACCGCCACCTCCACAAACTTACCTCAACTGTTGACTTAAGGGTGGCCATATGCATCCCAGTTCTGGCCTAACCCCCTACAATAATGGGACCACTGAGGGCTTTTTACTGGAGAAACAAAAGCACTTCTCATCAGAAGCAAATGTTATTGCATGCACATTCTGCAAGGGACCCGATCCCTGGCCTTCCTAGAGAGAAGCATCAATGATGGCTGTGGTTTTGCAGACAGACAGATGTTATCACCATTCTCAGTGTCTATCGTAATAAGCATGTTACAAAAGAAATGGTCGCTATTGCCAACATCAACCTGAGCCCAGCTATCCTATTTCTAGCACAGGTTAGAGGCGAGGCTCACAATTTACCAATTGTTTCATTCAGAAACCTTATTTATCAGAAAGACAGCTGTAACAAAATTTGTCCTCCCAACATCAAAAAAGGTTGCGAGGTCCCATAAAAATCCCTTGAATTCATTCCAGTGCCTTGTTTGGGTGCTTTGGTTTTTACACAAACGCATTTATTTTATTTATTTATTTATTTATGGTACTTATATAGCGCCTTCAATTTACGCAGCGCTTTACATATACATTGTACATTCACATCATATATGTAGCGAGTGTGCATATCATGCCAAAATGGGTAGGATTGGCAACTTCTACCCACAAGATCACATCCATTCTTCCAGATTCTATCTGAGATGTCTTGCCTTGTGTATAATATATCCCTGTTTATTTGCTTTTTCTGTATGTCACTGGGTTACTTAGTACATAGATAGTATACATATTTTTAAATAAAGAATAAAAAAAAAAATTAAAAAATTAAAAAAGAAGTGAGTGGCCCCCAAAACATAAGGGTCCAGGACCTTACTTAGAACCCGGTTACTGTAGGGCCAGTGGTTCTCAACCTTACCCCTCAAGTACCCCCAACGGGCCATGTTTTGGGAACTTCCCCTAGATAAAATAGCTCTTATCAATACCATGTCATTGACATTGATTTAAAGCAGCTGTGCAAAGTAAAGGAAAACCTAAAAACATGACCCATTGGGGGTACTTGAGGACTGAGGTTGAGAACCACTGCTGTAGGCAACTGATAAATCTCCTTCAGTTTAAAGAGACTCTGCCACCAATTTAAAAATGCAGATAAAAGCACAAAAAGCAAGTATTTTAAATGCTTATTTGCAGATTTTCATTTCTAAAAATGATTTTCATTCACTTGCAATGTTCCATTAAACTTGCTGGAAATGTTGGCTATTCCAAGAAGAGTCAATTCCCTAGCACAAGCCCCTCCCTTGACATTATAGCCCTCTCCTCTTCTGGGTGTGTCTAATTACTCTCTGTGCTGGCACAGCTCCTCTACTTGTTCTCTTATCTCCCTACATAACCTTTTATGTAGCTACTGGGGGGGGGGGGGGGGGGTGAAGGGGAATGCTATAGAGCAGGTGTGGGCAATTAATTTTCCCAAGAGGCCACATGAAAAACTGGGACTGTTGTGGAGGGTCGAACTTTATCCACTTGACAACCATAGTACCTAGTACGTGATCCGACACTTCCGTGTTGGCACTGCACATGTGTGCGCCGGCGGTTATTCTGCTCAACAATAATTTTGGACCTGGGAAGGTCTGTAAATACGTAAACATAGATAAAGAAAACCTGGTGCTAAGAATAATAACTACATCTGCTCATGAAATAGGTCTCTTTCTGATGGATGGTTAGGGGGTGGTGGTAAATACTGTAGGCTGAACCACAGCTTTACTCCCGCCCACCCAAACTGTACAATAACAGGCTGTTTACATGTCCTGGCATTTTTACCTTGGGCTGCAGATAGGGTGACCACGAGTTCCGGATTGCCCCGGGAAAGTCCCGCATTTTGCAGGTCTATCCCAGGTCCCGGCCACCTTCATTTTAGGACAATACAGTGTCCCGGAATGAATCTGACTGTACTTGTCCTGGCCAGTAATGTCTGGAGAGGCACAATCCCCAACCCCTGTTTGTGATTGGAGAAATCATAAATCCAGTCTCTTGTGTCTAATCACTGCAGGGCAGTGTAGAGCCAGCGTTGGAACAAGGTAAAACGGGTCACGGCCAGCCAGGACAAGTACTGTCAGTGATCAAAGTGGTGATGCAGTGGTCTTTTTTGGGCACGTGATCAGTGCTCCTGGGTAGCGAGTGCACCCACTGCCACGGCTGTACTGTGATTCATTACAGTAAAAGCTGATTGGTGGGAAGGGGGGTGTCCCTGTATGGCAGTTTGGAAATGGGGTCACCCTAGCTGCAGAGTCAGACAAATGGCACAGTTTGTCAAACTCTCCCATGAAGGTGAGAGGCTAGCTTAAAGTGGAGGCATCGAGGGCCGGATTTGGCCCTGGGGGTCCACAATTTGCCCAGGTCTGCTGTAGAGTATCACTTGAGGGATAGCTCTGAGTCTGCTGGGGCCGTTAACATTACATCCAATATGGTGGACCTGGCAGAAGCCTCAGGACTTTGGAATGTCTACACAAGAGGGGAATTTATCGCTTAGTGTCACTTTAAGACAAAGCTACATAATAGAGTACACGGTACAACAAACTCTAGCCACCAATCAATCAGATTTCAGTTTTCTTTAGCCTTTTGCCTACTAAATAATAAAAGGTGATTGGAGGTTACTGTATACTCTAGCATGCGTTTTTTTTCCATAGTGACCAGCAGGAAAGCTATATTAAGTTATGAAGTTCTATTTCTCTCTAATCAATGTGCTGTGCCCACTTGAGGCAGTCCGCTGTGCCAGCTCTCTGCTCCCCCTCCTGCTTGTCTTTGTCTCGGCCATGTTCCCATACCCTCCTCCTCCTCTCCCTCCTCCCAAGCAGTGCCCTTTCTCCGATCTGTTTTCCACTTGTTGGTATCTCTGGTTCTCAGTCTGACACTGCCTCACTGTTCTGTCCACCAGCCCGGACATCACACCCCACTGCTCGTCTGTGTTTTAATGTCAGCAGGAAAAAGTGCAAAGTGTCATAGTAGCACATGATTAATGGTCAGATTATTCAGGCATGTGTCAAGGCATGTGCCCGGGTTTTATTAGGAAGCAGGGAATAATGCAATGGGGTATTGTAGAGGAAAGGTAGTAGAGTCATGGATTGGTTCCCCCGCAGGTGGGAAACCACTCTGTAAATGGACGAAACAAAGGAAAGAATGGGGTTTCATGAAATAGGAAGAGAAAGCAGAGAGGACAGAGGAGGGAGAGAGAAGAGGGGGAAAGAGAGGAATAGAGGGAGAAAAGATATTTAGGTTAGAAAGAGAGAGGGACAGGAGAAAGAACGGAGGAGAGATCAGGAAGGGAGGGGTGAAGGGGTGTAAGAGAGAAGGAAAGAGGAATGGAAACACAAAGAGCAGAAGAGAGAAAAGGAAACACATTCATACTATATAAAACAAAACATATTATGTTTAACCAAGTTGTGGACAACTTTCTTAATATAGGGGGTCCTCAAGTGTGGCCCCCAACAACACCAAAGGGCCAAACATAAAATTCAGTGAATATTCAGTATCAGAGACAGCAGACACACAACAGAGTATAAACAAAGACTATGGGTATGATACAAGAGATGGTCAGAGACTGCAGACACAATACAAGAGATGGTCAGAGACTGCAGACACAATACAAGAGATGGTCAGAGACTGCAGACATGATACAAAAGATGGTCAGAGACTGCAGACATGATACAGGAGATGGTCAGAGACTGCAGACATGATACAAGAGATGGTCAGAGACTGTGGACATGATACAAGAGATGGTCAGAGACTGCAGACATGATACAAGAGATGGTCAGGGACTGCAGACATGATACAGGAGATGGTCAGAGACTGCAGACATGATACAAGAGATGGTCAGGGACTGCAGACATGATACAGGAGACTGTCAGACTATGAACATGCTATTGGAATTGTTGGAGACTGGGGACATGCTTCAGGAGACATTCATAGACTAGAGACATATTACAAGAGCCTGATAGAAATCACTACTATAACAGGGCACTATGGAAACACAGATTAGTGGCAGCAGGGGTTCTGAGGGCCGCACAGGTTGTGCACCAGGGGCTTAACCACTTTACAACTACCTAACACACGTGTGGCAATAAAAGGGTGGGCTTTATTGCACGCCGCACGTACACCATATTACCAAAAGTATTGGCACAAGGTTTAGAAGTCTATGGGAATGTTTGACCATTCTTCCAGAAGCAGATTTGTGAGGTCAGGCACTGATGTGGATGAGAAGGCCTGGCTCGCAGTCTCCACTCTAATTCATCCCAAAGGTGTTCTATCGGGTTGAGGTCAGTGAAGGCCAGTCAAGATCCTACACCGCAAAACTCACTCATCCATGTCATGGAGATGGGCTTTATTGTGGCATCCACTAAAAGCAGTAAGATTAGCTTTTATTACCACACGGGGTGGAAACATTGCACCCATTATCTATATTCTTCATATTAAATACAGAAAAGTAGAATCTAATTAGTTGCTACAGGAAACCTAAAAGTTCATCTTTCAGACACTATCATGTTTTAGGCCCATGACCTGCAAACCTGGTGCAGGGCAGAGCAGGTAAAATCTCTATATGCAAGGGTAATAAGGTTGCATTTTAGGTATAGGGAAGTGTTATGTTAATACATAATTATTGTATGATGTATTTTCTTATTAGATTAGACAAGTACTTGTGTGGTCCTTTAAATCTGTTCTTTCAGTTTATCCATTTAAAATGCATTACTGAGCTTAGCAATCTTGAAATCAGCATTTTTGAGCGTAGCGCTCTTGAGTTTGTTGAGAGGAAAACGAATAGAGGAAAAACTAATGTTATTTTTATGAGCACCGGGCTGTGTTCCATTTAATAATCTCATTTTACTTCCTAATCTTGATGTACCCCCGCAGAGAGTGAACATTCTCAGGATCCAGCTGTCACAATCAGAGGACCTCGAAGACCTGGTAAGCCAAAGCTGCATGCAAAACAAAAACCATCTACAACGCACGTATATGGTGGAAAGGTCATTCACAACCAATGCATGCATTATGCATAGACTTACGTTTCAGGTCTGTGGCATGGTGTTTGTGGAAGACTCCATCTAAACTAACTTGCACAATAAAAATGCAAGTCAATATACCAAAAATGGTAGGACCCTTTTTTTTCGAAGCATACTGCAAGGCAAATTCTGTGTACAGGTTCTTCTGAAAACAAAAGGATATTCTAATGTCCATGCATGTGCTGCATTGGAACATGCAGGAAAATGCATGGGGTCACTGGTAAGAACCAAGCCTCAAGAGACCTTCTGACATTGGAAAACGAATGTCCAATGTAGTCATTCTGATTAGGTGGTGTCCCTAATATTTGTAGGCCACTGAATGAGTTTGCTAAAGGGAAGATGGCAAACCAGGGTGAACCTTCCCAGCCTATTTCTATTGTATACCATTGTCTGTAGCTTTACACCTTCCCTCTTCTAAAAACATGCAAGTTTCCTCAATACAATGTTGGTAAATGAAAAAATAAATCTATATTTAGAGAAATTGTTTTCCAGCTGTCTTCTGCCTAATATTTCTAGGCAACTTTACACCTATGTGCTATAGGTGGCCTCTGCACTTTGCACTATTGACAGCTTACTCTGTGAATTCCCATGTACCCCAATTTTCCTCCATGTCACATGTAGCCTTCTCCTCGCTTAGACCATCATGACAGGATGGGCCCCATCTAGCATCTCCACCTCATAGTAAGATGCTGTTTTCTTTCATACTTGGCTCTGTGCTAATTTATGCAATTTTGCATATTAAAATGGTCATCAAAAAGATGTACTTAAAAAGTGGAACACATCAATTTAACGGTCTCCCAAAACAGTTACATTCAAGCCATGGTGTGAAAGATAATTGTCACCGTTGCTTTTGTTCTCAACTGAAATGTTAATGCGGAACTTCACTCAAAAGAGTCAGTTCCGCTTTTCTACCTAGTTCTGAGAGGTTCCCGCTCCCACTTCCGCTGAGTGATAGGCGACGGGAGCAAAGTTTGGCCCTCTCTTTTCCCGCAGCCTTCTGGGACATTGGACATGTCTATGGACCATTCACTAAGCACAGCATGGCTCGCGCATGTAAAGTAGGAAGCTGGCTGTGAAGCTGCAAGGAGTCAAAGATGGCTTCTCACATTGAACATGCTGGCGCAGAGGACCTGAAGACTGGCAAAAGAATTGGCATGGGTGAGGATGGCACTGGATCCCTGGATGTGTATTTTTTTTTTTTTTTTAAGTCAGCAGCTACATTATTTGTAGCTGACTTCTACATTTTTTGTTTCCAGGGTGAAAATCCCCTTTAAGCTATCAAATGCCTGGTGTCATACTTGATTAAATGTACTGCACCATTGCAGCTGCAGATCAAACAGAGGCTAAGATGGTAGCTTCCTTGGATGTAGGAGAGGAGGCTTTAAATCCAGATTAAGGATGACAGTTCCAGAACTTGTGCCTTCAGAAACAAGTCACCTGTTCTTTACATTACTACTTTATGAGAGGTCCTCGCTAATATTCTTATGGGATAAAAAGACATCGAGTAAGTCAATCAATCCATCATAAAACGTCAGTCTTTTGTGGAGTCACCTTTCCATATAGTTGACTGGAAATCAACTTTAAGTTGAATGAATTGCATATAATAATTTTATATCAAAGCATCTTTATCATTTACAGCAAGTATTCCACGCATTAAATTCAGAAAGTGCTGATCACTGCATAGTCACAGGGCTCCCGGGAAAATGAAGGGGTTAAGCTCCGGGGCAGCAAATGGCATGGGCACTCAGTAATTGTCCGCCGTAGCCTGGGCAGCGCTAGTCACCATGGTGACCTTTGGGGAGAGGCTTAGCTGGGTTGGAAGGAGAAGGGGGGTTGTTACATTCACCAAGGCAGGCGGCAGAGAGGTGGAGAGGTGGGAGAGACAGAGCACTAGGGACAATACCTTAGATATGCCAGGCTCTATTCACAGATACTGAAACTCAGTATTCAGGACAACGGCAAACCCCAAGCCTGGGCCTCATGCATAATGTGTTATTATATTCATGCTAACAACCCAACAACACACAAACAAGTTGAATTAAAGAATCATTTCATTCAGCAAAGCATTCTAAAACTTGCTTCTGCCCCCCCATATTGCCATTTGCAGTCTATAGAAACAAAATCACCACAATATACTGGCTTACTTCTATAAGACCATATGAAATGTCTTCAGTTTTGTGTAAAAAGCCAAAAGCTCAACCTAGCTGATAATTTGGTTGTGAAGAAAACCATCTTCTGGCTTCTTAAACCCCTTAGGGACTTTAGTGGCTAGGCCTAGGCAGCAGAGATCCCAGCTCCGTCCACCGGCCATAGCTTTTATAAAGGGGGCACACATTATAGAGGATGCAGTTGGGGGGGTGAGACGTCAACATCTGGATATCTAGCGTCCACAGATGAGAAAAAGTTAATTGCTATGGAGAAATGTTACCACCCTGACATTAGCAGCCACCAAGTGACTATGGCTGCCATAGTCCACCCAAAACTCACGTATTAGGTTTGAGTACATTTAAAGTGGATATTCACTCCAAAAACAAACCTTGTCCCATTGTCCTCTCCTGCATTCTCCTGGGATATCCACATCACATATCGCAGGAGGCTGCAGGAGCCGGGACACACAGGAGCTGGAATGCAGACCTAATGGCATGTCATCAGGGGCCGGAGTTCTGTCAAAATAGCCAATTCAAGATCTCCAATTATGTGACGTCCGGTTACTGTAAACCATCATTAATTGGAGATTTCGATTAATTGCTGTTTTGACACAACACCGGCAAGCTTGTACACTCTGGTACATGAAGACTTTGCTGTTTTGATACAACAGGTAACAAGACAAAAGTTGTCGCCGCCGCGGAGGCGGCCATTTTGTTGGGTAGTATCGGAGTGGACTATAAATATCCGCTCATAATACTGTGTACTGGAGTGTATATGGTTGCCGGTGTTGTCAAAACAGCAAGTCGTCGAAATCTCCAATTACTGACGGTTTACTATAACCGGAAGTGACGTAATTGGAGATCTTGATGAACTCGCTATTTTGACGGAACACCAGCTGCACAGAGAAAATAGCAGCACAGGACCTGGCATGGGGCAGTGCAGCAGGGGAGTCAAGAAAAACAGCACTGGATTAACTGGGTGGGTGAATATGCTCATTTAGGATAAATGTTAAGGTAAAGTTCCTTTTAAACTTTTACTAGATTTAGATTTGTTTCTACCTATTGTAGGCAGGTCCCATCTGCTTCCTCCACTGTAGTTGGCACCCCGACCGGCATTACAGCCTGGAGTCAAAGTCAGGGGAAACTCTGTTTCTCTATGGTTTCCTGGCTCCTGAAAGGCAGCATTCCGGTTGGCTGCGCTGCATTCAGGTAAACCTTAGTGGCCATCTTAGGTCAGCAGAGTCTTTTAAAGTCACTGCCCCCAGGTTTTGGCGCACAATTGGGAGTAGGGAAGTGTAGGGACAGGTCACCCGTCTGTCAGAGACAGTACTAGCGACAGGGAAAAGTTCTAGACGAGTAGAAAAAGCATAGGGTTCGCCACTTCACTGGACTTCTTCCCACTTGGGCACAAGACGGCCAGACCGCATTCTGCCTCTCCAAATAGGCGTTGTCAGTTTGGCTTGAACCTGCTTTACTACACGCTATTGGAATTCATGCGTGTTCCCGGTTGGGCTGTCAACCCACTAGGTTTGTTGTGAACTGTCTTTGCTTTACTTCAACACAAGTTCTTTACATTGAAACCGGACTGTGAGTGTTATTGCAGCTGTACCACGCTGCACCCACCTACACTATTATCTATGCTGGTCATAAAAGGGCTAGTAATTATGCATATTAAAATTTTTTCATTAACTAAGTTCCAGGAGAAGGAGTCTAAACCTAAATGATATGCTTCTCCCTAACCTGTTGTGCAGTGGGGCTATTTGCTACTATCACTATCTTAACTGCACTTGAAGAAGTTGGGCAGATCACGGCGGACATTTTGCTACTTAAACTATAAGCATTTACAGGCAGGCCTCTTGATCCTAGATTTTCTTGTATTAGTATATTATGGTGTGTTAGATAAAATTGCTACATACATTTACATGCAATTCAAACCAACTGAAATGGGGTTCTTCAAACACATTTCTGAAACAAATGTCAAAACATGCAACGCCCTTTGTGAGGAGGGGGTCAGCAATGAAAAGCTTCATAATTCTTTATGTATTGGTTCCTGTTAAGGTATTTATAAAAAGGATTGATCACACGGGTCTTAATTTTAGAATTATTCTTCATGCATGACTGCTAGGACAATGGGAACCCCAACAGCTAATGATGTTTCCCGTAGATGCAGTATCATGGCTAGGAGTACTTTACATGCACAACGATGATCACTCTTAGGTAACACAATCGATAAACAAAGATTGAACGGTTTGGATTTTCATCATTTCAATCCAAAAAGAGTACCGTATTTGCAGCAGATCAGTTATAAATCCATTTGATTATAGCTGCCTTTGAGTCCATTCAAGTGCTTATTTTATTCTTCTAAGCCCTGATGAAGGGGTAGTTTTGTTACCCTTAAAATACGTTGGATGTTACGGTATTACAAACAATTAAAAGCACTTTGGACTCTTTCACTTTGTGGTTTGGCGCCAATTTGTAAGTCTATACTTTGAGTAAACAATTACAACTAAGCTCCTCTGTGCATTATGTTTGTTTCTATGGAGGACGAATAGGGAGATGGTGGGCAGTTCTGGCAAGGTGGACCAAAAGCAGTCATGAGAGGTTATATATAACATGCTTGACTTACTGTGCAGAAGTGGGTGTAGGCCCCATGATTTACTAAAAAGGCCTGTAGCATTTGTGAAACTAAATTGTGGTTATGTCCAGTGCAGAAGAAAGCATTGGGGTTGATTTACTAAAACTAGAGAGTGAAAAATCTGGTGCAGCTGTGCATGGTAGCCAATCAGCTTTCTAACTTCAGCTTGTTCAGTTAAGCTTGGTCAATAAAACCTGGAAGCTGGTTTCTATGCGGAGCTGCGCCAGATTTCTATGAATAGTCAAGAAAAATAAAAAGTTCCAACTATTAAATATAGGTGGTGCATGGACAGTTTAAGGTTCTTGATGGAGTTTTGTCACAGGCCAAAGTTAGGACAACACTGTTCTACCATGACCTTCTATATCAGGTTATTTCAAAGGAATTCACAGATTCACAATTTTCCTTTAGCTAATTAAGGAGTTCTGTAAAGTGTATGAGGAATGTGAAATCCTTGTTCAACGTTTGCACACACACAGCCTCCATGCTCCCCCCACACACCTTCCAGGAGTCGGTATAAAAGGATTCTTTACATCAGTGAGTTCTCTACCCTACCCCCTTCCAATTGTTTGACTTGACTGGAGAGGCACATCGAAAAATGTTTGCGAAGCTGAAAAGGAAGCCTTGTTAACCATTCCGCTGCTAGATCCGTCCACCGCTCACCAAAATAATGATAGAAAGTTACTGCAGCAAGATTATTATCCAAGTTCTCCATGTAACCATAAATGTATAGTCAATTTTCCTTGTATGGAGGACACCAAGGACAAAGGTCTTAAATGGTCCACTACCTTACAGTGCCCATACTTACATGGATCACCTGCTGGTCATCAAAGTGTATAAAAATCCTAACAATTAATTTCTCTTATTTGCTCCTTTTTGGTCTGTTAAATATACCATTGAAAGCATTTTGTTATAAATTTTCAATAATTGCAAAAAACACCTAAAGATGCCACCTGAAATAATATGGATTGATAACTTCCTGTGCCAACTGTCACCAGTTAGCATTGTTCCCAGCTCTCTCTGTGGACTACAGAAAAACTCACACCTACGTTATGGAGAACATGAGAGGGAGAGTTGTTCTGTAGTCCTGCCTTGGGGTGACAACACCCTAGGGCAGGAATTATATTACTGGCAGGATCACTAAAGAGAAGAAAAAAAATCTAAAAATGTAAACAAATGCATCCATCACATCTAAGGACTGGTAAGTAATTACATACACTATATTACCAAAAGTATTGGGATGCCTGCCTTTACACGCACATGAACTTTATGGCATCCCAGTCTTAGACCATAGGGTTCAATATTGAGTTGGCCCACCATTTGCAGCTATAACAGCTTCAACTGGCCTGGCTTGCAGTCTCTGCTCTAATTCATCCCAAAGGTGTTCCATCAGGTTGAGGTCAGGACTCTGTGCAGTCCAGTCAAGTTCCTCCACCCCAAACTCGCTCATTCGTGTTGAAACAGGAAGGGGCCACCCCTAAACTGTTCCCACAATGTTGGGTGCGTTGAAAATGCCTTGGTATGCCGACGCCTCAAGAGTTCCGTTCACTGAAACTAAGGAGCCAAGTCCAACCCCACACCATAATCCCCCCTCCACCAAATGATTTGGACCAGTGCACAAAGCAAGGTCCATAAAGACATGGATGAGCAAGTTTGGGGTGTAGGCACTTCACTGGTCCTGATCTCAACCCAATAGAACACCTTTTGGGATGAATTTAGAGGGGAGACTGCGAGCCAGTGCCTGACCTCACAAATGCACTTTTGAACGAATGGTCAAACATTCCCATAGACACACTCCTAAACCTTGTGGACAGCCTTCCCAGAAGAGTTGAAACCGTTATAGCTGCAAAGGGTGGGCCAACTCAATATTGAACCCTATGGACTCAGGCTGGGATGCCAATAAAGTTCATATGCATGTAAAGGCAGGCGTCCCTATACTTTTGGTAATATAGTGTATGTGTTGGAAAGATTAAATATATTTTTTTGTGTGACCATCTACCAACAATTCTCACAAGCCCCACTGATCCCAAGCAAAGCTTTATTTGATCACATTGCATGACGGATATAGTAATATATGGCTACTTATAGCCTGCAGTCCTGGAATGGGAATTGAAAGGTTAAGGCTATGTCATACATACAATTTTGTTGCAGCCGAAAAATTACTACTAGAAATCGCTAATGCCAGCCATTAACAGTGATTTGTAGCTAGCAACATAATCGCTATAGTCGTTGGCAACTTGTTGCTAAGAGGCAATTTATGGCAGCAAAAGGTCAAACCTGTGCTACATCATTATGTTAGCATTTCTTGCCACAAATTGCTCTCCTTCAATGATCTGTAACGAAGCCATGCCGAGCGATTGTGGCTCGGCATGGCAATTCCATAGAAAATAACTACAATTTCCTTAGAGAGAAATTGTAAAAAATCTCTGCAAACAAATCACCAACGTGGTATTATTTTTATACAGGATTTATATAGCGCCAACAGTTTACATAGCACTGTACAACATAAAGGGAGACTGTACAGTTACAATGCAGTAAAATACAAGAGAGGGCCCTGCTCACGAGAGCTTACAATCTAATAGAGTGGTATGACTCTTATGCCGCGTACACACGAGCGGACTTAACGGCAGACTTTGCCCGGCGGACGGGATTTCGTCAGACAATTCGATCGTGTGTGGGCTCCAGCGGACTTTGTTTTCTCAAAAGTTGGACGGACTTAGATTTGAAACATGTTTTAAATCAATCCGTCTAAATCGAGTCCGGACGAAAAGTCCGCTCGTCTGTATGCTAGTTCGACGGACAAAAAGCCACGCTAGGGCAGCTATTGGCTACTGGCTATGAACTTCCTTGTTTTAGTCCGGTCGTACGTCATCACGTACGAATTCAACGGACTTTGGTGGATTGTGTGTAGGCAAGTCTGTTCATTCACAAAGTCCGTCGTAAGGTCCGTCGAAAAGTCTGCCGTAAAGTCCGACCGTGTGTACGCGGCATAAGTTCATCTAAACATTTTTTGGGTAAATGGTTACATCATCATAAACAGTTTCTTATGTCTGAAACTCCTCTTAATTAGATTCCTGTGCTTGAGCTAACAGGTTTGCATTCCAGCCCTCAACAAAGGATCAAGGATCTCCTCTACGAATGTTGAATTTTTAATTTGCTTTATTAAGTAGAATGCAACATCACAAATATGAAGACCCCCAAGGTGGGTGAGAACGCCCAAATTCAAGGCAGATGGGAACAGAGCAAGGAGTTAAGACAGGGGATGTCAACACCAAGGAGTTAGGACAGGGGATCTAAACAACAAAGTGTGTTAGGAAAGGTGATCTCAAAATCAAGGAGTTTGGACAGGGGATCTAAACAACAAAGTGTTAGGAAAGATGATCTCAAAATCAAGGAGTTAGGACAGGGGATCTAAACAACAAAGTGTTAGGAAAGGTGATCTCAAAATCAAGGAGTTAGGACAGGGGATCTAAACAACAAAGTGTTAGGAAAGGGGATCTCAAAATCAAGGAGTTAGGACAGAGGATGTCAACACCAAGGAGTTAGGACAGGGGATCTCAACACCCAAGAGTTAGGACAGGGGATCTCAGCACCAGACTCCTTATGTGAGAAAATAAGCCAAAAGGGGACTCAGTCCACCAGACCCTTGCAGCCCCAAGGATTTTGCCAATAAAAAGGGCCAAAATATAAGCCAAAATGAAAAGAAGATGCACTAAGCAGGTAGGCTATGTGTTCACTGAGTGCAGCTAAGGCTTCAAGTCCATGGTTGCTTTTTCCCATACAGTGTAAAAACCAGGCAAAATGTTGGCATGTGGGAAGCACAGGCGGTGTGTACAGCAGCCTGTCAAAAATCAGTGACAGGCTAAAAATTAGTGTGGTACATTGTTCCAAGTGGTACTCAAGTACAGGGCCATTTTTCTTTTCTATGTTCTCCTTGTCAATGCAGATGTATTGGGCTGTAAGGTATCCCCTGCCTGAACTCAATGCTGGTAACAGACAGTCAATGAGGTACTACTAGAATTACATGGAAGAGAACTAAAGGGTTTTGTTAAAGTAGAACTTTGGCCTGTTGATCCTGCCATTGAAGTCCTCTTCATGCAGCCTTCTGTGATGCTGCAGTGCTTCTGAATTCAGAGTAGAGTTGGTAGTAGGCTGCACACATGTGCATGGGAGTTAATTCATCTGGGGACCAAAGCATACCACGATTGCAGTTGCACACTTAGCTGCTCATACAATATAAGCCTACCTAGTCACATTTTTTTTTTTTTTTTTTTTTTTTTTTTTTACACTTACAGTACCTTGCAAAAGTATTCACCGCCCTTGGCATTTTTTGTGCCGGGGGAAAACTTTTGCAAGGCACTGTAAGTTCCACTTTAACTGATCGCCTTTATTTCCCCTTTCAAATGTTTAAAGATGTAAGCCTTTTCATCAAAGATTATACAATACTGAGTTTATAAACTGCATATCTGACTCAAAGTTAACTTTATTCCTAGAGCACCTGATTGTAGGCCGACATGAATCGGAACCAAAAAATATCAGTTACCTTTGCATGGCGTGCTAAAGCATGTATAGGCGACACTGTGTCTTCACCATATTACTTGCATGCTAAATCATACATACCAAGACATGCCTGACTTCATTAAACCAACACATATAAAACACAAGCTAAAAAATTACCAAAATACCTCCCCAATTTCTACCCGACCACATCAACACAAACGTGGCCTAGACACAACCGGTGGAGGCGTTCTTGAGGGTTATTAAGTATAGAATGTTCTGTTGGAGTGCCAAGCCTGCAGAATAATGACGCTTTTCACACCCTGCCAGGTATTATTCTCATAATTCGACTCGGAAAGGAAACTCGATCACTAAAAGAAGTTTTAGGAGTTTACAAATAGCTTTTCTTAGTTGTCTATAGCATTTAAACATTGTCTTAAAGGCTCAGTTCACTTAAAGGACAAATTATTATGTGAAACATATGCAACAACGGCATTCAATATAATTTGGCCTTTTCTTATTTCATATTTTTTTTTTTACATTTTGCTCCATGTTAACATACAGACCAAGCACTCCATCAAAGGTTAAGAGAACGGAAGAAACTAAAATAGGTTTTAAAAAAAAAAAAACTTGTTGCAAATCTGCAGTGTAATGCCCCATACACACAATCGGATTTTCCGACAACAAATGTTGGATGTGAGCTTGTTGGCGGAAAGTCCGACCGCGTGTATGCTCCATCGAACATTTGTTGTCGGACTTTCCACCAACAAATGTTGGCTAGCAGGTTCTCAAATTTTCCGCCAACAAATGTTTGTTGTCGGACTTTCCGATCGTGTGTACACACAAAATCGGACAAAATCCATGCATGCTCGGAATCAAGTAGAAGCCGGAGATATAACTAGCATTCGTAAAGGAGATATCACGTACGTCTTGTACTTCACTACATTCGTAATTGTTGGCCAACATTTGTGTGACCGTGTGTATGCAAGACAAGTTGGAGCCAACATCCTTCGAACGAATATCCACGGTTTTGTTGTCGGAAAGTCCGATCGCATGTATGGGGCATTATGGTTTGTCCAAACCTCTGTCACTGCTACTTCTGCTGGACAGCTTGGTCTGCATTTAAGTGTGTAAAAAAGTAATTCATTTACTGATAGTATCACTCAATGCATTAAGCCCATGGAGCCATCAGGCTATTTTTTTTGCAAAGGTGGTCCTTTACAATGAAAATTCCCATTTTAGCTATATTACATGCCAACCACAGATCTGTCTATGTACAGGCAACATAAATAATGGCTGTATCTTCCCTTACGCCAGAGTACTAAGTGTGATCCTAGACCTGTCCTTTCGACCCAAAATCCAGTCCCTCTCAAAAGCTTGTAGACTTCACCTTTGTAACATCTCTAAAATTCACCCCTTTTGTAACTAATGAAACCACCAAGCTTCTTATTCACTCCCTTGTTATTTCTGGCCTTGACTATTGCAACCCTATTCGCATAGGCCTACCTTTCCAAAGGCCTCTCCTCTTCAGTCTATCATGAATGCTGCTGGCATACTCATCCATAATACCAACCGCTCAGTGTCTGCCACCCCTCCCTGCCAATCCCTCCATTGGCTTCCAATTGCCCATCTAATTAAATTCAAAATACTAACAATAACATACAAAGCCATTTACAATTCTGTCCCGAGCCACATCACCCATCTTGTCTCCAAATATCACCCAAACCATCCTCTCTGCTCCTCCCAAGATCTCAAGCTCTTTTGTCTCCTCCTCTCATGCTCATCTCCAGGACTTCTCCAGAGCCTCTGCCACCCTCTGGAACTCTCTCCCTCAATCTTTCTTCCATTCTCCTACTGTGGCTGCCTTTAGGCGATCCCTGAAAATGAATCCCTTCAGGGAAGCCTATCCAACTAACTGTATTTTTATCTCTTCCATCAGCTCATCCCCTACAGTTAGAAGCTTTTGTACCACCCAATTAGATTGTAAGCTCTTATGAGCAGGCCCCCCTTAACCCTAATGTATTTTATTGTATTGTAACTGTACTGTCTCCCTTTAAATTGCAAAGCACCGTGCAAACTGTTGGCGCTGTATAAAAATAATATTTAAAAAACTGCATTTATTGCCCATCCTGTCTGTTGATGGCAGCGATGTACAATAGGCTGGGATGTCCGGTCATTCCTTGAGAGAACAAGGTGCTCCAGTTCAGAATTATTGGCATATTTCATGTCCTCTTGGTACTGCAGATTACATTTCCTGTTTAGAGTTCAGACCTGGGTTGGGATCAGTCAAAGGATTTCCTCCTTTCATGAAATTCCCAACACGTCAAGCCTGCCATTCTGTCACAGACACTGCTGTGCTGGACCCTGGCTGATGGAGCGACAACTGAAGCAGAGCAGTTTGAATGAGGCCTACCCATTGTCACTAGATCCCCTGCTGAAGATAAAAGCCCCCCACTGTTCCTCCATGCGTGCTGCCTAGGGTGGTCACTGCAGTTGGCCACATGTGCGGCACAGCCCTGACTTCTGGCTTCCTAAATCTTTTCAGCCAAGTCAAGAAAGTTTGCAACCATAACCTTTCCCTTGCTCTTGCCGTCATTTGAAAGTTCCAGTGTGATCATCTGCCAATGCAAATTTGCTTCCACTCCCTGATTAAGTCTTTTACAGATACAGAGAGCTATCTGCATATGAAGCTATATCAGAAAGTCATCCATGGCATCCCTTTAGATGTGCATTGCCTGTGGGTTAATTTAGGGTTTTCTGGCAGAAAGATCACTAATGGAGCAGCATGAACATCTGAGCCTAGGTTTACACTGATGCCGAATTGAAATCGTACGAGTTCAGCTGAACACCGATTTGGACGGGGCCCTTGCCGGCATTAGCCGTCGATTTGACATGTCAAATCGCATGTCAAAGCAGCTCGATGTGAACGTGGGCTGAAAGAATGCGGGAGGCACTCCTTAAAGGGGTTGTAAACCCTCGTGGTTTTTCACCTCAATGCATTCTATGCAGTGCAGCAGTGCCCCCATTTTACTTACCTGAACCCTCTCTTTCTCACGCTGGGGACAAGCACATCAGCTCTACCCGGTGTCTCAGGTCCTGATTGGCTAGATTGATAGCAGCGTAGCCAGTGGCTCCCGCTGCTGTCTATCAAATCCAATGATGCGGGAGTCGGGGAGCGGGGCTGAGTGCTGCTGTCTGTGTCAATAGACGCAGCAGCAGGACACGGGATCGTGCCAGCACCGGTGTCCCGAGGGAGAGCGCTTCTCCAACGGGGCACTCGAGAAGAGGAGGAGCCAGGAGCATCACTGAGGGACCCCAGAAGAGGAGGATCGGGGCCACTCTGTGCAAAACCAACTGCACAGAGGAGGTAAGTATGACATGTTTGTTTTTGCTTTTTAAACATGAACCTTTTAACCCTTTTAATAGAGCCAAAGAGAGCAGACTCATTGCACATGTGTAAAGTGACTGTGAAGTCTCTTTTTTTAAAAATAACAAACATGTTATACTTACCTGCTCTGTTGCAGTGGTTTTGCAGAGCAGCCTGGATCCTCCTCTTCTCAGGTCCCTCTTCTGTGCTCCTGGCCCCTCCCTCCTATCGAGTGCCCCCACGGCAAGCAACTTGCTATGGGGGCACCTGCGTTTCAGACATGGAGCTGCTGTTCGGCCCCACCCCCTCTCTCTCCTGATTGGCTAACAGACCTTGATTGACAGCCACGGGAGCCAACGGCACCGCTGCTGCATCTCAGCCAATCAGGAGGGGGAGTCCTGGACAGCCGAGGGACTTGTGGACATCGTTGGAGAGGGATGGGGTTCAGGTAAGTATTAGTGGGTGCTGGGGAGGCTGCTGCACACAGAAGACTTTTTATCTTAAAGAGTTTGTTATCCCCCAAAAAATACAGATCCTGTTCCCTTAAAGCATGTTATACAGCACAGTGCTTGTGCTGTGTCATTTGGACCCCCGTATCCTCTGAAATACCTGGCTGATTCTGCTTAGCTATGCCCTCCCCCCTGCAAACAGACCACAATAATCATGGCTGCTGAGCCCCTGATACTGTGGTCTATTTGCGTGATTCCATCAGCCGCAGCTTGCTCTTCTGTCTCTGTCTCCTGTGTCCTTCTACCCTCTCCTCCTCCCTCCCCTCTCTGCTCATACAATGTAAGCCCCCCCCCCCCCCCCCCCCCCACACACACACACACACCTGCTCCTGCTGCTCTACATGCTCTTATATCTTCTATTACATCATCCCATCCTCTCTGCACCATTAGCAGAAGTTTTCCTGTGCCTGTATTCTGGAAAAATACTGCACGATTCTATCTGCATGAGCTCTGCTCCTGCCGCTCAGCTGATTGTAGGCGGTCTGTGTCTCCTCTCTCCATCTCCTCCCCGGCTGACGTCAGCGAGAGGGCTCAGCCCTGCCCACTGAAGCTATGAGCAGAACAGCAGGGGTACTGGCAGGATTACCAGGTACATCAACAAAGGAGGCAATGTAAGGAGAACTGGAAAACTTTTTCATACAAGTACATGCTAGACACATATCAGGAATATGAAAATGTCAGGATAACATATACTTTAAAGACACTACACCAAAGGCGTGTGCTGCACAGCAGTGATTTTAGGGCAGTCAGCACTGAGTGAAATTAATATAAAAACGCATTACAGCAAATCATTTTTAACTTTACTTAGTAAACATTGGAGTTGATTTACGAAGGGCAAATCCAGTTTGCACTACGAGTGCACATGGAAGTTCACATGGAAGGTGCAGTCGCTTTAGATCTGAGGGGAAGATCTAAAATGAGGGGAAGCTCTGCTGATTTTATCATCCAATCATGTACAAGCAAAAATGCTGCTTTTTATTTTCCTTGCATGCCCCCCTCAGATCTACAGTGACCGCACTTCCAAGTGCACTTGAAAGTGCAAAGTGGATCTGCCTTTAGTAAATCAACCCCAATGTTTTAGTATGGCCCAATCTAATTCAGCACTAGAGCCTAACACGAGGTGTGACATCAATGTGCCTGGTATGCCAGGGAATTCCTCACACTTTACTACATAAGTTAGAATTATAGCCTGTTCAAGATGAAGTCCTATCTTGTAAAATCTAAATCATTTCAGTAGAGCTTCAGTTTATGGCTTATGTCACAAGTCAGGAGATATTTATTACGCTGACAGTTGCTGGGGGTTAAAACGACAAAGAAAAACGTGTGCGATGTATATGAGCGAGCAGATTCTTCTTACATTATTTCCTTGCTTCTTGCTCAGCTTCCCAGAACCCATAAAAAGATCTAGGTTTACTTTTTTGGGGTCTCAAATTCAATCCTCTGACAATTAGACAGGTGGAAGCCTTGCATGCAAAGACAGGAGGGGAATGGCAGAGAAACAAAGCGGTGAGTTAAAGTGGTTGTAAACCCCAGACATGAAATATGAACACATGAGCATATCCCTCTGAAGTGTGTACTTGTCTCAGTTAAGAACAACAGGTGTCATTTCTGTCCACTGCTTCATTCCTCTGCTATAAGCTTGAGCCACTTCTGAAAAGTTTTCCTGACACCAAGAGAAATATGGTGACAGGGGAGAGCACAGCCTGTGATTGACAGCCTCAGCTCTGTTCCTCTGTGCTGCGTGAAGGGGTGTGTCCCCCCTTCCCCCAAGCAGCTCGCAGAGATACCCTGAATGTAACTTCATCTCTCTGCCCCCTGCTTTTCAGAGCTGAGAGATTCTGTGTACATTCTCCACTTTGAATGAATGTAGGTGAAAGATGGCAAACTGTAGATAAACAGGTACAACTTATGTGGGAGGATTTGTTTCATCTCTGTGTATCACCTGGGGCCATTTACTTCACTGGGTATATATGAGGGTTTACAACCGCCAAAACAAAAAATACCAGATGACCTTGCCAGAATCCATTATGCTCCTAAATGCCTTATTGAGCTGACAACCCCACTTCTGCTAGAATGAAATCCAAAGCAGTATTATTGGCTCTGTCCAAATTCTCTCCCGGTTGGACTACAGAACATCTCCCCCTATGCAATGGCAATAGGGATATATGGAGGTGTTCTGTAGTCCAGTAGACAGGGCTCATAACAATGCCTAGGATTTCAGCAGAGGCAATGTGTTGTCAGTCCAAACAGGAAGTTGGGATCTCAATGGATTTCTGACAATCTTCTGTACTTGCAGCTTTTTAATAGGGCAAGACATAAGGGAAATGTGTATGGATTGCAAAAATGTACAGAATATGTTTTTTAAAATGTTGCCTAAACACACACTTTAAAGCGGAGTTCCACCCAAAAATGGAACTTCCACTTTAAGATAAGGTGACCCCCTGACATGCCAGATTTGGCATGTCATTTTTTTTTGGGGGGGGGGGGTCCCCTCTTTTTAGAGGGTTCCAGCTCCCATTTCCTCCCGGCGCACCGCGGCACCATCTTTTTCAGATGGGAACGAGGGACACCTATTAGCAAAAGTATGCAGGCATAGGACACACCCCCTGCCACGCCCCCTTAAAGGAGAATGATACAAAAAAATGTTCAGTTAAATCCACAAGTGATTTTTTTTTTTTTTTACCACTACTACTCCTTTATATTGGCTTTAGAAATGTACAAATGCAGCAATTTAGAAATTGGATGAAAGGTTTAGCACCGGGAAACACCTTTTGAAAGATAAAAAGTGCATTTTATGTACAACTATATAGATCAGACCAAAATGAGGGACAAATGAGGAGGAAAGAGGGACAGAGGGACATTGTTCCAAATCAGGGACAGTCCCTTGAAATCGGGGACAGTTGGGAGCTATCCCTTAGACTGCCAGTAAGCATCTTTATTGCCCCACTGATAAACACAAACTGCGCAAATGAAATGAGGAATTTTGGGTTCAATTTAAAAACAAAATATAGTATATCGCTCTACTGATGTCATGTGCAACAGGCTGGTAAAATACTGACCAGGTGTCAACCTGAGGTGGTGCTAGAGTCCTGCGGGATTTTATGCCAAATGGGAACTGGGCCTGATAATTATGAAAAACAACTTTTGCTGTGGCCCATAGAGAAAACTGCAAGAGACACGGCAGAGAATGGAGTGTCACAGCACATAGCACACCGCAAGGCTTGTCTAGCCCTGTAACCAATGTCTGATGAAGGCAGTTTGCAGGAGTTTGAGTGATACAAGGCCAAGGAGGAGTGATCGAATCTGCGCCCAGAATCCCTCTGTTCTTCTGCCAGATTATGCTGGCAAGATGGGTTTTGCACTTTGTGATGCCAGTTAGAAACCATCAACACTTTTTTCAGGGCGCTCCCCAGCACCCACCATGAAGTGTTTTGGCCAATCACAGATGAATGCGCAATGGTGAAGCTGCTATTATTAAGAAGAGAGAAAAGCTGGAGACAGATCTGAGGACTTCTTTGTAGCCATTGCTACCCTTTGTCGCTATGCCACTGTATACTGTACAGTTATCACGCTGTAAAATTCTTGTTATGATTCTACCAGCTTAAGGGCAATCCACAGGCAAAACGGAGAAAAATAAGCTTTGAGAAGCATTCAGGAATTTGTACAAACAAAACGCAGGGTTGTCCCATGCCAGCTATCAGGGTTGTCCCATGCCAGCTATGTGTGCACAGCAATCCTGAGTGGTGAGGCCCACATAGGGATGCCAATGAGATGAACATGACAGTGCCAACTCCTGCCAGAATCTGCGGGCACCACTGTTTTTGGCTCACTGCTCATGCATTGAGCCCTTTTCAATGTGTGGAGAATGTTTGGTGGATGCGAGAAATTTGCACTGGGTTACGCCTTATGTCACCCATGCATACAGAGACTTATACGTCAATAACAATAAAAATGCCTCAGCAGAGCAGCTTGTCTTTACCACTATATAAACACAGTTGTAATGAAACCACGTGCAACTAATTTCCTCTTTTCAATGAGAAATACAGCCTCATTAATACTTACCAAGCTACCTCAGCTGAACTTTGCATAGATACAAACATGGCCGTCCTACAGTTCTGCAGCGGCAGGTGCTGGATGGATGCTAGTTAATAAATATCAGAATACTGCTTTACACACAATTAAGGTATGTGCCTGTACGATCGGTATGGCATGCAAGTCAATAAAGGCTTTTATTAGGTATAGATGACTTGTCCTTTAAAATCAAAAGGGCTCCGGGGTGGGTCTGCACTTCAGATATTTCATTAAAAGCATTTTTGAAGGTGTGCCAGTTTTAGGGGTCTCTCCAAGAGATTCCTGACCTCTCTTCAACAACCTCTTCACTCAGTGTTACCTGGAGGAAACAAGCACCTATTGCTAGGCAGGAAGGTTTTAACCCATACCAGACGGCTTTAGAAAGAAAAATTTCTGTACATACACTTCCTCTCTAGCGTCTGATAAAGAATCATTACTAACTTGTAACTGTTTACTGTTAGGAAGTGACATGTAAATGACTACAAAGGCCACAGGGCCCATGGTAGTCTCAGATAACTGTTGCAGTAAGCAGTTAGCTTGGAACGAGAAGCATAAAAACAATCCTGTATGTAATGTTAGCCCAAAGGTCACACTGCACTATGGACACCAGACCATCACATCAATTGGAATTAATATGGATTAACATCCCCCCCCAAACCTATGCATCATAACAGCCTTCACTCTCCTGGGAAGGCTTTCTACAAGATCTTGGAGTGTGCCTCCGGGACCTTATGCTCATTTAGCCAGCAGAGTATTTGAGGTCAGGTATTGATGTTGGACAAAGAGCTTCTTCCAACTCATACCAAAGTTATTCAACTGGGTTAATATCTGGGTTCTGTGTAAGCCCCTTGAGTTCATTCATATCAAACAACGTCTTTTTTGAGTTGGTTTTGTGCACGGGAGCTTGTTCAGACTAAAACGTAAGATGACCTTTCGTAAACTGTTGCCACCCTTCACTGGAGGCATTTAAATCATTTGAAGAGGGTGCTCACAAATTTTTATCCATATAATAGGTTTGATGGTTAGGTGTACCCAATTGGCTTTAGCTAAGCCTCTCTCAACCTTTTCAACACAGAGGAAGTCTTGAAATAAATTTCTGGTTTCAGGGAACCCCTGCTAAATGTCTTCTATTTATGTTACATTAGTGTGATGGTCTATGGAAAGAATGCTCCTCACGGTTGTGGTCATTGGGCAGAATTACCCTCTTACACATAACTAAAAAGATCAATGGTGTCAGTGGGAACTTATCTGAGAGGCAGAAATTGCTCCTTGCTCAAGGAACCCCTGGAAATCTCTGGTGGTTGAGAAACTCTGTGTCAGGAAAGTTATGCTCAAGGCAATGCTCAAAAAAATGCCTGTGCCCAAGGAAATGCCCGTGCTCAAAGGAATGTGCATCTGCGCAGAACAGTCCACAGAACTGTGCACAGCATTAGGACCCTGTTCACATTTTTTATGGGCATGTGCACATGAGCATTAGCATCGTGCACGTGCTCATGTGCGTGAGCGTGCTTGTTTAATAGACATTGGTGCCTAATAGCCTATTTAAAGCCTTACAGGACTCAGGTTCATTGCTGAGTGGCCATTCAGCTTGTGACCTGATCCTGTGCTCATCTGTCCTGACCCAGCTTGTCTATCCTTCTTGTTCCTGAACTTCTGTTGCTGACTCTGGCTTATGGCCAGACCTTGCTTTCTGCCTGCTGTTCTGGTATATCTTATGCTCACTTAAAGCTGACCTTGGCCTGGCTCCGACTCTGCTCCTGACTTGCACTCCTGCTGCCCGGTTGTTTCTGACATCTGCACGCCTGACCACACACTCGAGATCCTGTATCTTCCTACTGCTAGTTGGCATGCTTGAGGCTCTGCTTCTGCTTTCAAGATATTCTGAATTGGCTCTCCTACAGGCACCCTTGCCACTCTGTGCCCTGTTATACCCGATCATCATCCCCAGGGGAAACAGGTCAAGAGGTGTAAGGGCAGCCCCTCTAGTCAGCTTGGCCTCAACTAGGTACATGACACCCTGTTTTTAGATTGTGGAAACCTATTCCTATATCTTTTTGCATATCTTCCAAACCATCATTGTTTGGCATGTATCTGCCAGTCATAGTCAAACACCCAACTTCATGTTAAAGTCTAAAAAAAAAAAACAAAAAAAAAAAAAAACTTTGGTTTGTCAGCGTGTTGCCCTAATATATTTTGGTGTTATATACCCGATAGCTCCCTCTCTTTCTCTTTTGTCACAATCTGTTTGCTTTTCACATAAAAAAAAAAATCTGTTCCAGAGTAATAGGAGGAGATAAGAGCACCTGATTACAGAGTGCAGAATTCACAATGAGTGAAAAAGATGAAAGCATGAAGCGTACCTACGGGAGGGGAGCTGAAATGCTTGGAGGACTTAAAATGTCACTTTGTTTAAGAATAAACTTTTCAGAACAAAACCTACTTCCCATAGGTCTGGATTTCTCACTCGATTACTCACACACCCCCGGCCTGTCTCCTCTGTGCCATGATCAGATTTGCAGTTTGATCTTTGCAGGTCTGAAGCAAAAGGACAAATGCTAGACATCAGAGAGATGGAAATAAAGTGATGAAATTCAAGAATTGCTGGGATGCTGGCTCCGTGTTACACGGGTGATGGATCAGGGAGAAAAAAGGCAGCTGAGCTGGGAAGCTAGAGTTTAGCACAAAAAAAAACTAACGACCATGGAACTTTATTGGCCACAAAACAAATTTTACAATATGGTTTATGCAAATGTACTTTATTGGATTAGATTTTAGGAAAGTAGCAGAAAATTGCACAACAGACTGTATAAATGAACTCCATTAGCATTTCAGTACCAAATCTGAGGTTGTCTACACTAGGAACTAAGACCGTGTTTTTAGGGTAAAGTATTTTCCTATACATTTCAACCTTCCTGTGTTGTAATCCCATTGAAAGACTCTGAAGTCCACCGACCAAGAGCTTAGTATAACAGTCCTTTCAAAACTGAGGGTTCAGTTGTTGACAGATGCTGCAAGGATAAATCACCAAACAGTTGTGTGTCTTTAGAAAATTCTTGTAGAGTAATCCCTAAGCATACATCATTTGGGTCTGCAACACATGCTTTAGATATATAAAGTATAAATCTTCATGTGTTATTCCTGATTTATTTAAAATTATCATGAAAGTGACGGGAGTGGTAGAAACATCCCCAAGGAGGTGGAGAACACTCTAAACTCTAAAGGTAGACAGGAAAATGTCGAACTAAATGTGGGAGATTTATTCACATAACTGCTCAAGAAACATAACAAAAACACTTAGTTTACCTATATATGAAATCCCTCTTTAAAAAAAAAAAAAACCTTAATGTTGAAGGGTCTGTCCACTCAAGAGATGCTTAAAGTGTAACTAGAGGAAAACCTATTCTTTTCATTTTGGATAGAGTAAGGGAGAGTTAGAACCATGGGCTGTTTTGAGGGTTTTTTTTGCCATGTGTCCCAGTAGGGAGATTTCCCTTCACTTCCTGTCCAATAGCAAAAACAGAAAGTGAGGGAATCCTGGTGTGTCACCATCACCAGAACTAGCATCCCCATTGGAAGATTTCCCCTCGATTAGTGTTATGATGTCATCCCAAAATGTGGGATTTTCTTTTACTTTCAATTATAACTTTTAAACAGGACAAATAGAGAGAGTGAATCTGCCTGATGGGGGGTACAGACAAAAATAAAAACCTGAGAGGTGTTCTAACCCCTCTCCAATCTATCAAAAAAAAAAAAAAGTTTTACCTTTAGTTACACTTTAAAGTGAACTTGTGCACAGACTATGCAAACTAAAGTATTTACATATTCTGAGCAATCAGTAAAACCACTTTAAAACACATGCCCACTCACCTCTATATCTAAAAGCATTGGGGAAAATAGTTTCCATCTAGCCTGGTGTTTACATCTATTTTTTTATTTTCCATGATGTAAAGTAAATAACATATATAAGACGTATGAGACTTCCTTGTAGTGGCTCTAGCAGGTATGGAGACTTGGAAGCTTTTAATATATTGGTTCCAGAGAAACAGAGGATGCTTACAGGAACTATAAACCTCCAGAATCTACCTATGCTAAAACACTGAGATTGGGCCATCGAAAGCTAAGATGTAAAATGCTGGGTAGATAAATTTGTTGATGAATGGCAGCTTAGGATTGTGTACTCCTACATTTTACTTGTACATTGTTCCAGTCAAATAGTTCCTCTTGGACCTTTCAGTCTGTGCCTACCTCTGGGTGCCCTTTTGACACCTTAGTGCTAAACCAAGGCAAACTGATAAGCAAGGGCTTGGAAGTACTGTTTAGACACTACACATGGATGTGTTATTTACATACTACCCTCACCCTACCCTGCTCCACCTTCATACCACAGTTGTTCTTTAAATGTGGAAGTTGAATGGTGCAGGGTTTTCATCAAACAGCACCTGAAAAAAGTAAATGTTGAAAAAAAAAAGGCTAATTGAAGACCATAGGGGGAGATGGAAGCTCCCAAAACAGTCAGCTGATACAGGATGAGAAGGAACGCATCCAAGAAACCAAAGGAAAATTACAGAGAGCAGTCATCTGTGCTGTAATTTGTGAGAATTCAGGTGATTGAATTTAATGGTCTAGATGTAACATACTAGAGAAAAAGATAAAGGGAGAAATAACAGAGAAGAGGAGATCAGAAGAACTAAAAGTCCCTCATAAAATAGGAGACGGCACAGACCATCATGAAAAACCAGAGATGCGCCATTTACCTCTAATCAGAGAGGCAAGACATTGTTATGGCAAGAGGTGTATTGCTGCCCAGTGAATGTCTTTGATGGGAGATGTGGGCTTCCGAAAAGGAATCCAGCTTTCAGAGATACATCTTGACCTTGATGCTTGGTCATCAAAGTCATTACTAAGCCAGATGTTCATCATTTCGGAACATTGTAAGCTCTAAAGTACAAGGTTTACAGTCAAAAATAATATGCTACAGCTTATCCATACAAATATTTGAACTCTGAAATCTGGCTTCAATCAAACATCATACAATAAAAGTAGATTGTGGACTAGTTTACATACCTATTGTTTCCCACCTTAAAAAAAAATGAATGTGGATAAGGCTAGATTAGCCTTTTTCAACCAGGGTGCCTTCAGGTTTCTTCAGGGGTGCCTTGGCAAAGTACTTAAAAATTGCCCAAAAATTGTATACAAGCCAGTGGGTGGATTAAGCCTGCCTTTCAGTTACACAAAGCCACAGGTTTTCATTGTGTACAATTACAACCTTCCAGCTGCCGCCGTCTTAACAACCAACAATGTCACCGGTTGATAAGTAGGACTTCGGGCGCCTGCACACTATCCTTGTTTGCCCCTCCCCTGCCCCTCTCCATCAGCACAGGGGTCACGTTAGCGTGAGGGAGAGAAAGTGAGGGAGAAGAAAAACATTGGAATACTAGTCAGTACCAGTATGCAAAGGTATGTTTGCTTTGGAAGAATAAATCACCTCTAATGTTGAGGGTTCTACATGTGGGAATGTTGCTGCGTTATGTAAAACTATTTGTTTAGTTTTTCACATTTTAGAATGGGGTGCCTTGAGATTGAGCAGGATTTTAAAGCGTGCCTTCAATAAAAAAAGGTTGAGAAACACTGGGCTAGATCATGCTCAACACAGGACCACATCCACACCTAGTGTACTTTATAGTTTTCCAAAGGGATATCTACAGCTCTCTTCTATGCTTGTGTGCAATCATTTAATTACATGACTTACCAACCTGTAACACTTTTTGTAAGTTCTTCTGGGTTCAAGACTTTTTTTTTTTGGATTATTGTATTTTGAAAACCCAATAAAATACTTATGGGAAAAAAGCAGAAAGTTTGTCCACAGGTTGTCGAAAAGGCAGCTGCTTCCCACTACAGGAGCACTTTTTTTTCTACTAGAACACATTTTTCAGACACTAGAGTAATCAAAGGCTCTCTCTACAAGAACGGACCTGGCCATACTCACTGAAAACTGCCTCAATGTCCTTCAAAACTTGCCATTATACAATTATAAAGGGCATCTAAGCTGTGTATCTTTTATATTGTTGATGTACTGTTTGGATTCATATGTTCAAAACTTGTACTATCCTGTAACTTTGACATCTAAAAATATATAAATAAATAATGAAACTGAAAAGTGCAGAACGTTGTGAGTTTAAGTGATACTACTACTCTACTACTAATAAAATAAAGAGCAAAGACAACCAATATTCATAGCAACCAAGCTCTATTTTTTTTAATTTTGTGATTATAGTTATAAACTGGCGAGCGAGTTGCAAATCCAGTGAAAAAAGTGGAACTGGGAAGGTGCATAGAGCTGTCAACTCTGGTTTCAACACTGGCCTATGCATGGACTAGTGGGCATCCACTACTATAATATTTTAGAGGTAACCTGTACTGATTAAAATAAGTAAGCTAAAACTGCTGTCTTCGCATAAAAAAAAAAAAAAATAAAAATAACTGTCTGGCTACCACTCTAAACCTTTGGCTTCAGTATTTTTTGGGTCACGGACTGGAAACAGGCATACAGATCAGAAGTTCTGAGTTCACTTGATGCATGCTTACTGTGAGTCAGTGACTCAATAACAAAAAGCAGAACCATCTAGACCAGTGGTCTCCAAACTGTGGCCCTTTGCTAGCCTTCATCTGGCCCTTGGGGTACTATTCCTCCCATTGATATGAGGCACTATTCCTCCTTCTGACACCAACAGTGAGGCATAATTCCTGCCACTGACACTAATCATGGGGCATTATTCCTTCCAGTAATATCAATGATGGGACACTCTTTCTCCCACTGACACCAACAACGGGGTACTATTCCTCCCACTGATACCAATGATGGTGTACTATTCCTCCTCCTCCTCCCGAGAGCACCAACCCAGAGGTCATGTTTATTCTGACTGATGTTGGGCCTGGGGCATTTTCTAGCCCCACTGGCCACAATCCGGACCCCTAAAGTCTAAAGGACAGTAAACTGGCCCTATGTTTGAAAGGATTGGAAACCCCTAATCTAGACAACTAGACCTCTCAAGAAAAGGTTAGCATTGGCAGCCTACATATTTTTTTTCAGTATAGGATTCATTTGAAAAAAGCCAGGGAACATAAGTCTCTAATGACAACAGAGGAAAAAAAGTTTAAGTTTAAAAGGTGTAATTTTTTTAAGGGGCATTTTCCACTATGGGGGTTAGCCTGCACCTAGCTACCCCACAGTTTTCTGCTGTGGAATAAAAAAATCCTCCATGAACTAAGCGCCGCAACTTAACTGAATTGGTTAAATCTCTTCTCCACTTTGCTGTATTTTTGTTCTAGAGAAACAGAGCCTACTTTTTACCTATCTTTTGTTGGCTGAAACAGGCCCCAGCCAGGCTCATTCCTAAGAAGATTCTGTTAAATGAAATCCCCCTGCAGACTACAGCCAAGTCCTCAACAAAAGCTGTTGAGGTTTAATTATCCGGATCTGCATCCGTCTCTGGAACGCCGGGTGCAGCCTGGTCTTCAACCTGCTGTGAACCTGTTCATTCATTGCCAGGGGAGACTGCAGCGCATTCATCCAGCAGACCCCAATCACAATTACTACAAATACATTGAAATTCAGCGCCAAGCTAGAGGGTAACAGGGCTAACATCACAGATTACTGAGCCAAAGCGAACCACTTCTGCTAAAAAGCCAGCAAACCAAGTGACTACTTTCTTTATACAAAAGACCAATTAAAGAGCCCAGGAAAATCAGATCACACATTTGGTTTACATAAAAGAGCTTCTTCTAAGATTCAGATGGAAATATTTAAAGATTTTTTTGGAATATAATATATTTTTTAAAAGAAAGTAGTATAGTATGCAGTGAGCTGTATGCTGAACCTGTGCTTCCCTTGTAACAAAAAAGCCATTTTTTTAATATTTCGGGAGTCAAACTGCCTGTGTGCATTCCTTACCTAACTATTTTTATAGGCAGAAAGCTGCACAAATATGGAGACAGAATACAAACTCCACGCAGACAGAATCCCCGTAGCACAGGACCACAGAACTGTACCACCAAGATAACACAAATACTTTGTTAACCTTGAACAAGCACATCACATTTTACTGAATATTTCATGCAATTTTGCATAATGCTGTTTTTATGTGCTGTTTTTATATGAATTTTGATTCACATACATATGTGTACGTAAGGAATTGCATGTGAAAAAATTAAATTTGCTAAGGAACTGGAAAACTATGAACTGATCTGTATATTTCTAGCCACCATTTCTGTTATCACCATGAAGGGCAAGACAGGCAGTCTCTGTGTAGCCAGTTACAAGCCTAAAAGCTACCATTGCGTTATGGAAGAGCAGAGTACTCTCCACTTGGTTACACACTGATCTCCATTGTACGGCGCAGTGGGATGTGGACAAATGAAAGGTAATAATAATGTTTCTGCCTCAAAGCCTCAGGAACTGGAATGCGGCCAATGTTACTCCGAACGCCCTTCTTCATTCAAAGACGTCCATGTTCCATTATCAGGTTTTCTTTGTGCCGTGCAGATAAATTTCTGGTTTTGCTTTAGTAAATAACAAGGAAAATAGTCCTGTTACTGATAACGCAGCTGGGAGAACGATATGACTCACAATACATCGACGGGTCTGAATTTCCTAACTTTATCAAAGCTTCAACGTTTTTTTGACTGTTACTTCAACATTCTGATCACAATTGTGTCCTTAGGTTACCCTTGCTTTATTCTTTCTGTTAAGTTCTATACCTGGTCTAGTTAACAAGGTTCATACAAGCTTTAAAAAAAAAAAAAACACCTCTTTGGTTAAAATCTGATATACCATATACCGTATGTAATTAAATATTAACCAGTTTATAGTTTAAACTGTAATCCAAGCCAATACGTTTTTGTTTATTCTAGTTTTAGAGTTCAAAAGGGTTAGAATACCTGTGAGGTTTTTATACTTCCTAACATGTTTCTTTGTGTACTAGTTCGTCAGGTGTGTACATCCCTGGCTTTCACTACAAGACATTCCAACTATCCCTGCAGGACTTTCAGTTTTCTTTATAATATATATATATATAATTCATGAGGAGCAAAATTGCAACAGATCGATGAAGCCAATGGGCAACTCAGCCTATAGGTTCCACCTACAACTGATCTATGGGCCTTCTGATCATTGGACAGCTTCTTTATTACTCCTATTTTAAATCCCTCACGTTCTTCTAATAGGCTCTCTGGAATAAATATGAATGCTGAGAAGAGGTCAGGAATACAAGTTAAGATTCCTTTTCTTGTCTCTGCTTTCCAGTGGCTCCCAGAGGACAGAATAAATCTGGACACTTTACAGCACCAGAAGAGATGTAAAATGCAGAGCTCAGCTGCCTGTCAATCCTTCCGGTCATCTCCCTGGGTCATTTCTCAGCAACCCCCCTAATGACATAGACCAGGAACATGGAATGTTGTACTGAAGATCCCTAATGCATTGTGAGTGAGTCATTTCATTGGAAGTTGAAAACTTGAATGGGCTAAAAATGTGTCACAAAGGGAAGGGTCTAGAGCAGCCATTTATAACCAGTGTTCCAGTTGAGAGGTTGATAGGGTTACTTGAGCTGTGGCTGATTGACCAGGGCAAACGGCACTTGGCAGAGCCAAATGCATGACACCAATGGTGTTTTTAGCTGTCTATGAGGGGGCATTCCTACCACCACTGTTATGCCCTGTACACACGATCGGATTTTCTGACGGAAAATGTGTGATAGGACCTTGTTGTCGGAAATGCCGACCGTGTGTGGGCTCCATCACACATTTTCCATCGGAATTTCCGACACACAAAGTTTGAGAGCAGGCTATAAAATTTTCTGACAACAAAATCTGTTGTCGGAAATTCCGATCATGTATACACAAATCTGACGCACAAAGTGCCACGCATGCTCAGAATAAATTAAGAGATGAAAGCTATTGGCCACTGCCCCGTTAATAGTCCCGACATACGTGTTTTACGTCACCGCGTTCAGAATGATCGGATTTTCCGACAACTTCGTGTGACCGTGTGTATGCAAGACAAGTTTGAGCCAACATCCGTCTGAAAAAATCCATGGATTTTGTTGTCGGAATGTCCGATCAATGTCCGACCGTATGTACGGGGCATAAGAAGGAATTCTTCCCAATGGTCACCAATATAAGCTATATTTTTTCCACTGACCCCCTATTTAATTTGTTTCAGCAGCTGTACCCCTAGAATTTAAGGATTTTTCTGGGACAAAAAGGTTGAGAAAGGCTGGTCTAGAGGAACCAGTCAGATGCTGGCATTCATTATCTAAACCACATTAGACAAATTGCAGTTTGAAGCAGATTAGTTACTAGAGAAAAACTGACCTTCAGTCTTTATAAACGAAACAAAAAATGTCTTCTTTAAAAAATGAGAGCTCCTAAAACCACCATTGGAAAGGGCCTATTGTCCAAGTTACAAATGTTTCTCTGAAACCCAGTTGGGTCTAAAAGTACCCACAGGCATTAGATATAATAAAATGTCTCCCAATCCTGATTTCTGGCAGATTGAACATGGATCTAATATCTATGGGGGAGCCTTAGGTGACTGTTCGGGGAAGAAAATGATTGGGCAGAAGATGCTAGTAAAGCATTTGTGAGAGTTTAGACTGCCCAGTTATCTAGACAACCCCAGGACTGATTTTTTTTTTTGCTTGTAAGGCTGTCCGACCCCTTCTTTCTCTATAGCTCATACAGTAACCCAAGGGCTTCCCAAGCATTTCTGTTTTAGGGCCGGAAGCTTTGCTATAAGACATCCTAAGACGCTGGACCATAGTCTGATGTCTACAGCTGCCAACCAGCAGCTTTCCCCTTCTGTATTCCTAGTGCAGCATGCTTTGATGGACATGCACTTTATGGTACTCCATTAAAAGTCTGCCAATTAGTTTGCTGAGATACAAATCCATCAACTTCCCAAACCCTGTTAACCTAACCTTACCTACAACCATTCAAGAACCGCTACAGTAAAGTCAACACTATAATTAAAGAGCAAACTGGGTGGCCCTGGGGAGCTTGTTAACTAGCTTCTTGAAAGCAGTGATAAACAGCAATAAACATCCACCTCTATTACCCTGATCTGGAGGGGTGCTAGACCATAAATTGATTTAGGCTGTGCATGATACCCCCACCTGCCTGTGTTTGTCCTCACCTTCTGTCACCTCCTCATTGCCCCCACACACTCCCTGTGACTTTTTCTTATTAACAGCCTTTCTCTTCCATTGTTCTAACACTCTGTCAAAGAGTTTTACAACTCTTTGTACAAAACAGGGAACCAAGCAATACAGGAGAGGAATGGAGGAAAAGGCTGTAATTCAGCATTAAAAGTCCTGGGACGCTGAGCAGCAGACACAGTGTATGTTAAGTTTCATATCCACTGCTGTCAATGTCATCCTGGCTTGACTTGTTAGAAAGTCATTGACCCACAACAAATACACAGGTCATTAGGCTTGTGAGTTATACCCTTATGTTAACCATAAACCAAAGATCTAAACATTTTTTTTGGAGGGAAGTAGGGGGGGGGGGGGGAGGTATCATACAACAATCCTACAGTATATTCTGCAAGAACAAACTGGATGAGTACTGCAATTGGAAGAAATTCCACATGTTGGAAATTTTTGAACAATTCAGCAATGTTCTCTGCTAATACTGCAGTGATAAGGCAAGTTCACACAGGAAGGGGAAATGAAGTAGCAAGAAGATTCTCAGTAAGACTAATGGGCAGCCAGTAGGCTTGCCAGACAGCCAGCCTAAAGGAGAGCTCCATGTAAAACAAATATGGCCAATAAACCTTTTGAAAAGGGGAAAATTGTTTTACTTACTAAAATTAAACGTTAATATCAATTATGCTTATTTGCTATTTATTAGGCGAGCCACTTTATCGAAAGTATGAAATGCAAGCAGAGTTCCATCTGTTGTATGGACTGGTGTCAGGGCTGGCTCAGCACTTCCTTCTCTGAGCTGGCCGCTCAGCTGTCGGCTAATTGCCAGCTCCCATCTCTCTCCACAGTTACCGAGCTGTTGTTGATTCTGCTCGTCAGTCCTGCCTACTTAAAACCGTCCAGCTCACTTGATCTCTGCCTTCTCCTTGGTCACATCACAAGAAACCATCTCCTGCATTCCTGTTTAAAGACTGGCTTTACTGACATCCCTTCTGGCTCCTTATCCTGCTTGCTGTTCCTCTACTTGGATCCCTGACTTCTGGCCTGGCTGATTACCCGATCTGGTTACTGAACTCTGGCTTGGCTGACTACCTGATCCGGTTACTGGACTCTGGCTATGCTTTGACTACACTTACTCTATTTACCTTTTTATTTTTATTAATAAACCAGTGTGATTTTACTGTACTTCTGTCTCGGTCTGGTTCATGGTTTCTGACAACTGGCCTTGTTGAGTTTGGGTGGGTTTATTTTTGGCACACAGTCTGCAGGGGCTAGCATGGTCCAAAATACATGTAGAAATCCAGTGCAACAGAAATGTTTTTGGAGTTACAGGTGGCCAAAATGTGTGGGGGATTGCCTGGTTTTGCACCAAACAATACATCTAAACTTAAACACAGATAAAGAGCCCTACTTATAGATTGTATCTTTTTTTTGTTTTATTTTGTTTTTTGTTTTGCTTTGCTCATAGTCAGTATTTACAGGTAGTTCTGTGACTTTTTTTTTACGTTGTGAAAGTTCTGAATGGTTAGAAAGGCCCACTTTGCTGACAGGTAAGGCAAAAAAAATGCATTGAACAGATTTTACTTTGATGTGTTCAATACAAATATAAGCCAACCGTGACCATTACTCATCTGCTATGCGAAAGAACCAATACTGTGTCTTTCTGGCATTGTTCCCTTTTGTGCACGTCTATTTAATGACCGTCAAGCTCTCTCAAGTGAGATGAACTGGATGAAATCTTGCAACCACCCAGATTCCATACAATGTAGCCTGTAGTATCTTGACAAGACCAATCAAATGTCACACACTTTGGGGTTGATTTACTAAAACTGGAGAGTGCAAAATCAAGTGCAGCTCCGTATAGCTTCCAGTTTTTTTGTCAAACCTTAAATTGATACTAAAGCCTTGGTTTTTGTTTTAAAAAAAAAACAAACGTTTCATGCTTACATGCTCTGTTGCAGTGGTTTTGCACAGAGCAGCCTGGATCCTCCTCTTCTCAGGTCCCCCGCTGACGCTCCTGGCTCCTCCCTCCTGCCGGGTGCCCCCACAGGAAGCAGCTTCCTGTGGGGGCACCCAAGCAGGCGTGTTCCCGACCTGTGGCTCTGTGTGTCCATTCCCACACAGAGCCGTGGTTTGGCCCCATCCCCTCTGTTTCCTGATTGGCTCACAGGCTGTGAAAGCCAGTAAGGAGTGCGAGTCCCCAGAAAGGCAAGGCTTTTCTGGAATGGGAGGGGGTTCAGGTAAGTAATAGGGGGGTCTAGGGGGGCTCTTGCACACAGAAGGTTTTTAACCTTCGTGCATAAAATGCATGAAGGTAAAAAAAAATAACTTGTGCCTTTACAACCACTTTAATTGAACTTACAGCTCCAGAAATTGTGCTGCTACCCCAAAATAACCCTTAAAGTGTTACTAAACCCACAACAGTAAAATCTGTCTGTATATGCAGAATAGCATGCTTGTTATACTCACTGTGGAACTTAAGGGGTTAATGCAGAGGCCTTGTGTAAAAAGGCTCTTTGATCCTATATGGACAGATCCTTCCCGTCTGCACTGCCTCTCTTGGAAAGGCCAGAAAATACAGTGACGGTAGCTGTCCTGCACATGCTCAGTTTAGTCTCCATTGCTGCAGAGAACATTTCCTTGTTCTCAGAGCTAGCCAGGTCACATGATATTGACATCACACATGTGGGCGTGTATATAGGCTATAGTGGAAATCTCCTCCTACCTGAACACACAGCTCTGGACAAACTCTGCAGTTTATCACGTGATCGTGGTATACAGATCAGCCAAAAAGGTATATAGTGGCAGTATTTTAATGTAAAAAGAAGATTTATAAACTGTGGGCACTGTGGGTGGGCAGATTAACTATTTTCAAATTACTGGGTTTAGTAACACTTTATTAATAACCAGACGAGATGGAGACTCATGTGCTCGGATATCCACAGTACTCAGTCATTGAATCTTCCAATCAAAGAGAAAAAAATCCAGCATCACGATGTCTCAAAGATAAAACATATGCGATTTTATTAAATCTATCCATAAAAAGGAATCAATGCCTGTAATTATAATTACAGGTAATAATTACTGGTATTGATTCCTTTTTATGGATGGATCTAATAAAATCGCATATGTTTTATCTTTGAGATAACGTGGTGCCTGCTTTTTTTCTCTTTGATTGGACTTTATTTGAACAAGCTGAAGCTAGAAGCTGATTGGCTACCACGCACGACTGCACCAGATTTTGCACCCTCTAGTTTTATTAAATCCAACCCTTTGTCACAGTACTGTATTGGTTGCAAGTAAAATCAGTGAAATATACTATTGTAGTATCAGTTGCAAGTAAAATCTTTAACTGCCGATGACCCCCAAGAGATAGATATAAACTGCATCACATTCAGAAAGCTCCTTTTATTTACATTTATTTAGATTTTTATATTTTAATGTAGATTCTGTAAGGTTTCTTCACTAGCACCTCTGTTTACACGATTCTGTACTGTTCAATGCTTATAGTCAAGGCTATTGGGGTTATAGGGACCTGAAAGCAACGGCGGTGCTGGAACTCAGGAATATTTTATCTGCATATCTCCCGGTTAGTTTCAAGGACCATACAGAAGATGCTGATACCGTCAAGAAAATGGAATTATCAAGCAGGATAGCCAGACACACAAAAAGAATGCCAGGAGCCACTAGGCAGTTAAAGCATGACGTCTGAGTGCATCTTTAAAGCCCCATTATGTACCATTGTGTGAACGTTCCATGCCCAGCTGATCTCTGGGAAAATATTTTGTGATTATCCCTCATAGACCAGAGACACAATATGACTTCTAACCGGCCTTTTCCTTCCGCGGATTACAGAAATATTTCTCCCCGCAGCCCGGACGTTTTTTTTCCTTTTCTAAAGAATAATCAATGATGTCAGTGTAAGCCCTTGCTGACTGATGGAAGTGGAGCAAGGAGAAGCCTGCACCAACATGAACTCCTGAGGGGGCCACAGCAACAGAGGTAAAGGGGGGTAGGGAGCAGAGCGCCATCTTTGGACTGAGATTTCCGTTTTATTGATCAAGAAACAAAAAAAAAAAAAAATAGGAAAAAAAAAAAGATAAGAGAAGCTCCCATTAGCTGTCTCACATCACAGAGCTTGGATTTCCTGATTCTATTTTCATTTCTTTTTCCTGGCCCCAATGACAGCTATGAACTTTGAACTATGAGGTTATAAAGTCCTAGCCCAAATCATGCTGCCGCCATCCTCCATCGCCCAAGTAAGTCTGGAGACCTTTAAAGGTTCCTAGAACTAAATAAAGCATACTCTTGGCCTGGGTTTATCCTCCTAAATGTAAACAGATCATTTAAAAACGGAAAACTGACGACTCAGGAAATCGCTGAGCGATTCCCAACTGCTTATTTCTCTAACAAAAGAGGCACGTTTTCAAGTCAAAAGATAGAAAATAACATAGAAAGAAAGAAAACAGACAGATTATTATTATTATTATTATTATTATTATTATACAGGATTTATATAGCGCTGACAGTTTACGCAGCGCTTTACAACATTAGATAGATAGATAGATAGATAGATAGATAGATAGATAGATAGATAGATAGATAGATAGATAGATAGATAGAGTCTCTTATAAGCCCATATGAGCTCCATACTGACACATAAAGGAGTTTACTTTATTTTCAAATGGAAAAACCTTGAAGTGGTTGTAAACCCTTTTGTCTTACTTTTACCTAGAATAAGGCTTACCTATGGGAAGTGGAAATATCTCCTAAACGCACCACAATTTAGGAGTTATTTCACTTGTAGTGCGCCAATGTCGCCATCGGCGCATGCGCTGTGAAGAAATGGACCACGCGACTCCGGCCAGTTGCAGAGCCCGAGCCTGTGGCCCCGGAAGGAAGAAGGGCGAAGATGGACGCGGCCTGCTCAGGGAACAGCGCGGGCTTCGTTTGCAGGTAAGTGTCCTATAATGGGCTAGTATGCTTTTCATTTGCAGGCCTTGCGGGGAGGGGGGCAGAGGAAGTGAAAACCCATCGGGGTTTACTTCCTCTTTAATGTGTTAGTCCCCCTTTACAGAAAATATGTAAAGGTGAACTAACGTTGTACACCCTATCCAAAATAAAGCCTTGGTCCTCACTGCACTTAGCTTCCAGCGATCCAGAGCTGTCAGGGCTCCCGCAGCTGGTCTGGCAGATTTTAAAACCCCGCTCTTCTTCCTCTTCTCCTTGCAGCACTTCCAGAACAGACCGGAATAATTCTGAGATTTCACAGTGAATCGATCTGGTCTGTCCTGGAAGTTCTGCGCACAGAAGAGGGAGAAGAGCGGGGTTTTAAAATCTCCGCCCTAACAGCTTAGGATTGCCGTCGGTAAATACAGCGGGGATGGGTACGGTGTTAGTTCACCTTTACATTTTTTTTCTGTAATGGTGAACTAACCCTATAAGCTTCAATATAAACCCATCTGAACAACATTCAGCTTGCTAAGGCACCGTTTTCACTTTTTTTTTTCCTCTGTTGCATCTCTGTACCTATCACCTATAGTTTCTTTGTAGCCACTTCCTGTCTGCATGCACTTCAGTGATGGCTGCATGGTAGGGTTTCCACCTTTTCTTCACGAAAAACCCAGACAGGTGGTAACCCTACTACATGGCATTTTAGGGTGGGTTTTCCTAGAGGTGACAACATTGGACCATGTCTGTCCAATGTGTGTAGAAATGGCCAAGTGAGGTCTCTATTGGAAGCCCATGCAACAAAATGACAACAGATAAGCACAACTAGGAGACAGGGAGAGAGCATTTTTTACAATATAACCGGAAGTGGCAGAACAAGGACCTTGATGGCAGGATCACAAGGGAATATTTTAATGAAAGATGAAGATTTAAAAAAATTTAAAAGACCTTTAAAAGTACGTTACCAGGTTAAAAATGATATCAAATGTTACTGATTGGGTTTATATATACAGTATTTTAAATGCAAACATAAATAAAACAAATTATAATGTGCTGTCAAGGAGGACATTTTGTTCTACAGGATTACGGCCAGCCATAGACAGAGCGATTTTCTTTCCTGCAACCACGGGTTGCAGGAAAGAAAATCGCTTAATTCCCACATCAACACAGTCACGATTGATGGGCAATCCCTCCCGAGGAGCCATTGTGTTCTCCCGGCACAGCGGTGGGGAAAGCCATCTCCGCTGGGAGAAAACAGCAATTATTGCTAGCGGCTATACCCGCTAGCAATAATCGCATGTAAAATCCACCAGGCCGATTCAGCCTGCCCCATACATGGTTTGAATCTCGGCTGGTTCAGCAGCAACTGTTTATGGCCGGCTTAACAGTCTTTCCCAACCAGGTTTAGATAACAAGGCAGTTCATTGTATCCAAACCCATATTTCAATTTTCCATTCACACAAATGCCTTAAAAAGCACCAATGTTTTACTATATGTAGCAAAAGCGATCAAAGACATGGCAGTTTGATGGGAAAGGATTAGAAGAACCCACAGTGACAAGAGCCAGAGGCAAATTATCTGTTTATGTTAGGGAGGAGAGAGGTGCCCACCTATAAAAGTCCCAGGTATTTAAGGAATGTTCCTTGAGGAGAGAAGAAGGGGTCTTCTAAATCCACCATAAGCACATTCCATAAAATGAGATCCTACGCCTCATCTACTAAAGCCTACCTGCCCACCTTGAGAGCACATTTATAATACTGAGATATGAACAGAAGTAGAGAACAGCCAACTAGGTCCTACTATTCTCAAGTAAAATAAGCTGGAGATGAATTCTAATTGGTTAATATCAGCTTGTGAATTTTACTGCTTTATTAAATCAATTTTATGTTGACTTACTACTAGGCCTCATCCACACAGGATTTTTTTTTAAAAACTGCACTTTTATAGACATTCAACTTTTTTTTTTTTAGCCTGTAAATGCACCTCTATATTAGCGGATGTGGCCTGGCACATAAAGGCATTTACAGGTGTATTATAATAGGAGCGTTTACAGGTTAAAAAAAAAAAAAAAAAAGAAGAATGCACCACCAGCGCATTCAGAAGAGGAGCTTTTGAGCAGAAAAAATGCTGAATGCGCCTAAACACTAGGCTTAGATCTTGAGCTTTCATTCATTCCAATAGCCAAAATAAATTAATACTGGCCAATGGAATCAATAAACATCCAAATGCTTGATGCGCCTAAACGTGTGAACTAATGGTGGTTTTAGGTGCATTTTTCCTGCCAGAAGCAAAGGCATCCAGGGCAGTAAAAGAAAAAAACCTATCCTGTGTGCATGAGGCCTACACATCCCAGAGGATAATGTTAGACTTACTACTAAACCTCCCAAAGGCACTGTGGAGGAATCCAAAAATTAGAGGGTTCCTTCTATATTTTTGACAGGAGCAAACCATAGAAGCATTGATATTATTATTGTCTGTTGGGCATTTATGAATTAAAATAGCTACTGGGCATTAAATGCATGCTTTATATGTTATACTGCAAGGCTCCATTCACACTTGCACGACTCCAAACTTGCGCCGATTTTCGACTGCAACTTTGATGCAACTTTGAATGGGTGTAACTTGGATACGGCTTTGGCTTTGACCAGTGAGAGAGGACAACTGTTGCACACAAGCTGCATTGTATAACTTTCAGGTACGACTTTCACGCAACTTCTGAGGGTTAACATTGAAGCCCATGGCCCTCACGTTGCATGAAAGTCTGACCAAAGTAGTGCTTGAACTACTCTGAAGTTGCTGCAACCTTAAGTCGCGCATTCATGAATGGGTAACGACTTGTCATGCAACTTTGATGTCGAAAGTTGCATGACAAGTCGCACAAATGTGAATGGAGCCTTAAGGTAGAAGCAGGCGTTTGTTTCTCTCCGAGCAGGCAGACTTTTCATTGCAGAAGAGACTTAACAGGTCTCTTCTGCAATAAAATATTCTTACTCACCTTCTTTGCAAACTTCTATAGAATGTACATTGTGTTGTGCAAGCTCAGCTCTGTGTATTTTCTCGGCAATGCCTTGGCATTGAGGAGAGTAACATCTGAAGATGCTGAACCCAGAAGAAGTCTGGGAAAAGCCATTTGCACCAGTGGATAAAGCGTCAGAGGGAAGTATAGTTCCACTTTAAAGCGAAACTCCAGGTAAGCAGCTAAATTTTCAAATACTGTCTTTGGATTTCCAAACTGCCTTTGGAATGTTTAACCCGACAAAAGATTTATAATTCTGTTCAGTTCTGTGAGCCCTGCCAAACAGCATAGCTAGGTTGAAGACCTAATTTCTGGTTCAGTAATATAACTTTGTCACCAGTCCACCCCCCACCTGCTGATTGGGACAGCAATCAGTTCATTACTGTGCAGAAACAATTCTCTCCTGTTACCAAGCTTCAATCTGACAGCATTGTGCACTGCAGAAGAGCCCGATTGCCTCAAATATCGCCCTTTCCTCTCCCAGGTTAAAGCTGGCCATGAAGGCTTAAATTTGGAGCCATGGGTAGCTCTGTTGGCATCACCAAGCTTGACAAACTTTGATTGAAAAATTGAAGGAGCTGGGTGGAAACTTGAAAAAGTGACTGCATCAAATTAGATGTAATCACTGGGTGGGTATTAAAGCTGCCGTGGTTGTCGTGACATCTTGAATGCAATAACCTGAAAAACTGACAGGCGGAACTGATCGGACAGCCCGCGTGAAAGGGCCCTAAAGGTGGTCAGTGGATCAGCAATCACCGATGGATTTCTGTATAATCAACCTGTTGGGTTTTTTCCCAAACAATCAGTGCCGCTGGCTATAGCTGGCAACACTGATCAGTGTGTTCTGATGGCAGGGAAGTCTCCCCACTGTCAGAACACAATAGCACAGCGGGAGTGATTCCCCCATCCATATCAAGTGTGTAGATTGGGGAATTGTGTTAATGTATAGCTAGCTTTAGTTTTGCAGGGGATCAAACAAAACGAATGCAAGGATACAGCTATTGTTCGAAGCAGTATCTTACTGCTTTTTTTTTTTTCTTTTTGTAAATAATGAATTGAGTTAAATGTTGACCACTATCTATCTGCATGGAGGAGAACAGCTTTAAGTTTCTGGAGGGCTCTGCAGCACAGCCCAATTGCGGTTATAGCTCTATGACCCTGCAGGTATCATTAGTGATAATCCGGTCCTATAAGAAGAAAAGTGCAGGTTATCAAATGTCAGAAATGCCGGAGAACCCCAATGAAAATCTTGAGAGCCAGCACATAATCTATAGACACAAAATCTTTATCTACACTCATCCGGCTAAAAGAGGAGCCTACCTTGCTGACACATTTCACCCAAAAGTTGGCCATACACTACAATAATTTTGGTTCATTGTTTCAGAAACATTCTTTCGATTTTTGTATCATTAGGGGGGGTCAAATCGCTGTCCATTTTTGACCACATTGATGAGAAAACTCAAAAGACCATAGTTACATAGCAGGTAAGGCTGAAAAAAGACAATATCCAGTTCAACCTCTGTAGGTGTACATGTGTCAGAGTCTATAATAATTTCCCATATCCCTGTATGTTGTGTTTTTTAAGCTATACATCCAAGAGTCTTTTAAAAATATCCATACTTCCTGCAGCCACCACAAATTGTGGGAGAGAGTTCCACGTCCTTATTGCCCTGACAGTGAAGAACCCCCTGCGCAGTTTAAGGTTAAACCGCTTCTCCCCCAATCTCAATGTGTGGCCCCGTGTCCTCATACACTCCCTGGGACTGAATAGTTTTTTTCCTATGCTGGGATCCCCATTGAGGTACTTGTAGATCGCTATCATGTCCCCTCTCAAGCGTTGCATCTCCAGCGAGAATAAATTTACTGTTTGCAGCTGGTCCTCGTAATTGAGGAAGATGAAAATATTTTCTTGAATCAATTTCTAACAGGGAATGTGGTTTTCATTCAGGACGTTACATTCATTCCACAATCCAATGGTAAAAGCAAATGAAATTTTGAAGTACTTTCAAAAGACATTTGTCAAGTCATCTAATGTACTAATGAGAAAGTTCATAAATCTATTAGTGCATCACCAGCTTTAGCCGTAGTCCAGGATTGGCTGAAACGCGACCTGCACATACATTTTATTAACATATATCAGACTAAAGGAAGGAAGACCACCCTTCTTTGAGTCTGATAGGTGTTAATAAAGTTTATGTGCATTTGGATTGTGTGCTGACTCTGGAGATTTACGGGACATTTAATGCCTATGGGAAAGGTGCTGCTGTTCACCATACGCTACTGCCTGATTTAAATCACTGTATAGCGAGGTGAGCCAATCATAGGACTTTTCATGTTAGAGAACCAATTGCAACCAATTTTGCCAAGGAACCTGGAGAACTATCCATAGCACATCTGCTGACCAATTTTCTCAAGGAACCTGGAGAACTATCCATAGCACATCTGCTGACCAATTTTCTCAAGGAACCTGGAGAACTATCCATAGCACGTCTGCTGACCAATTTTCTCAAGGAACCTGGAGAACTATCCATAGCACAGCTGCTGACCAATTTTGCCAAGGAACCTGGAGAACAATCCATAGCACAGCTGCTGACCAATTTTGCCAAGGAACCTAGAGAACCATCCATAGCACATCTGCTGACCAATTTTGCCAAGGAACCTGGAGAACTATGAGAACTATCCATAGCACATCTGCTGATCAATTTTCTCAAGGAACCTGGAGAACTATCCATAGCACATCTGCTGACCAATTTTGCCAAGGACCCTGGAGAACTATCCATAGCACATCTGCTGACCAATTTTCTCAAGGAACCTGGAGAACTATCCATAGCACATCTGCTGACCAATTTTCTCAAGGAACCTGGAGAACTATCCATAGCACATCTGCTGACCAATTTTGCCAAGGACCCTGGAGAACTATCCATAGCACATCTGCTGACCAATTTTCTCAAGGAACCTGGAGAACTATCCATAGCACATCTGCTGACCAATTTTCTCAAGGAACCTGGAGAACTATCCATAGCACATCTGCTGACCAATTTTCTCAAGGAACCTGGAGAACTATCCATAGCACATCTGCTGACCAATTTTCTCAAGGAACCTGGAGAACTATCCATAGCACAGCTGCTGACCAATTTTGCCAAGGAACCTGGAGAACAATCCATAGCACAGCTGCTGACCAATTTTGCCAAGGAACCTGGAGAACCATCCATAGCACATCTGCTGACCAATTTTCTCAAGGAACCTGGAGAACTATCCATAGCACATCTGCTGACCAATTTTGCCAAGGAACCTGGAGAACTATCCATAGCACATCTGCTGACCAATTTTCTCAAGGAACCTGGAGAACTATCCATAGCACATCTGCTGACCAATTTTGCCAAGGAACCTGGAGAACTAGGCATAGCACATCTGCTGAATACCATACTGCAAATGTTGCTCATGGCTTGGCAATCAGGTTATGGAGAGATAGATCTTGGTAAGAAAATACCAAGCAGGGTCCTCCTAACGCCCTTGTATCAAATTGTATTGTAACTGTACTGTTTCCCTTTTTTTGTAAAGCGCTACACAAACTGTTGGTGCTGTATAAATTATAATAATAAAACAGACCATCATATTTAAGTAACTGATGAAGAGCTTAGTCATCAAGGGGTTAAACTAACAGGGACATAAGTGCCACCAAAGATGTCAAGAACTCTTGTTAAAAGGGAGAAATTTGTAAGCTCTCCGGATGTACGAGAGACTGCACAGGTACAGACTGATCCCAGGATAACTGGAATTCCATACATATCCGCAGCACAGGAAACAAAGACATTCTTCATCCCAATCTACCTGACTGCAGCAAACATCTCAGAGACTGAGAGAGGTTTCATGGCTACAAGAGGGGCGGCAAAAAGCTTGGCAAGGCTGAAAGTAAAGTGCAATGCAACCCCAAGCAACCAACCACAACCCATATACCATATAATACATATGATGTAATCGCGCTAAAGTCCATGAATATAAAATAACAGAAATAGTCAATAAATAATTCCACAGTAAAGTCTGTAATCCGTGAATCAATAAAAATCAGGGAAATCTATTTCTCCAGGATACCAAGGGCTGCTTCCTGTTGAGTGAAGTCGATCCTCCATATATGCATAAAAAACCAAAAAGAAAGCGCCTCTTAGGTATAAAGGATTTATTCACATGCTAAAAACATAGTAAACACTTACATTGAGGTGGATAATGTGCTGCTTCCATAAAGAACTTGTCCCGGTGTCTCTCAATAGTTCCCAGTGATCAGGGAGAGCCTAGGTGGACGCCGTGCGGGTGGCCGCGGACCTCCGCTCGGAAACACCGGCTGTATGAGCGGTGTAGTGGAAAAGTCACTTCCGCGTTCCAGCGGATCACATGGGGGATGACGTCACTCGGGCAGTTCAGATTAGCTGGGGACCACTACGCGTTTCAGAGCATGCGCGAAGCTCGTAACGGGCATGCGCGCTCCTTTTTCAAGTGTATCACTGAAAAAGGAGCGCGCATGCCCGTTACGAGCTTCGCGCATGCTCTGAAACGCGTAGTGGTCCCCAGCTAATCTGAACTGCCCGAGTGACGTCATCCCCCATGTGATCCGCTGGAACGCGGAAGTGACTTTTCCACTACACCGCTCATACAGCCGGTGTTTCCGAGCGGAGGTCCGCGGCCACCCGCACGGCGTCCACCTAGGCTCTCCCTGATCACTGGGAACTATTGAGAGACACCGGGACAAGTTCTTTATGGAAGCAGCACATTATCCACCTCAATGTAAGTGTTTACTATGTTTTTAGCATGTGAATAAATCCTTTATACCTAAGAGGCGCTTTCTTTTTGGTTTTTTATGCATATACCATATAATGAACAATACATTTTTTAGAGGCTGCACAATAGATAACAGGTTTGGGGATACCACATCATTTTGTCAGGGGTATATGTTCCCGAATGGGGCTGAGCTGAGATGGGCTTTTAAGTGTCAGCCAGTGGAGATTGGAATGAATGCTGAACCACCTACTGGCTTCTCTACTATATCATAGCTATCAAACCCTACATTGAAATTTCCATATTGTGCACTGATGAAAGCAAATATATACCACTCCGGTACCTGTACACTGTTGATATGGCTTCATTTATGTAGTTGTGGCTGTGCTATCAACCAGGGCTTTTGGATGCAGTTTTGGGACAAGATCCAAAGGCTTGCCCTTAATTTACATTTAAAGAAAAAAAAAACTTTGTCAGATTGGTAAAATGTATAAAAAGCCATATTATAGTCTTTTATCTAAAGTCAAAGCTTTTTACTTTAGTTTTGGCTAAAGGGTTCATTCATACTAGCAGTTCAGAAGTGGTAAAATCCTCATGGTTGAGCCACATTTTTAAAGCCTCCCCGACTGCTCCCCTTTTAGCTTCGTCCAGGGGTGCACACATGCCGTGGCAGGAATTATAACCACTGCTGCTTTCAGTGAGCATTAAGCCCACCAACTGCTACTCATTCAAGTGAATGGGGCTGATCTGCCAGTGCCCCGCAACCAAATGCAATGCATGCAGTTAAGGGACAGCTGCTCAAGGGACAAGGGACAGCTGCTTTGGGCCCCACAACAATGACTGGGCCCGGGGGAAAGCTGCCGCTTTTGCCCTGTGTTAAAGATAACCCTGGCACAGTGGGACATGCTCTAGCCCAGTGTTTCTCAACCTTTTTCTATTCCGGGCACGCTTTAAAATTCTGCTAAAACTCAAGGAACCCCATTCTAAAATGTAAAAAACAAAACTAATAGTTTAAAACACAGCAACATCCCCACTCGTAGAACCCTCAAAATTAGAGGTGATTTATTCTTCCAAAGCAAACATACCTTTGCACACTGGTACTGACTAGTATTCCAATGTTTTTCTTCTCCCCCAGTTTCTCTCCCTCACTCAGCTCATGTGACCCCAGTGCTGATAGAGAGGAGCAGGGGAGGGGCAAACCAGGATGCTGTCCAGGTGTCCAATGTCCCCCTGATCAACCAATGACATCATTGGTTGTTGGGACGTCGGAAGGTAGGAAGTTTTAATGGTGCACAATGTAAACCTGCGGCTATCTGTAACTGAAAGGCATGCTTGATTGCGTCCCTGGCTTTTAAACAATTTTTGGGCAATTTTACCAAGGCACCCCCGAAGAGATCTGAAGGCACCCTGTTTGAAAAAGGCTGTCCTAAACACTGAAGCTGCCGCTGCCAGCTCAGCATGGGACCAGACCAGCTGCAGAAAAGGTAAGTATAGCGATATTTTTTCTTTACAGGGGTAGATAGATTTGGCTTAGAATGTGGCAGAGAGTAGGTTTAGAGTTAGTTTTGAGTAAACGTCCACTACAATGTTGTAGTTGTCACCGAAACAAGAATACAAAGAGCATTTTCCCATGAGGACATCTGTTCAGGTGACAACTAACAGAGGATTTCCTGCAATTTGGAGAGATTTGGACAAAAATTGCCCAATAGGACACAAGTAGCAAAAAGAAAAAAAAAAAAAAAAAAGAATTGACAGGAAGTTTTAGCAATTCCCTATTGGATCCAAAACTAAACACAATTTTGGCTTTGGATGAACTAGCATCTGCAAAAATTCAAAAGTTTGTTGTGTGAAAACAAAAATGTTTCCACTTTCAATGAAAAGTGAATGGCCAACCCTTATGACCTTGACGTTCTGCCTCTTCTATACATTCTTCACTTGGAAACATTACTTCCCCATTACAACCATCCAGGGAATGTATCAACATTGTGACTTAGCAATTTTCCCACACTGGATTATAATAGTGCATTGAAGATGGCAAAAAACTGAAAAATGTCAACTTGTATTCGTCATCTTACATCATTAGTGCTGGGAACCTCTACAAGGACACAGGCTAGGATCGGCCTGAAAGGTGCCTAGTTTTTTTTTCCATCAATTAACAGAATAACAACAGATTTTGGCCTGTGCCATAAAAGAATTGATTGTTATCAGCTATCATTATAAGGACACTACAAAACTGAGTAGGAGTTCAGGGTTACTTGTGAAAATCTCCCAGTATTTTATTGACTATTTTTTCATTTCAGGGCACAAAACCAAAAGTAACAAAACAGAAAATGTTGTGAGGGTGCCATAGACCATTACTACAAAGATGGCCGAATGATTGTTAAAGTAGAACTATAGGCAAAACTGTTATTTGTTTTTTTCATTTTGGATAGAGTAAGGGAGGGTTATAACCCCTGTCAAGTTTTTTTTTCTACCTGTGTCCCATTGGGGGAGGTTTACCTTCACTTCCTATCCCATTGGGGGAGGTTTACCTTCACTTCCTGTCCTATTGGGGGAGGTTTACCTTCACTTCCTATCCCATTGGGGGAGGTTTACCTTCACTTCCTGTCCCATTGGGGGAGGTTTATCTTCACTTCCTATCCCATTGGGGGAGGTTTACCTTCACTTCCTATCCCATTGGGGGAGGTTTACCTTCACTTCCTATCCCATTGGGGGAGGTTTACCTTCACTTCCTATCCCATGGGGGGTGGTTTACCCTCACTTCCTTTCCCATGGGGGGAGGTTTACCTTCACTTCCTATCCCATGGGGGGAGGTTTACCTTCACTTCCTATCCCATGAGGGGAGGTTTACATTCACTTCCTATCCCATGGGGGGAGGTTTACCTTTACTTCCTATCCCATGGGGGGAGGTTTACCTTCACTTCCTGTCCCATGGGGGGAGGTTTACCTTCACTTCCTATCCCATGGGGGGAGGTTTACCTTCACTTCCTATCCCATGGGGGGGAGGTTTACCTTCACTTCCTATCCCATGGGGGGAGGTTTACCTTCACTTCCTATCCCATGGGGGGAGGTTTACCTTCATTTCCTATTGGGGAAACTTAGGCATCATGTACACTGGCCTACATTTACAGCAGCAGCTGCAAAATGTGGCAAAATTGTGTCGCGATTTTGCGGCATTTTGCATTTTTCCCGTGGGCAACGGTCAAAACGTTTCTATCCTGAGTGCGATTCTTCCGCATTCAGGAGAAGGAGGTTGAAGCTTACCTAACCGCGGTAGCTCTTAAACTCTGCTAAAACCTATGGGGTTGATTTACTAAAGGCAACTAGAATGTGCACTTTGCAAGCGCAGTTGCTCCAGAGCTTAGTAAATGAGGTGGAGCTTCAGTTTGCAAAGAATACCCAATCATGTGCAAGGAAAATTTAAAGAAACAGCATTTTTCTTGCACATGATTGGATGACAAAAGTAAGCAGAGCTTCTGCTCATTTACTAAGCTCTGGAGCAACTGCTCTTGCAGAGTGCCACTGCACAGTCAATTTGCCTTTAGTAAATCAACCCCTATGTGTACATTGACACTTTTATGGAGTTGAGTTTAGGAGCTGTGGCAAAAACATGCCAAAAAAAGATTCCTAAACTCAAGTTTAGGAGCGGTCAGTGTAGGCTAGTGTACATGAAGCTTTACCTTCACTTCCTGTCCCATAGTCAAAACAGGAAATGAAAGAAAGTCCCTGCAAATTAAGGGAATCCATTGGACCCCCCAGGTCACCAGATTCAGTGTACCCATTAGAAGATTTCCAATCTATTACTTTTCTGGGGACAGCCCAAATTTGGGGATTTTCTTTTACTTTTAATGATAATGGTAAATAGAAGGAATAGAGAGGGTGAATCTCCCTAACAGGGGCACAGACTGACCCTCTGTCTGGACGGTGGTGATTGGCCCTATAGCAAAAAAACTCTCTAGCAATACACACCAAACTGAGCACGTGCAGAGTGCCCCCAAGGCTCTGTACTATCAGGACATAAATTGGGGACAGTAAAATAAGGGGAGGATCAGAGAAGACAGGACCAAGCAGCATTTTACCACAATGCAGAGGATTAACCCCTTACGTTCCACAGTGAGTATAACAAGCATGCTTTACTGCATATACAGACTGATTTTACTGTTGTGGGTTTAGTAACACTTTCATTTATCCCCTGATCTATATGGGAAGTCAACACCCCAAATGTCAGATTGGCCATCACCATGGATGGCTAACCCTGCTGCTGCTGACTGAGCAACCCTTATCCAAAGAGAAGTCTCATGCAGCTGGATCTTATGCCTGGGAAGCTTTCTGTTCCTCCAAGAAGAAGATAACTACGTGAATTATATGTGGATAAGGGCTGCAAAAGCAATCTATAGGCTCTATAGCAGGGGTCTCAAACTAGCGGCCCTCCAGCTGTTGCGCAACTACAAGTCCCATCATATCTCTGCCTGTGGGCGTCATGCTAGTAACTGTCAGCCTTGCAATGCCTCATGGGAGTTGTAGTGTCGCAACAACTGGAGGCCCACCAGTTTGAGACCCCTGCTCTATAGGGTCACCAAGTCTATAGCAGTGAAGTAGGTCCTCCAGAGTGATCCAGGGGGGAATGTCCCCCTTTTTGCCTTGGCATCACGCCCCTAACCTTATCAGCCTGTGAAACAACCACCCAGTTCCCAGCATGTAAAAGAATAGTTTAATTTTCAAAGTAAAGTGCATCCATGCTGGCTACCATAGACACAGGCAAACCGGCCACTGGGTCTTAGAGTTCCTCAAGGCCAGGAATGGTGCAGCTTGAAGGAGAGTCTGCTATTTGGCACCTCGCAGCCGAGTAGCAGTTTGTTCTCAGAGTATTGCTCCGTTGTCACATTGTCCTGAAATGTGTGTTGGGGGAGGGGCTCCACAGACACAATAAAACACAATTAAATGCACCATCCCCTCCTCCTCCAGCACAGACAGACTAAAGGAGTCACAATATTAGGGGCCAACAGCAGTGTAACTACCAACAAGAATGCAAGCTCAGCCCTCGGAACAATGCTCCATATAAAGCCACGACGGCAATGAAGCCAGGTCCACCATGATACTTTAGTTATGGGTGGATGTTAGAAGGCCAAAACACGATCTCTAATGCAGTCCACCAGCAACAACTCCATGAAGAAGTCTTCATTGCTTCCTTAAACTGCAGCCTTTATAAGACTATTAGCAGAAACCTGTTAGTGAAATATCAGTTCTTGATGTACTTTTCCATTAATATCATGTTAAAAATTACTTGCAAGTTACTTTATCGACCGAACAACGTGACAAAAAGTTCCTTTAACCGCCATCAAGCAGAAACATGTAAATTGTAGACACATTACTGAAATTCAAAGAACTGTCTGCACCGCCCTGACAACCAATTACATTCTTCCTTTCACATACTACAAATCAGGGAAGAACGATTTGCAGCAAGTTCCACTTATTCCTTGAAACCCAATGTTACCTACAATTTGCTGAAGGAATCAAACTAAAGCCGGCCATAGATGGTTCAAATATCGGCCAGTTCAGCCAAGACAGGCCGAGATTCGAACCATGTATGAGCAGGCTCAATCCGCGGCTCCTCCCCACATCAGATAACCCCCTAGGAGAAGTGCTTCCCCGAGGGGGTTACCTTGCGGGCTCGCTCCCAAGTCCAGCATTTGGCGTCCATAGAGGCCGAATGCAGGACTCAGCCCCGCCCCCCCCCGGCGCTCGCGTCATTGGATTTGATTGACAGCAGCGGGAGCCAATGGCTGCGCTGATATCAACCTATCCAATCAAGAGCCGAGAACCCCAGGCAGAGAGACAGCCGTCCCCGTGGGTCAAGTTCGAGGGTTCAGGTAAGTAAAACGGGGGGGGCTGGGGGGGCCGGTCACTGACAGGTGTTTTTTCACCTTAATGCATAGGATGCATTAAGGTGAAAAAATACGAAGGTTTACAACCCCTTTAAAAGTTAGAAATGGGTTACAATTTCACCTTCTTAGGCCCAGTTCACACTTGTGCGATGCCAGACATCGCATGTAATTCGCAGCGCACTGCTGTTCACATTACGTGCGATGTCTGTGAGGTGCGATATTGCACCGCATTCGGTCCAAACACGCACAGGACCATTTTTTCTGTTCGGACCAGAATCGGATCGCATGTGTGTTCACACATATGCGATCTGATTCATGTCCGAACTGTCAGTTCGCAGTGCGATACGCGAGCTGAACTGGAGGTGTCGTTAACAATGTATTGACACTCCCCAGCAGTTCGCATATGACAGTGTGAACTGCCATGCGTGTCGGTGCAATGTGGGAACCTGCAGTGGATTTGCAGGGTTCTCGCATTGCACCAGTGTGAACCGGGCCTTAATGATACACCTACAAGGGGTTTTAACAGATCAGATGAGACAAACAATAGTTTCTTTATTTGCAGAATGTAATCTGTGGACACTGTCTGTAGATAAGGGAGGGGTGGAGTTATGGTTGGGCCCTCTGACCTCAGAGGTTTTTCATCTGTAACCCCAGGGCCGTCTTTAACACGGGGCAAAAGGGGCAGCCCCCCCAGGCCCAGTCATTGTTGTGGGGCCCAAAGCAGATGCCCCTTGAGTCCGCACTGCCTGCAAATAGTTGATAAGTGAATTTGAGACCCCAAGAAGATGTTTGCTCAGGGTTCAATCAATATTAAAGACGGCCCTGTGGAACCCCTGAAATTGCATTCTATGATCTAATAAACAAATATAACTGCTGAACATGGCTTCCACCTTGATGAGACAAGGTTTTAGATACTTGCACAAAATATTCTATAAAAAGGGTAACACACACCTGTCCCAGATCCAACGTGACATTGACTTGGTTGACTTCCAGTCCTCTGGACAAGGGAGGGCTCTGCCACCATCTTTCCGTGCCATCGATAGCATTAGTGATCGGGTGCGCTCTCTCCCCACCAGTAGCTAGACAGATGTCACAATACTGCCCCTGAAATCAAAACCAACACAGTCACTAAAGTAATCAGGACACCAGCAAATACAACATAACAATAGCTGCCCTTCAAACATATGTTTTATTGCCAAAAGTAAATGCTGAAAATTGTAACAGAATACTGTATGTAGTCTTGGGGAAGAACCATTATGGAGGTGAGACTCCATTTATTGTTGCCACCGTCCCATTATATCATATACAAAAAGGTAAGTACCCCCCCTCTCCCCCGTACTAAACGGTTTTAGTACTGGGGCGTACTTACCCTTTTGTATAGAATACTGTATGTAGGGTTCGGTGTGAACTGAACGCAAGCAAGACAACTTTTAAAACATGTCACTTTAATGGCAGAATGCTTTCAGACCTGGCAGATTACACTTTTAAGGCCTGGGGCCATATGATGCTGAATTCCAGTATACAGTATCCAGTATATATATTTCCCTGCCTGAGAAGCACACGTGCTGCGTACGGACGTCCTGAGAAATCAATGGCTGTACGCGGATATACATCTGTGCTTGTGTACACACACACACATGCATACGGACATACGCTCCAGGATTTTTTATTTATTATAGGTAGCGCCATCAATTTACGCAGCACTTTACAAATATATTATACATTCACATCAGTCCCTGCCCTCAAGGAGCTTACAGTCGAAGGTCCCTAAATTCCATTCATACATACTAGGGCCAATTTAGACAGAAGACAATTAACCTACCCCTATGTCTTTGGAGTGTGGGAGAAATCCGGAGTACCCAGAGAAAACACGCACAGGCACACAGGGAGAACATGCAAACTCCAGGCAGGTAGTGTCGTGGTTGGGATCTGAACCGACGATCCTTCTTAAGGCAGTGCATGAGAGTCCTGCCAAATGTTCTCAGGGAACAAATAGATTGGTCAGATGAGAAAATCTTTACTAATTACTATTGTTTTCTACAGTATAGGGATTGTACACATGGCTCTACCTCACCCTCCATTGCTAGGCTGATTTTACCGTTTGGAACAGAATTATATTTTGGATTGAGCAATGATCTCAGCAGGTTCTGAAGACAGGTCATCTAGAGATCTCAGGCCCCATTAGGTTTTTAAGTAAAGGCATCAGATATCAGCACTATGAAAAAAGAAAAGCTAAAAAAGAACAAAAAAAGGGTTGCTCTTCAACCAGATCCCACAGGGCACGCTGACCACATGTACATGCATCAGGCCAACTTCCCTATCCTCCATCCTGCATCATCCAGAAATAAAATGTCCCCTGTAAAAATGTCCTTGATTAATGTATGTATTTGGGCAGATTTAGCATCTCATTGTTTATCAATGGGAAATGAATGCTTTACAGCCCTACCCTCCTGATTAAACCGTGATTGCATCCTGCTGGGGGCTCTTAAGTACTTGTATGGCTCTCAGAGCAAGGTCAGACGTTTCACAGTTCAAAGGGGCCGCTTGGCAGCTCTGATAAGGGAGCCATGCAGCAATTAGTGAGATAGAAGCTCAGCCAAACTCTGGGACACAACCCTGTGAAGGCGACCTGGATGAAAAGGCGATGGGGGCGACATCTGCAGCTCTGCAGATAATTGTAAATAGAGGGGCTGATATTTCTACAATGGGAATTAGGGGTTCAATCGAAATGTATGTAGCAGCTTCTGCACTGCCATAGGGCAAAATCAGTCACGGATTGTTAGATCAATTATGCATAGAAACACTCAGTCTTTTAAAAAAAAAAAAACTCATTAAGAATGTTCTAAAGACTTTACACTCAGGCTATCAGGACAAGTATTTTTGTATTGCCATTGTACTTCAGTGAACTTTATTCCACAGTGAAAACCATTGGGAATCATTTTGATCTGTCATATATTGAGAATCGCTTGCTAAAAAGACAGTCTGGTCCGAAATGAAATCAGGAAAACTCTTGTGTGAGATTGTCCTACAACTACCCACCAACCCTTCAAATGATGATCTGTTGGTTAGAAAAACAAACTTCTGGCCGACCACCCATTAGAAAGACCAAGTATCAGCCAATAAGGCTTTACAGATAATCTTAGGCTGGTCATACACCCATAGACTGGCTGAAAGAAAGAAATCTAATGCCCCGTACACACGATCAGAAATTCTGCCAGCAAAAGTCGGATGTGAGCTTTTGGTCAGAAATTCCGACCGTGTGTATGCTCCATCGGACTTTTGCTCGCAGAATTCCGGCCAGCAAAAGATTGAGAGCAGGTTCTCTATTTTTCGGTCGGAAAAAGTTCCTATCCGAAAATGCGTTAGTCTGTATGCAATTCGGACGTGCAAAAAATCACGCTGGCTCGGAAACAATTCGACCCATGCTCGGAAGCATCGAACTTCATTTTCTTGGCTCATTGTAGTGTTGTACGTCACCGCGTTCTTGACGGTCGAAAGTTCAGAGAACTTTTGTGTGACCGTGTGTATGCAAGGCAAGCTTGAGCGGAATTCCGTCGGAAAAACCATCCAAGTTTCTTCTGATGGAATTTCTGATCGTGTTTTACGGGGCATTACAGAATTCTCCATCCACACTAAGCAGGACTTTCCTGCTGTGGCTATTATATTCTGATAGTCAACACCACTATCTGTTATGCGTTGTACAGACGATCAGACGATCAGACATTCCGACAACAAAATCCATGGATTTTGGCTCAAACTTGTCTTGCATACACACAGCCACACAAATGTTGTCAGAAATTCCGAACGTCAAGAACGTGGTGACATACAACACGTATGAGGAGCCGAGAAAAATGAAGTTCAATAGCCAGTGCGGCTCTTCTGCTTGATTCCGAGCATGCCTGGACTTTTGTGCGTCGGAATTGTCTACACACGATCGGAAATTCCGACAACAAGTTTTGAGGTCGGAAAATTTGAGAACCTGCTCTCAAACATTTGTTGTCGGAAATCTTGACAGCAAATGTCCGATGCAAACTACACACGGTCGGAATTTCCGACAACAGGCTCACATCCAACATTTCCCAAAAACGAGGCATAAGAATACCTGAACAGTGCCTGCATATGATTGGATGCAGATGCATTCGGCCAACAGCTTTCCACCCAACCCTTTCGATTTTTCAGTCGAAGTGTGACAGGCAGTATGGTGCCAACAGTGTCACCAACTAATACAATTTCAGACAATAGCTAATGTGGATGGTAAGCTTTGGTCTCTGCCAACTGCAGAGGTTGATCACCCAGAAGGCAACCTAGGCAGGAGCCTAGGTTCCAGTGGATGTCCACAGGGCTCAACTACAACCTTGATGATTATGAAGTAAACCAGGTGGATAGCACAATTGGTCAAAGCTATGACCAGATCGTTACTGTCAGGGCAGAATGGACTTATACGCAGTTGGTGTTTAATAGGGTCATGCCAGTACAGACAATGTAAATGGGGTGGATTCTCCTTGCCTATTGCAATCTTTATTAATGTCATATGAAGGAATGGGGTTGAGGGGCAAAGCCTCTACCTTGCCTAGGTAGAAGGAAGACTTCTATGGCCAATTGCATAGAGTGCAAGCCACCACCAACAGCCACAAATGCTAGTACTAGAGGCTACAGTCCAACTGACCGCAAGGCGAGAGACTTAACCTCTACCCCCGGCAGACAATGTACCAAAGGCCCGTGATGAATTCTATCCATCTGGGTGCTGTAACAACTGCACAGGGATGTCCCAACCCTACATTCAGATAAGACGTAGATCAAGATATTGCCTGCAAAATCTGTCATACAGCAACATCCATGTAAGAAGCCACCGGAGAAAGTCTTCTGGGACTCATGAGCCACATTGTGCCTAAGGCTCGATTCACACCTATGCATGTTGCTTTTGAGCGTTTTTGGAGGTTTTTTTTTCATGCTTGCCACGTTTTTGAGCCGCGTTTTTGCCGCGTTTTTGCGGCGTTTTTGCCGCGATTTGCGTTTTGCGTTTTTTTTTTTTTTTTTTTTTTTTCATTTTTTTTTACAGTCTTAAAAAAAAATTACAAAAAAAAAAAAAATAAAAAAAAAAAAAAAAAAACGGCAAAAACGCACCAAAAACGCATCAAAAACGCTGCAAAAACGCAGCACTTGCGTTTTTGATGCTTGTCCATTGAAAACCATTACATGCAAAACGCTGCTTTTTGCATGAAAAAAAGTCCCCGACCCTTTCCAAAAACGCTGAGATACAAAAAAGCATTGATGTGAACATGTTCCATAGGAACCCATGTTAAAAAATTCCCGTGCATTTCTGCAAAATGCAAAATGCATCAAAAAACGCGCTAGTGTGAATGGGGCCTAATATACCATTACCATATCTTTTGGGCACAGAGGAGGCTGGTGTAGAAGGCAAGTATTGCTCACCGTTGTCAGTAAGGCCATGGAGTTAGGAAGCATTCTCTATGACCCCAGGGCTGGGGGCCTCACATCCACATCATACGATGCCAGGATCCCTGTGCAGGAACCTCACCATTCTGTCCTTCAGAGAGTAGCATCTGTTTCTGACCCTTCACATCATAATAAGAACAAGTTTCAAAACTTTCTGCTATTAAGTGCTGTAGGGAGTGTCTTCTTCCGTATACATTCCGCAGGTACGCTGCTTTAGCACAATGGCGGTCACATCACAATGCAATAAATAATGCTGCATTTAGCTGAAATGTATTATTATTAATAATAATTATTATTATTTATTTTTATTTTTTGCAAAAATCAGACAAAACACTATAAGGTCTATTTAGAAATGTTTTCACCCAAGATTCATACATTTTTCCTATTCAATCCAATCCAAAAATTGTGTGAAAAATGTAGGGTACATTAAGGCTCCATTCACACTAGCGCGTTTTTTGATGCATTTTGCATTTTGCAGAAATGCATGGGAATTTTTTAACATGGGTTCCTATGGAACATGTTCACATCAATGCTTTTTTGTATCTCTGCGTTTTTGGAAAGGGTCGGGGACTTTTTTTCATGCAAAAAGCAGCGTTTTGCATGTAATGGATTTCAATGGACAAGCATCAAAAACGCAAGTGCACCGTTTTTGCAGCGTTTTTGCAGCGTTTTTGGTGCGTTTTTGCCGTTTTTTTTTTTTTTTTGTAATTTTTTTTTAAGACTGTAAAAAAAAATGAAAAAAAAAAAAAAAAACGCAAAACGCAAATCGCGGCAAACACGCCGCAAAAACGCCGCAAAAACGCTACAAAAACGCTGCTCAAAAACGTGCCAAGCATGAAAAAAAAACCTCCAAAAACGCTCAAAAGCAACATGCATAGGTGTGAATCGAGCCTTACACTTGGGTGGAGTGGTAACCACAATGCACATGACAACTGTATATTGCTGCATGATATTAAGGTCGGGCGTATTTCCCCATTCGGAGAGCCACAGGTGCTGCATACAGCACATGCCTAATGCACACAATGAGAAAATCAAACGATCGATTATTTTTTTTACATGCTGGTGTCATATTGAAGGGGGTTACTAAAGGTACGAAAATTCTCATACGACAGAATAATGCCCCGTACACACGGTCGGACATTCTGACAACAAAATCCTAGGATTTTTTCCAACGGATGTTGGCTCAAACTTGTCTTGCATACACACGGTCACACAAAGTTGTCGGAAAATTCGATCGTTCTGAACGCGGTGACATAAAACACGTACGTCGGGACTATAAACGGGGCAGTAGCCAATAGCTTTCGTCTCTTCATTTATTCTGAGCATGCGTGGCACCTTGTGTAGGTGTGGCTAGAAGAGGGGTCACTCCTTCATTACATTACTTCCCACCCCATGCTGGAACATAGCTACGTACCCAGGAAGCGTTATGCCCTGTACACACGATCGGAATTTCCAACAACGGATTTTGTTGTCGGAAAATTTTATATCCTGCTTTCAAACTTTGTGTGTCGGAAATTCCGATGGAAAATGTGTGATGGAGCCTACACATGATCGCAATTTCCGACAACAAGGTCCTATCACACATTTTCCGTCGGAAAATCCGACCGTGTGTACAGGGCATAACGCTTCCTGCGTACGTAGCTATGTTCCAGCATGGGGTGGGAAGTAATGTAATGAAGGAGTGACCCCTCTTCTAGCCACACCTACAGCGATACACATTCAGAGTCATTTTGCTACTAGTTGCTAAATAGCACCGATTTTTTTTCAGACTGATTTTTTTTTTGTGCTCGAGAACATTTTTTCTTTTACGTGATGCTTCTTTTTGTTACTTTTTTTCTTCTTCCGGGTCTTTCTTTTGTTTCCGATCATGCGCGGTCTTGATCACTCTATTTTTTTTGGTACGCATACTATATGAATTACATGAAATTCGTTTGTTCAGTTATCAAATAGAAAAAAAGGTCACTCATTCCTTAGGAATCTTTCTCCTGAACTGTCAGGATGTCAGTAGCTGTGTACTAATGATTAGATTATCGAACGATCGCTCTGAATGCGGTTTATATTTTCTCATTGTGTGTACTAGGCATAAAGTCTGTACACAGCAGGGCCAGGACAAGGGGTGGGCAGAAGGAGCAGCAGGCCCGGGGCTCAATGGTTTATTGCAGGGATTTGAGTGCCCTGACCCTAAAGGAAGAGGGGGGCACAGTTTGGCATCTTTGCCCGGGGCACTGGATGGCCTTGTCCTGGCACTGGTAAACAGGTATATTTAAGGTACTTGTATAATTGCGCATGCATCCCAACCTACAACTCTGGATGGGTTAACTGAAACTGGAGGGTGCAAAATCTGGTGCAGCTGTGCATGGTAGCCAATCAGCTTCTAACTTCAGCTTGTTCAATTAAAGGAGCTGTAAAGTCTGGAGGTTTTTCACCTTGAGGCTGGGTTCACACTGGTGCGACACGACAGCCGTCCTACTTTGGATCCGACTTTGCCCTGCGACATGAAGCCGGCATGTGTCCGACTTTCAATGAACGGGGATCCGACTTGGATCCCCGCCAATGCCGGCACTGTGTTTGGTATGAATCTTTAGGGGGGAACTCCGCGCCAAATTTTAAATAAAAAACCGGCATGGGTTCCCCCTCCAGAGGCATACCAGGCCCTTGGGTCTGGTATGGACCTTGAGGGGAACCCCCTACGCCGAAAAAACGGCGTGGGGGGTCGCCCCCAATCCATACCAGACCCTTATCCGAGCACGCAGCCCGGCCGGACAGGAATGGGGGTGGGGACGAGCGAGCGCCCCCCCCCCTCCTGAACCGTACCAGGCCGCATGCCCTCAACATGGGGGGTGGTGCCTTGGGGGAGGGGGGCGCGCTGCGGCCCCCCCACCCCAAAGCACCTTGTCCCCATGTCGATGAGGACAAGGGCCTCTTCCCGACAACCCTGGCCGTTGGTTGTCGGGGTCTGCGGGCGGGGGGCTTATCGGAATCCGGGAGCCCCCTTTAATAAGGGAGCCCCCAGATCCCGGCCCCCCACCCTATGTGAATGAGTATGGGGTACAGCGTACCCCTACCCATTCACCTAGGAAAAAAGTGTCAATTTAAAAAAAAAACACTACACAGATTTTTAAAGCATTTTATTAGACAGCTCCGGGGGTCTTCTTCCGACTTCGGGGGTCTCTCCGGTTCTTCTCCACGCTCTCCGGATCTTCTGCCGGGCTCCTCCGCTCTCTTCTGCTCTTTTGCCGCTCTTTTGCTAAAGCGGAGGAGCCCGGTCTTCGGTCTTCGGTCTTCAATCTTCTGCCTTCTGCCTTCTGCCTTCTGCCCTCTTCTCCTGATGTTGACACGACGCTCTCTGGGGCTAGAATGCTCTCTGTGCGCTCTGCTCTGACTTATATAGGCGGTGACCCCGCCCCCTTATGCCGTCACAGTCCCTGGGCATGCTGGGACTGTGACGTTTTAGGGGGCGTGGTCATCACCCGATGACCACGCCCCCTAAAACGTCACAGTCCCAGCATGCCCAGGGACTGTGACGGCATAAGGGGGCGGGGTCACCGCCTATATAAGTCAGAGCAGAGCGCACAGAGAGCATTCTAGCCCCAGAGAGCGTCGTGTCAACATCAGGAGAAGAGGGCAGAAGGCAGAAGGCAGAAGGCAGAAGATTGAAGACCGAAGACCGGGCTCCTCCGCTTTAGCAAAAGAGCGGCAAAAGAGCAGAAGAGAGCGGAGGAGCCCGGCAGAAGATCCGGAGAGCGTGGAGAAGAACCGGAGAGACCCCCGAAGTCGGAAGAAGACCCCCGGAGCTGTCTAATAAAATGCTTTAAAAATCTGTGTAGTGTTTTTTTTTTAAATTGACACTTTTTTCCTAGGTGAATGGGTAGGGGTACGCTGTACCCCATACTCATTCACATAGGGTGGGGGGCCGGGATCTGGGGGCTCCCTTATTAAAGGGGGCTCCCGGATTCCGATAAGCCCCCCGCCCGCAGACCCCGACAACCAACGGCCAGGGTTGTCGGGAAGAGGCCCTTGTCCTCATCAACATGGGGACAAGGTGCTTTGGGGTGGGGGGCCGCAGCGCGCCCCCTCCCCCAAAGCACCAACCCCCCATGTTGAGGGCATGCGGCCTGGTACGGCTCAGGAGGGGGGGGGGTGCTCGCTCGTCCCCACCCCCATTCCTGTCCGGCCGGGCTGCGTGCTCGGATAAGGGTCTGGTATGGATTGGGGGGGACCCCCACGCCGTTTTTATCGGCGTAGGGGGTTCCCCTCAAGGTCCATACCAGACCCAAGGGCCTGGTATGCTCTTGGAGGGGGAACCCATGCCGGTTTTTTATTTAAAATTTGGCGCGGAGTTCCCCCTCAAGAACATCTGAGCACAAGTCGCGTGCCAAAGTCGGATCATGCAAGACGGCAATCCGACTTTGATCCGACTTCAATGATAGTCAATAGACTGAAGTAGGATCAAAGTCGGACCAAAGTAGTACAGGGAGCATTTCTAAAGTCGGAACGACTTGTGTCGGACCAGTTAGGACGGCTCCCATAGGGAAACATTAAATTTCACACGTCATGCGACATGAGCTCCCAATGTCGGAGCGTTTGTCGGACCAGTGTGAACCCAGCCTAAGGCTGGGTTCACACTGGTGCGACACGACAGCCGTCCTACTTTGGATCCGACTTTGCCCTGCGACATGAAGCCGGCATGTGTCCGATTTTCAATGAACGGGGATCCGACTTGGATCCCCGCCAATGCCCGGCACTGTGTTTGGTATGAATCTTTAGGGGGAACTCCGCGCCAAATTTTAAATAAAAAACCGGCATGGGTTCCCCCTCCAAGAACATACCAGGCCCTTGGGTCTGGTATGGACCTTGAGGGGAACCCCCTACGCCGATAAGAACGGCGTGGGGGTCCCCCCCAATCCATACCAGACCCTTATCCGAGCACGCAGCCCGGCCAGACAGGAATGGGGGTGGGGACGAGCGAGCGCCCCCCCCCCCTCCTGAACCGTACCAGGCCGCATGCCCTCAACATGGGGGGGTTGGTGCCTTGGGGGAGGGGGCGCGCTGCGGCCCCCCACCCCAAATGACCACGCCCCCTAAAACGTCACAGTCCCAGCATGCCCAGAGACTGTGACGGCATAAGGGGGCGGGGTCACCGCCTATATAAGTCAGAGCAGAGCGCACAGAGAGCATTCCAGCCGGGGAGAGCGTCGTGTCAACATCGGAAGAAGAGATGAAGAGAAGAAGCGGCGAGACAGCGGCGACAAGACAGCGGCAGCAGACCGGGCCCCTCGCTGGCAATAGAGCTGGAAGAAGATAGCGGCGGGGCCCGGGAGAAGAGGCGGAACACCAGGAGAAGTCGGAAGAAGATACCGGAGCTGCCCAATAAATTAATTTTGAAACCTGTGTACTGTGGTTTTTTTTATTGACACTTCCCTAGGTGAATGGGTAGGGGTACCATGTACCCCATACTCATTCACATAGGGTGGGGGGCCGGGATCTGGGGGCCCCCTTATTAAAGGGGGCTCCCGGATTCCGATAAGCCCTCCGCCCGCAGACCCCGACAACCAACGGCCAGGGTTGTCGGGAAGAGGCCCTTGTCCTCATCAACATGGGGACAAGGTGCTTTGGGGTGGGGGGCCGCAGCGCGCCCCCTCCCCCAAGGCACCAACCCCCCCATGTTGAGGGCATGCGGCCTGGTACGGTTCAGGAGGGGGGGGGCGCTCGCTCGTCCCCACCCCCATTCCTGTCTGGCCGGGCTGCGTGCTCGGATAAGGGTCTGGTATGGATTGGGGGGGACCCCCACGCCGTTCTTATCGGCGTAGGGGGTTCCCCTCAAGGTCCATACCAGACCCAAGGGCCTGGTATGCTCTTGGAGGGGGAACCCATGCCGATTTTTTATTTAAAATTTGGCGCGGAGTTCCCCCTCAAGAACATCTGAGCACAAGTCGCGTGCCGAAGTCGGATCATGTAAGACGGCAATCCGACTTTGATCCGACTTCAATGATAGTCAATAGGCTGAAGTAGGATCAAAGTCGGACCAAAGTAGTACAGGGAGCATTTCTAAAGTCGGAACGACTTGTGTCGGACCAGTTAGGACGGCTCCCATAGGGAAACATTAAATTTCACACGTCATGCGACATGAGCTCCCAATGTCGGAGCGTTTGTCGGACCAGTGTGAACCCAGCCTCATACATTGTATGCATTAAGATCCCTTTCACACTGAGGCGGTTTTCAGGCGTTTTAGCGCTAGAAATAGCCTCTAAATAACGCCTGCAAAACTGCCCCCCATTAATTTCAGTGTGACTTTTCACACTTGGTGGGGGGGACTTGCAGGACTTTTTTCCTTGTGGGAAAAGTCCTGTGAGGAGCATCTTTGGGGTATTTTGGCTCCCAAAATGCCCTGCCCGGTGTTTTTTCACCTAAATGCATCCTATGGTTTACACAAAGGTTTACAACCCCTTTAAATGACGCTTTAGCCCTAACGCGGCTGCGGCTCAGTAAGAAAGGGGTCCAAGGTGAAAAACCTTCTGTGCTGCAGCAGCCCCCCCCCTTTTCTTGCCTGAACCTGATCATTCTAGTGTCAATGACGAGCCCAGCAGCTCCAGCTGCTGTCTCGGGTCCTCATTGGATAGACTGATAGCAGCGGGAGCCGTTGGAGAGTCCTGCTGTCTGTGTCAATGGACGCAGCAGCAGGACTCGGGAGTGTGCCCGCACGGGTGCCCCCATGGAATGCGGCTATGCTTGGGGGCAATCGCCGAAGAGCAGGAGCCCCACCGAAAAGCAGGATCCTATTGCATAGAGCAAGTAAGTATAACATGTTATAAAAAAACAAACAAACAAGAAAAAAAAAAAACAAACCTTTACAATCACTTTAGGCTTTGACAACCTGGAAACTGATTGGTTTCTGTGCAGAGCTGCACCAGATTTTGCCCTCTCCAGTTTTAGTAAATGAACCCCAGGCTGTCTGCTTGTGTTTACCTGCATATAGCCATTGGTTTCTATTGGCAGCTGTATGTGGGGGGAGGCTATGCCTCAATTATGCATTATACAGCCCCAGGTGGCCACATTCATGAGGCCTAAGGCAACACATTTGCAAAGTAGAGCGTTGCATTAGAAAAGAAGGTCTGGTACAATTTTTAGCGCGTTAGGGTGCATTGGCTACCAATGTACATAACATGCGTTAATGTACCACAAAAGCATGAATGGAACCTTATCCTTATCAATAGACCCCCAAAGTACACACCTGACTCCAGCCTTAGGCCTCTACTACATAGAAGAATTTTGCCTCCTAACTTGAGATTATTCTTATGTTACAAAGCCATTAAAAACATCAAAGTGTCACCAAAAAGTGAAGCCAATAGCCACAAAAAGTGCCAATAAGATATCAGATTTAAAAATCTCTCCCATTACCATTCACATCCATAAACACAGACACCCCGTCTGTACCTGTACACCTTTCACTCTGTGTTTACAGTCAACATGGCAGACTACAGCTAACCTCTTCCCATGATCCTCCTCTACAGGTCTCATCACAGCCTGGCTCTGGCCTCCATCCATAGGAAACCTTGACAGGAAGTCAGCTGTGCGCAGTAAAATCTCTCCTCCAACAATTACAACTCATCTCCGTCATCCTCAGCTCCTAGAACCTCCTAAACCTTATACACCCAATCTGTGAAAGGTCTCACAAGCCATCTCTACACTAAGCCTAGGTTCACACTAGTGCTGCTGCATAATCGTGCGTTTTTACAGTGTGTTTTTGTAGCATGTTTTTGCACATTTTTACATGTGTTTCTTATGCGTTTTCATTCTTTATGCATTTTTTTTTGTAGGACGATTTTTATTTTTTTTTTTTACACAAAAGTCCACCAAAATTGCACTAAAAATGCATATACATGCGCTTTCCATGCATTCCCATTACAATCTAAGGGGGGGGGGGGGGACAAACACCACAATGCACCAAAAAAAAAAAAAAGCACCTACACCTTTCCAAAAATGTGAATAGAGCATGTTTGCATCCTCACAGGGTGGTACTGTGGATGCAAATATAATTAAATGTGCCACATCCCAAAACGGATAGCGATTTTTTTGTTAGTGAACTCTTAAGGACTTTATAGGCACCAGAGAACACTCAAATCTTAAAAAGTATACATGTTTTGGTGGTTGTGTGGATGGCTTTGCCTTACTTGGGGTAGTATGTTATTGTGTGAATTTTAATTCACTTTTTTTTAGATTTTTGTGTACTTTGGTGCCTATAAAGCCCATAAGAGTTCACTAACAAAAATGAGTTTCCAAAAACGTGCACTGCACTGCGTGATGTTGATAGGAACAGGCGCCATAGAGAATGATGTGATTTCCATTGTACTGCATGCCAGCCTAGCAGAAATCCCACTAGTGTGAATGGCGGCCAAGGCTGGCCATACCATCCTACAATCTACTTTAGGCTAGGCTCACACCTATGCATTTTGCAGAAAAACAATACAGTCCATTTAACATTAGTTCCTGAGGGTCGCGTTCACTTCTGTACAGTTTCCCCCGAAAGGTGCGGGGACTTTCTTACATGCGGTATGGTGTGTTTTTTGGCTCCATAGACTTCAATGGAATTGCATATAAATTATTATTATACAGGATTTATATAGCGCCAAAAGTTTGTGCAGCGCTTTACAACAGAGGTCTCCAAACTGTGGCCCGCGGGCCGGATGTGGCCCTTTGCATGCCTTTATCTGGCCCTTGGGAATTTCTCCCATAAATATGAAGTGCTATTCCTTCCACTGATCTGGACAATGGGACATTATTCCACCCACTGACACCAATGATGGGGCACTATTTCACCCACTGACACCAGTGATGGGGCACTATTCCTCCCGCTGACACCAATGATGGAGCACTATTCCTCCCACTGACCCCAATGATGGGGAACTATTCCCCCACTGACACCAATGATGGGGCACTATTCCTCCTACTGACACCAATCATGGGACACTATTCCTCCCCCTGACACCAATGATGGGACACTATTCCTCCCACTGACACCAATGATGGGTCACTATTCCTCCCACTGACACCAATGATGGGGCACTATTCCTTCCACTGACCCCAGTGATGGGACACTATTCCTCCCCCTGACACCAATGATGGGACACTATTCCTCCCACTGACACCAATGATGGGTCACTATTCCTCCCACTGACACCAATGATGGGGCACTATTCCTCCCACTGACACCAATGATGGGACACTATTCCTCCTAATGACACCAATGATGGGACACTATTCCTCCCACTGACACCAATGATGGGACACTATTCCTCCTACTGACACCAATGATGGGACACTATTCCTCCTACTGACACCAATGATGGGACACTATTCCTCCCACTGACACCAATGATGGGGCACTATTCCTCCCACTGACACCAATGATGGGGCACTATTCCTCCCACTGACACCAATGATGGGGCACTATTCCTCCCACTGACACCAATGATGGGACACTATTCCTCCCACTGACACCAATGTGGGGGCACTATTCCACCCACTGTCACCAATGATGGGGCATTATTCCTGTCACTGATACAGGCGATGGGGCACTATTCCTCCCGTTGACACCAACGATGGGGCATTAATCCTGTCACTGATACTGACGATGGGGCATTATTCCTCCTACAGACACCAATGATGGGGCAATATTCCTATCACTAATACCTATTATGGGGCACAACTCCTTCTACTGACCATAGGTGCTTTGTAATTTTTCTTTTACCCCTGTGACCACCGTCCGGCCCCCCTAAAGCCTGAAGTACAGTAAACTGGTCCTTTGTTTAAAAAAGTTTGGAGACCCCTGCTTTACAACATGAGGGCAGACAGTACAGTTACAATACAATTCAATACAGGAGGAATCAGAGGGCTTTGCTCGTAGGAGCTCACACTCTAAAAGACGCATGTACATGGTGCGTTTCCTGCATGACAACAGGCACCTCCTCCTAGCAACATTAACACACCCCAAAAACGCAAAACGCATAAAAAAAAAGCAAAATGTGCCAGAAAATGGGTCTCAAAAACACATCAACCGCACACGCATAGATATGAACCTAGCCTAAAGCTGGATACACATTATACAACTTTCCTTTAGATTTCCCTTCAACTATGCAGTACAAGGGCCTGCCTGATTGCATACAAATTGAAGGTGTTTTTCGGTCTGACCTCATAGTATATGGTTTTGGTAAATCTAAAGGAAAATTGTATAGTGTGTAGCCAGCTTTAGATTTCCCATCAAACTTCTCATTTTAAGAGCCTCGTCTGAGACTAGCTACACACTGGGTTTGTCTTCACATGACATAGTTTCAGTAAAGCTAAAGGGGATTGTACAATCAGATTGTATGTTGTATGGGCAGTTTATAAAGCAGGGAATCTGGCATCCATTGCAGGTGTTTTAGATGGAATGTTTGGGGAAAGTTATAAATTGCCATAAATGACAAGTGCCCAGATCCCTGGACTGTACCATTGTGAGGGGACCCCTCTCTCCCAGAGCTCAATGGGTTAACAAGCAGTCCCTAAGGGACCGGATGATAGAGGGCCACCCATCCCCTTCCCTGAACTCCCCGGACTAGTGAAAGTGAAAGATCAGCGAAGTTGGATACAAAGTAACAATGATAGGACAGCAGGGGGACAAGAGATACAATAAAACAAAGCCCCGGCTTTAACCCCATGTGTACCTGGATGGTCTGGCTGGGGTCCCCTAACACGGGGCCCCCCACCAGCTTGCAGTAGAGGTCCTCCACAGGTCTGCCATCCTCGCCCTCCCCGCAGGTGGCTGTGGCTGAGATCTTGGTGCCCTCTGCCAGGTTGAAGTAAGGAGGGTGCAGGCTGAAGCCATTGACTCCATTGGGCAGCAGCTTCTGGCCGCTGATCGCCCTGCAGAGCAGACAGAGGAGGAGCAGGCAGTGGTGAGGTCCGGGCACTGCCATCCTCCCGGGGCACAGAGAGTGAGAGAAGAGAGAAGAGGGGATCACACAAGGGATCAGACTCTGCTCAGCTGCTGCTTCATCCAGACTGAGCCAGAGACAGGGAGGAGGGGGCGGGACACACCACTCAGACCTGCCCCAGGGCTCTCACCACTGCTGGGGGCATCACATACACCCACTGCCCTCTGCTGGGGCTCAGCCCTGCCACTTCCCACCATCTCCATGGATACTTCTATCCTTCTTCATTTATTATTGCACCATTGCTTTCTAAATAACATCTTCATGCATCTAAAGAATGAATAATTTATAATAATAAAGAATAATTAATTTATAATAATAAAGAATGATTCATTTATAAGAATTCATAGTAGTAAAGAATAATTAATTTATAATAATAAAGAATGATTCATTTATAATAATTTATAGTAATGAAGAATAATTAAGTTATAATAATAAAGAATGATTCATTTATAGTAATGAAGAATAATTAATTTATAATAATAAATAATAATTCATTTATAATAATTTATAGTAAAGAAGAATAATTAAGTTATAATAATAAAGAATGATTCATTTA